>NC_073224.2:55712272-56015303 GCF_029281585.2 Gorilla gorilla gorilla | reverse complement strand
TTTTCCATCCCTTTCTGTTTAATATATGTGTGCTATTAACTGCTTACCTTTATTTAACATGTTCTATCAATTATATGTTTAACAAACTTTTAAAACTAGCTCCTTATCTATACTTAAAATATCTTCGAACATTTCATCTACATTTTACAAACTTTTTCATCTTTATTTATAATAGAATTGAATAGTCTCAAAAGTAAAATTTTATTACATTGAGATACAGGGAAGCAGGATAAATGCTATATTCTTTCTCTTTATTGGGGGGAAATTGGACCAGACTGAATGGATCACTGGCCCCTGAGAATCTGAAAGGGGGTAAAGAATAGGGAGAACATTCCAGAGAATGTGAAAAGGCTCTGGAGTGGAAGAGAGCATGGTTTCCAGGAACTGAATGTGACTGGCAGGGATAGGATCATTCCATTCTTGTAGGCCAGAGGAAGGATTTTAATCCTTAGAGAAGTGGGAAGTCATTGGAAACCCTTGGGGATGGGGTGGTGTGTGTGACATGACCAAATTTGCTTATGGGAAATAAGCAAATTCTGGCTACAGTAGAGAATGGTTTGGAGCGGGGAGCAGAGTGAATGTGGGAAGACAAAATTTGGAGTAAATACAGTAATTAAGATAAAAAGTGCTGGTTGCCTGAACTAGGGAGAACCGGAACCTGGAGTCTGAGATTGTGAGAAGGGGGAAGACTTTAGACTGGATTCTGTAATGGATTTTATTTATGGTTGAAGGAGAGGAAGGCATTAACGATGACTCCTAGGTTTCTGACTTTTTCGGCTTGATGGATTGTGGTGTACTTTATTGATATAAGGAACACTGAAAGATCATCAAGTTTGGGAGAAAAGATTGGTTTGGGGCATTTTGAAGTTTTGTAGCTTTTTCAACATAATTTCAAATGTGTAAGAATAGTATAAAGAATTCCCAAATACTCTTTACCCAGATTTACCAATTATTTTGTCCCATTTGTTTTATTATTCTGTCTCATTCCTTCTTCCTACCTCCCACACAAATGCCTGTATGTGTGTGTGTGTGTGTAGAGAGAAAGAGATAGATAGATAGATACATCTTTTTTTTTTTTTTTTGAGACGGAGTTTCGCTCTTGTTGCCCAGGTTGGAGTGCAATGGCGCAATCTCAGCTCACTGCAACCTCTGCCTCCCGGGTTCAAGTGATTCTCCTGCCTCAGCCTCACGAGTAGCTGGGATTACAGGTGACTGCCACCACACCCAGCTAATTTTTTTTGTATTTTTGGTAGAGACGGGGTTTCATGATGTTGGTCAGGTGATCCATCTGCCTCGGCCTTCCAAAATGCTGGGATTATAGGCATGAGCCACTGCGCCTGGCTTTTTTTTTTTTTTTTGAGAAAGGAGTTTTGCTTTGTCACCAGGCTGGAATGCAGTGGCACGATCTCGGCTCACTGCAATCTCCAACTCCCGGGTTCAAGGGATTCTCATGCCTCAGCCACCCAAGTAGCTGGGATTACAGGCACGTGCCACCACGCCCAGCTAATTTTTGTATTTTTAGTAGAGATAGGCTTTCACCACGTTGGCCAGACTGATCTTGAACTCCTGACCTCAAGTGATCTGCCTGCCTTGGCCTCCCGAAGTGCTGGGATTATAGGCATGAGCCGCCATACCCAGCAATGTATATATAACGTGTGTGTGTGTGTGCTTGCATATATATAGGATATAAATAAATATATATAATATTTCTGGACCATTTGAGAATATGTAAAGAGATACTGTACCCTACACTCCTTCAGTGTGTATCTCCTATAAAATGAAGGATAGTTCCTGAACATAATCTCATTTAAAAGTTGGGAAATTTTAGCTGGGTGTGGTGGTGGGCACCTGTGATCCTGGCTACTTGGGAGGCTGAGACAGGAGAAGCACTTGAATCAGGAGGCAGAGGTTGCAGTGAGCCATGATTGCACCATTGCACGCTAGCCTGGGTGACAAGAGTGAGACTCCATCTCAAAAAAAAAAAAAAAAAAAAAAAGCTACAAGCTACAATATGAGGCTATGGTAAAGGCAGGGACCAGACTACCAGATTAGTCAGTTCTCTCTAAATCATAACAGAATATTTAATAAACCCTAGGAGCAATGGAAGGTCACTGGTGTGTCAAAAGTTTCCCTGGCTAATAATAAGGATGAAAAGATGGTGAGAGCACAGAAGTGTTGCTGGAAGTCATGCAAGAGGTATGGGACCTGGAATGAGGTAATTAAGATGGAGAGACACAGAGGTGTTCACAGTCTGTGTGGGAATCTGTGTTGGAAATAGAGCTTGGTTATAAATTAGATGGAGAATAGGGTTGGGCTGTGGGTGTAACAGGTGCAAAACTGACCCTCAGTTGACTCATTTGGAAATAGCAGAGTTGTGGTTTACTGACGTGGAAGCACTGGATTGGGGCAGACTTATTGTGTGCAACATGGGCCACATTAACTTAGAAATGCCTGTAAAACATACAAGGGAAGATATCACAAACATAATCTGTGGGTCAAAGGGGAGGTCTGGGCTAAAAATCCAAATGTATTTTTTTAATTTTATCTTTCACTTTAAATTAAACATTAATGCATGACCGTTGGGGAAAAAAAAGCATTAAAAATGACCATAGAGTTCTTTCTCTACATGTGTACACGTAATTATTATTTACAAAAAGAATTATATTATTTTTAATCTGATTTTTAACATTTTGAGCCCAGTTTCTTCAGGTAAATATAGATTCCTTCTGTGATATGTAACTTTACTGAGCATATAATATTGCTTAATGTATCTATACTGTAAATTATTAACCTGGTTCTTATTTTAATATATATAGACGGTTTCTAATATTTTGCTACAATAAGCAGCACTACAATTAACACTCTTATATGTCTTTGTGTAATCACTTAGTAAAATTCATAATTCATAAGAAAAAAAATTGGGAAATTTAACCTTGACGTGATACTCTTATCTGATTCACAGCCTGTATTCAGATTTGCCAATTATGTTGATTTTCATTATTGCTATTTTATTTCCCAATTCAGGATCATGCTTTGCATTTAGTTGTCATGTCTCCTTTTTTTTTTTTTTGCTGAGATGGAGTCTCGCTCTGTCGCCCAGGCTGGAGTGCAGTGGCGCCATCTCAGCTCACGGCAAGCTCCGCCTCCCAGGTTCACACATTCTCCTGCCTCAGCCTCCCAAGTAGCTGGAACTACAGGTGCCCGCCACCACTCACGGCTAATTTTTTGTATTTTATAGTAGAGATGGGGTTTTGCCGTGTTAGCCAGGATGGTCTCGATCTCCTGACCTTGTGATCCGCCCGCCTTGGCCTCCCAAAGTGCTGGGATTACAGGCGTGAGCCACCGTGCCCGGCCTAGTTGTCATGTCTCTTAAGTCTCCTTTAACCTGGAATAGTTCTTCAGTCTGCCTTTGTCTTTAATGATATTAACACTTCTGAAGATAGAACACCAGCCTGGGCGTGGTGGCTCACCCCTGTAATCCCAGCACTTTGGAAGGCTGAGGTGGGCGGATCACTTGAGGTCAGAAGTTTGAGACCACCCTGGCAAACAAGGTGAAACCCCATCTCTACTAAGTGGTGTGTGCCTGTAGTCCCAGTTACTTGGTCCGTGCTTGTGGTTCCAGCTACTCGGTAGGCCGAGGCAGGAGAATTGCTTGAACCTGGGAGGCAGAGGTTTTAGTGAGCTGGGATTGTGCCACGGCACTCCAGCCTGGGCAACAGAGGCAAAACTCCATCTCAAAAAAAAAAAAAAAAAAAAGATAGAGCACCCTTAGCTGTGTGCTGGCTGGATATCAAGCCCCTTCCTTAGGCATTGTCCTAGCTCTTGCCAAACTTCTGCCTGTGTGTCTGGTACAAGCAGCCAGTTCTCTGCAGGAGCTGACTGGGTGCCTCCTTCTTTGTGTTCCTCTTTACTCTGGAGTGCTGGGCACTGGTTTAGCAGATGTCCCCCTCCACCCTTGGTTCAAATGACTGGGACAATGATGAGATCCTTACATGGGTGCTGGTATTGATAGGAATACCTAGACAGTAGGAAAAAAACAAATTACACAGAGTCCTGCCCTCAAACAAGAGCTGATGGAGACCCAGGAACTGGAGACCATCTCCTAAACCCCTACTACTTCTGCCCTCTGGTGCACCCTATCTTTTGTCTTTCTTCCCTCTTTCGTACTTCCCTTCTTCCCTCTCTTCCATTCACTCTTCCCTGCTCCCCTCTGGCAGACCCACTCTGTACTCCTCTTGCTTGTCACTGCCACTACCACGACCACCAGTTGTCTCTCTGTCAGCAGATGTGCTGTGTTGCCTCTCTGCACAGTACCATCCCTGCATTCCACAGAAGACTTGGGCAAGGGTGCCTGAGAGGTACCCAGAGACAAATCACGTGGCAGCCAGGCAGCCCCAGAGCAAAGATATTCAGACAGATGAAAGTCTCCTTACCCCCATTTTTTCCAAGATCAGAACAGCTTGACATACTCCCTCATACACAGTGTTGCCAGGAAGGCAGGGGAGGCGTGGGAAGTCTTCCTTCCCAGTACCTGCAAAATGTCTGAGCATTATGTTGATTTTTTTCCTTTATTAAAATGTACTGTTTAATCTTATAAGAACAATAGGCCTGTTATTTTATAGAATGTCTCTAAATTTGGATTTGTTTAAGGTTTCTTTATTCAAGTTTGATAAGGTTCAAGTTATAGAAGCCTGGTAGACTGCTGCAGAAGAGATGTTGTATTCTCAGTAAATCATATCAGGGGACACATAATGTTTGTTCCAGTATAGGTGATGTTAACTTTGATCACCTGGTCAAAGTGGTATCTGTAGTTTTCTACATTATAAAATTATTTTTCCACTTTAAATTAATTAGTAATTTATAGGGAGGTAATTCAAAATATCCTTTTCATTAAACTGTTACCCACCGTTTTAGAATCCAATAATGATCTTGCCTGAACCGATTATTGCTGTTGATTACTATCCTTTTTTTCCATTTGTTTGTTGGTATTATTCTACCACAAGAAAGAGCTCCTTTTTTTTTTTTTTTTTTTTTGAGACGAAGTCTGGCTCTGTCACCCAGGCTGGAGTGCAGTGGCCCGACCTCGGCTCAGTGCAAGCTCCGCCTCCCGGGTTCATGCCATTCTCCTGCCTCAGCCTCCTGAGTAGCTGGGACTACAGGCACCCGCCACCAGGCCCGGCTAATTTTTTGTATATTTAGTAGAGACGGGGTTTCACCGTGTTAGCCAGGATGGTCTCTATCTCCTGACCTTGTGATCTGCCTGCCTCGGCCTCCCAAAGTGCTGGGATTACAGGCGTGAGCCACCGCGCCTGGCCGAAAGAGCTTTTTTAATGTATTATTTATTTGTGTCAGGATAGACTCATTGATGCGTGTTTTATTCAGTGGGTTATAATTCTTTATTATGTATTCTGATGTTGATGTTTTCCCACTTTTAGCCAATGGCATCCCCTTCCATCTGGATCCTGTGTTCTTTTGACATGGCTCCATTATTTGTTAGCATTTCCTTACTTTCTGGCACATACCACAACAAAGATGTTCTAAGCATATCTTGTACTTTCCCTGCTCCAGACCTGGAAACATTTCTTCAAGGAGCTGTGTTGCTTTTGGTGGGGAGGGTATTAGAAACCAAGATACAGGTGCTAGGCTTATTGCTAACAGTGTTATTTAGCAGACAGATAGTAAACACACACATATATACATAGTGTATAGCTAAATCTATTTCTTTTGCTATCCATATATATAAAGAGATATATATCTGAAACAACATGTATTTATAATGACACTTCCCATTTCAACCAGCACCACAGAGTTTATTCTAGTTTTTCCTTTTTCCATATTGGTAACTCCCCTGGTCACTGAGAAACCTGGCTCCCATTTTGAGTTAGGTTTCTTTGTGACACCCAAGTGAAGAGCTGAGTAGGCTGATGGCTTATAAAGATCCGGAGCTCAGAAGAGGTGCTTTGGCCTTATAGGGTAATGGAAGGAGTGGAGGTGATAATTTAAGCTCAGGAATGCTGTACCACACTTACCATGTTAGGTAATAATGTAGAGGGCAGGAGGGAGCTAACTTTTAATTGGTACCTTCTTGGAAGGCAAGGCTCTATGTGTAGGTACCGTACAGTCTTTTGGTAAATATTTGAGTGCGTACTGTGTTTCAGACGCAGTTCCAGGTACTAGTGACACAGGACAGATAAGTATCTTGCTCTCCTTGAGGTACCTTATAGTGAGAGGAGCTAGAAATAAAATATTATGGGATAGTAATAGTTGTTATCTAGAGAATTAAACTACAATGAGTGACTGGGTGGTCAGGGAAAGTGTGTTTGAGGAGGTTACATTTAACTGAGATCTGAATGGAAAGAGCCAACCATTCATTCGGTTAAGGGGAGGAACATTAGAGGCAGAAGGCCTCTAGTGCGTGGGCCAAAAGGTCTGAACCTGGCATATTCTAGCAACAGGAAGAGTTGGGTGTTTGGAACATAGCGGCCTGGGGAAAGTGGAGGAAGTTGAGGTCAGAGTAGGAGTAGGCAGTACATTTGTGGAATATGGAGAAACTAAAACTCAGAGAAGTTAATTACTGAACTCAAGATCCCATCAAGTAAATGGCTGGGCCGGGCATGGTGGCTGGTGCCTGTAATCCCAGCACTTTGGGAGGCCAAGGCAGGCAGATCATCTGAGGTCAGGAGTCCAAGATCAGTCTGGCCAACATAGTGAAACCCCATCTCTACGAAAAATACAAAAATTAGCTGGGTGTGGTGGCACATACCTGTAGTCCCAGCTACTTGGAAGGCTGAGGCACAAGAATTGCCCGAACCCAGGAGATGGAGGTTGCAGTGAGTCGCGATCACGTCACTGCACTCCAGCCTGAGCGACAGAGTGAGACTCTTTCTCAAAGAAAAAAAGAAAAGAAAAAAAAAAAAGTAAGTGGTAAAATTAGGACTCAACCGATTCTTTTAAAATCGAAAGCCTATACTTTCTCAAAGCCCAAATGTTTCCAAATTTTGGAATGGATGTAGGTAGTGAATGTAGGTAAACTGAAAACCTATTTGGTTTTGAGAGGGATTTCTGTCACAGAAATTAAGTGTGGCCCAGAGAAAACTAAAGTTTCTCAAAGCGTGTACAAGGAGTAAATAATGATTACTAGCACAGAATCAGGTAGTAAACTTGAGGGGGAAATTTGAAACCTGGGAGTACTTTCAGGAAAAGTCTAGTGACTAGAATTTTTTTTAATAACATTTTTATTTATTCATCAAATCTTTGCTTACCACGTACCAGGCGCTGAGTTAGGCCCTAGAGATTCATATCATGGTAAATGAGGAAGACATGATCCTTGCCCTTTGGTCATATATTAGGGTATTCATATCAGTACACCCTTGTCAACAGTGGGTTTAAACTTTTTGTTTGTTTGTTTGCCATTTTGATAACTTTAATTACTGGTACTATGAAGTTTTAAATGTTATTGATCATCTTTATGTCTTTTGGTTAATTTCAAGTTCAGATTCTGTGGCTTACTTTTAATTGGAGTTCTTTGAAACTGAGAAGTTCTATAATAGTTATTACCTTAGAAACTATTTTTTAGATTTGGAAAATAAGGTGGCATTCCTATGATTTAGTGTGATGATATTTCTAAAATGTACTCCCCTCCTGCTTCCTGCCCCTTTATTGCTTTTAATAAATCTGTGTCACTTGCTGGAATGTGGATGCAACTGGTAGCTAACCCAGTTTTATAGAAAATTGCCTTGAGCAGTACTGTCTCTGCTCCCTCTACCTGTACCTCAAGCATTTCAGGTGGATGTTAATTTCAAAACTTAGGTCTAGTCAGAACTTATAGCAGCATGATTAAATTATGTTCTGCTTAAGTCGTGGTATACAAGAAAAACTCATCTCGTATCCTTTGCAATTCTAGCAGTGGTATTTCATTCAGCTGTTCTGTCTGTATTAATTTCTTTTTGTGTTCTGGAGGTTAGGGAGAGAGTGAAACCCCTTATCTTTGATTTTGCTGTTTATTTTCTAATATGCTGTTTCAGTTCATTTTTTTTTAATGTGGTACAATTCCAAACTTTAAAAAAAAATAATAGTTTTATACCATTGGTAAAATGATAGACACTTTTGAAGTCTTCTCTTAAGTATATTTAGCTCTTGAAGACTTGTTTTTAAAATGACCTATTTTATATTCAGTATGAAGTTTTACATTCTCTTGAGGGCTGAAAAATCTATTTTTGTTGTATTCTTGAAACAGTCTTTGATTAGCTGTGGATCCTTTCCCTTTTCCTTGCATTGGGGTCTTTTTAAAACTTACACTTTCACAACTTAGGTTAGTGGATATGCTTTAATGAAATGGAAGCAACCCCTGGACTCTTGTCTTCCACCTTCCACCCTTTTTATCTTGGCAAATCATTATTATGTTTGAGCCTGTTTAGCAAGATGGTGTAGAGCTATAATTCTGTGCTTATCAGCTATGTGCCCCTGGGCAAGATGTCCTTTCTTGAGTTCTTTATCTGTAAAATAAGGTAAGAGGGTTGTCAGAATTAAATGACAGAATGCATGTTTAGGACTGTGTCTGAAAAGATGTTATAAAGGTCATATATGAAAATGGATGTAAAAGCAGTAAGTAAATGCTAGGTGGATATATAGGTATGATAGATAAATTTGTAATCCTGATAATGAGCATTTACTTTTCACAGCTAATATTTAGATGCCAAATAACTTATATTAGCCATTTTTTTATTGATACAGGAAATAAAAATCCATTGTTTATACATTTTATAATAGCTATCTTAAAATCAAATAATTTTCCTTTTACAGCTGTTCTACTAATAGTTTCTGTTTATTTCCTACAATACTAAATTGTAAATGAATACCAGCACTATATTCTGCAATTTAAGACTGAACTTCACCATCACGCTGAGGCAGCTATATTAAATTTAAAGCTGGCTCACTACTGGGTAGTGCATCTACGAAGAAAGGAAAGTGTTTTCAATTATTAAATGAGGATGATATTTTTAGATGTCACCAAAATCCCAAATTGATACATCCACTCTTGACCTCTTTCCAGAGTCCTATATCTCCAGCTGCTTATTGGATATTTCCACTTGGATATTTTTGCTATTGTTTCAAACTCAATATGTCTAAAACTGAGTTTTTGATCTTGCTTTTAGAATTGGTGCTGCCTCTGATTTTCATTTTTCTATTAATGATATCACTGTTTCCCTCAAAGCGTAGGCTTATTATTGATTTCCATCTTGACCCTCTCTCTTTGCTTTATTCCTGGGTACTTTTTGTTTGTCTTTAGCAGTTAGTCTCTTATGTCCTATACTTTCTGTTTTCACTACTGCCTTTGAACTTCATTTCCTTATATCTATATGGTAATCTTCTATCTCTGATTTTTATGGCCATCAATATTAAATACCAGATTGTTCCAAAACGTCAGTCTTAATGTGACACTGTCCTGTAAAACTGTCAGCACCTCCTTGTTAGCTAATATACAAAGTCCTCGTGTTTAAAAGATGAATATTTCTTTCAAGTCCTCATCACGAACCTCTCCCATTCCAGCTTTGCCTCTTACTGCTTTCCCACATGAACTCTTCTCTCCATCCAGATTGTTCAATTTGGTGTCTCTTCACATCTCTTTTCCCTACTCTTTCTCTCCTCCCTCTCCTTACGTTTAGAAAGGCTCTTTTTTTTCTGACTAAAATTCTGCCGATTCCTGCTATTCTATTTTTTTTTTTTTTTTTGAGATAGAGTTTCACTCTTGTTGCCCAAGCTGGAGTGCAATGGCGCGATCTCGCTCTGCAACCTCTGCCTCCTAGGTTCAAGCAATTCTACTGTCTCAACCTCCCAAGTAGCTGGGATTACAGGCGCCTGTTACCATGCCTAGCTAATTTTGTGTTTTTAGTAGAGAGGGGTTTCATCATATTGGTCAGGCAGGTCTGGAACTCCTGACCTCAGGTGATCTGCCCACTTCGACCTCCCAAAGTGCTGGGATTACATGTGTGAGCCACCGTGCCCCGCCTATTCCTTTTTTTTTTTTTTTTTTTGAGACAGAGTCTCACTCTGTCACCCAGGCTGGAGTGCAGTGGTGCGATCTTGGCTCACTGCAATCTCCGCCTCCCGGGTTCATGCCATTCTCCTGCCTCAGTCTCCTGAATAGCTGGGACTACAGGCGCCCGCCATGACACCCGGCTAATTTTTTGTATTTTTAGTAGAGATGGGTTTTCACCGTGTTAGCCAGATGGTCTCGATCTCCTGACCTCAGGTAATCTGCCCGCCTCGGCCTCCCAAAGTGCGGGGATTACAGGCGTGAGCCACCGCTCCCGGCCTCAATTTTTTTTAAGATGAGGTTGTGTCCCCCCACTGTGATGCTCCTACTTCTGAACTCTAAGTACTTAATCGTTTATTTCTTTCATTTGGTGCTTAATAATTTCCTGCTTAGTATTGTCTCTAATTTCTGAATTGCTTAACTCTACCTCTCTGTCTGTTTAGAGCCAGTTAAATTACTGGCTCCTTGAGGATGAGGGTTATTTCTGATTCCTTGAATTCCTTAGAACCATGCTGGTATAGAAAATGAACATGCAATAATTATTACAATATTGTGTGAAGATATTTTTCTAAATAGGAACTTTTAAAAAAACTTTAAGGTGAAAATTGCTAAGGAGTATATTAATGCTTTGTGAACAAATTTTTCTTTTTTTTTTTTTTTGAGACAGAGTCTCGCTCTGTCACCCAGGCTGGATGGAGTGCAGTGTTGCCATCTCAGCTCACTGTAAGCTCCGCCTCCCGGGTTCAAGCGATTCTCCTGCATCAGCCTCCTGAGTAGCTGGGACTACAGGCGCGTGCCACCACACCTGGCTAATTTTTTGTATTTTTAGTAGAGACAGGGTTTCACCGTGTTAGCCAGGATGGTCTCGATCTCTTGACCTCGTGATCCGCCCGCCTTGGCTTCCCAAAGTGCTGGGATTACAGGCGTGAGCCACCGCGCCCAGCTGCAGATTTTTCAAAGTACCAGTTTTGGTTAGTATTGTGGCATTATTGAGCTTATATTAAAGCTGCCTATTCAGGAAACAGCTAAGATCGGTGATGGGATGGCTGGCTTCAGAACCTCACTTTCTAGAGAGAAGGCAGGTGAGGGACTGGCTAGGTCTTAGGACAGAGCTATCAGGTTCTATAATTGCAGCTCCATGTTAACCTCTAACTCAGAAGCCCTACCTCTGGGGGACATAACTCATCCTTGTCCTGCTTCGATGAGAGGTATGGAGCCCAGGTAAGAAATGGAGAGGAGGAGGAAGAGATACATGGTAGAATAGGCAAGAAAACTTGTAAAACAATGAGAAATATTTTGTTTCTCTTGTTTGTTTTGGTAATTTTGCTGCTGTCAAATACAAATGCCTTTGCTTAAGTTGATTTGGGAGCAGACATTGGGAGAGTGGGAGTGGACACTGGAAGAGTAGGACTTGGCATTCTTAAAGGGTAGTGGCTAGCAGGAAAGAGAAACTTCGGAGGAGATTTTGGTTTCCTTCCCATCTCCCATTTCTAAACTACTACTTATGTTTTAGTCGAACTTGTCAGTTGGGTGCCCAGGAAGTCTTTTTCAGGTAGGATGGGGAGTGGTCAGTGGTAACGTGGTAATGTGGTTTACTAGTGTAAGGGATTTTTAAGGGTAGCTCTCTCCTAAACAATTGCTATAATTCTTTTTCAGTAGTGTCAGCAAGCTAAGCATGAGGGGAGAGACGGCAGAGGTCTTGAGGCAAAGAGACAGAATAAGTTAGGCAGTCTCTATTCTGCAGCTCATTAGCTGTAAAACTGGGCAGATGATTTTGTATTCTCCAGTGGCAAGGACTAGCAGTCTCCTGAAATACCTATTGTGGTGCATTTCCATGTTGACCGCTTGCCTGTGAGGAGCGTCATTGAAATTAGTTTTTAGGAATCTTATAGTTCATTCTGTAGATTTGACTATGAATGTGGGAATACTTTCCCAAGAGCCACTAGACTCAGAAAGCTTTTCTCCTTGTCTTGTAGTCCCTTTTTGGAATATACTCAGAAAATATCTTCTGTAAAGGAAATTTGTATCTTTGTCTCATTCCAGATTATATGTCAAAGTTTAATGAATAAACTTTTCAGTTAAAGGGTTATTGCTATATTTTTAGAGGGAATCTTAAATTCTATGACATAAATAATAATTATTAATTAAATTCTATGTTTCTTTTATAAAAATCTTGTAAGAGAATTTTTTCCATTAATCTTTATAGAAAATGTGCCAGAGGAACTTCGAGAACCATTTTACACAGATCAGTATGACCAGGAACACATCAAACCACCTGTTGTTAATTTGCTTCTATCGGCTGAACTATACTGTCGTGCTGGGAGTCTCATTCTCAAGAGTGATGCTGCAAAACCCCTTTTGGGCCATGATGCTGTAATCCAGGCTTTAGCACAGAAAGGTCTTTATGTCACTGACCAGGAAAAATTGGTAACTGAACGAGATCTCCACAAGAAACCCATACAGATGGTGAGTCTTTATATACCCAAGATTATTTTAAGTTTGAAGTGTGTACTTTTGAGTGTGAATGATATACTGTAAAACAGAGGGAAATGTTTTGAAATTGGATTGTATTTTTGCCTAGAGTTTACAACTCATCTTTTTTCTTAACCTTGTTTCCAAATGAAGGAAGATTTTAACGATTTTGGAATGTTTGGTGCCATCTAATACCTTGGAGAAACAACTACATAATTTCCAACTACCTTAATGTAATTTTAATTGAAAACTTTTATTTTTTCCGTTGTAGAGACTGGCTAGAAGAGATGGAAAATGCATCCTTGACTTTATCATTAGAAAAGAGTTGAGATTAATAAGTGCTGATCTATGGCCGGGCGCGGTGGCTCACGCCTGTAATCCCAGCACTTTGGGAGGCCGAGGCGGGCGGATCACCTGAGGTCAGGAGTTCAAGACCAGTCTTACCAACATGGAGAAACCCTGTCTCTACTAAAAATGCAAAATTAGCCGAGCATGGTGGTGCATGCCTGTAATCCCAGTTACTCGGGAGGCTGAGGCAGGAGAATCACTTGAACCCAGGAGGTGGAGCTTGTGGTAAGCTGAGATCGTGCCACTGCACTCCAGCCTGGGCAACAAGAGCAAAACTCTGTCTCAAAAAAAAAAAAAAAAAAAAAAGCTCATTTACGTACTTGAATAACTTCTTGGTAAATTTCTGCATATCAGATATTTTCGTTTATTTGATAGCTTTGAACTCATTCTTGTAGAAAACACACACAGAAGGCCTCTAAGCTGGCCTGGGGCCATCATGCAGGAACTCTCTCATAGGCAGTCTCAGGAAACATAAATCTAAATGTTTAAGTTCATTGTATGCTGGTTCAGTCCATTGTACTGCTTTAGCTTGAGTTTCACAAAATGTGGACATCATCAAGGATGGTATTAGAAAGAAAAGTGGTTTTTCCATACTCGATTAAATCAAAGAGTAGTAGTTTTGCTTGGGAGGAAGGTAAGGTGTATATGTAGAAAAGTATGTTATAAAATTTATGAAGTTATGTAATTTAGGAAGAATGAACAAAAAAAAGTAGTTTATAAAATCTATTACTAAATGAGGTGATGACCTGTTTTGTTTTCTGGTTTTTTTCCTTGTTTAAAGTAACTCTTTTAATATTTCTAAGTAATGGAAAATAATGTATTGATTAGTTAATGGAATTTAGTTATAGATTTACAATATAGTTATTAACAATAACTAGAATATTGATTATCCAGTATGAGATTGTCATCTTTCATTGATGGCTCCAAAATCACCTTATAGTTACCCTCTGACTTTGGCATACCTGCTTTGCATACATATCATATGTGAACAGTTTGCCCATACCAGGGACAAGCAGAATCTACTTAGGTCCTTATCAGTGTCTCATATTCATCTCCCCCAGAATCATTCCCCTAGTTGGACACTCCAGCTTGTGATTACTTCTGCTTCCGTTGTTTGAAGGCCAAGTGGATAGTTAGAAAGCACATCCATGACTTTGTGAAGCAGTGTTTGTTTAGTTGCTGTTCTTTCAGATACAGATATATATGTCATAGATAACCTACTTATCCTTAGAGTGTCTATTTCAGATCCTCTAATAAGAATGAAACAAATTTAACATGTTTTCTACATTTTTTTCCAGTGTAGTGTAGTTTGTATGTGTGAAATACTTGGACAATGAATTTTAAAATGAGGGGTTTGGTAGACTGCTGATTGTGTTACTCATGTTTCTTTCACACTTTATTGATCCTGCTGATAGCTTTGAATGTATTTTAATAATATTTAAGGAATGGAGTTTAAATGACTTAGAATCTTTTTTTTTTTTTTTTTCTTAGATGGAGTCTCACTCTGTTGCCCAGGCTGGAGTGCAGTGGTGCGATCTTGGCTCACAGCAACCTCAGCCTTCTGGTTTCAAGCAATTCTTGTGCCTCAGCCTCCCAAGTAGCTGAGATTACAGGCGTGCATCACCATGCCCAGCTAATTTTTATACTTTTAGTAGAGGCTGGGTTTCACCATGTTGGCCAGGCTGGTCTTGAACTCCAGACTTCAAGTGATCCTCCCACCTCAGCCTCTCAATATGCTGAGATTACAGGTGCACGGCATGGGCAACATAGAATCTTTATCTCTGGTTCTAACTTCTATTTGTGGGTTGTTAGAACTTGAGAACTTCAGGCTGGGTGTGGTAGCTCACGCCTGTAATCCCAGCACTTTGGGAGACAAAGGCTGACGGATCATCTGAGGTCAGGAGTTTGAGACTAGCCTGGCTAACATGGCGAAACCCCATCTCTACTGAAAATATAAAAATTAGCCAGGTGTGGTAGTGCGCGCCTGTAGTCCCAGTTACTCGGGAGGCTGAGGCGGGAGAATCTCTTGAACCCAGGAGGTGGAAGTTGCAGTTAGCCGAGATTCCTTCCGCTACTGCACTCCAGACTGGGCGACAGAGTGAGACTTTGTCTCAAAAACCAACAAACCAAAGAACTTGAGAACTTCATATTTGACCTACATCATCTTAACCCTTTGCAGTGTCACATTTACCAACCTGTGTTTTAATTGTATACTTTCAACTTTTATCACAATTTGATTTAAAGTTTTCCAGTTGCTGTGGCATTTTGATTGATGATATTTAATGTAACTATTTTCCTGAAACCTGCGTGAGAAAATTTCTCAGATTAAAAGTTGTTCCTTAAGAAACTATGTTTTTGGCTGGGCGTAGTGGCTCACGCCTGTAATCCCAGCACTTTAGGAGGCCAAGGAGGGTGGATCATGAGGCTAGGAGTTCGAGACCAGCCTAGCCAACATGGTGAAACCCCATCTCTACTAAAAATACAAAAATTAGCCAGGTGTGGTGGCAGGCACCTGTAACCCGAGGTCGGGAGGCTGAGGCAGGAGAATCGCTTGAACCTGGGAGGTGGAGGTTGCAGTGAGCTGAGATTGCGCCACTGCACTCCAGCCCAGGTGACAAGAGCAAGACTCCGTCTCAAAAAAAAAGAAAGAAACTATTTTTTTAAAGAGTAAAGTAAGAGTTAATGTAAATTATCAGGTTTTTTTTCCTGCTTTTTGGGAAGTATCATGAAAAATAGTGTGTTTAATTGCACTGAATATATTGCCCCCCACTTCCACTTCTAAATTATCTTTAATTTGGGATATTTTATTTCTGTATGCCAGCCTTTTGGGGGAAAAAAAAGTGTGGTGGTAGCAGAAGTATCATCCTTTTTCAAGAAATAATGTTAGTACTAATTCTTTTTCTTCAAAGTCTCAGTATAAAAATTCCCCGTGAAATAATATATATGAAGACAGAAATCTTTAGAAGAATTTACACCAGACTGTTAACTTTGGTTTCTTCTGTGAAATGGGATTAAATAGGATTGGAGAAATAAATGGTAACTTTCATATCTTATTTGATGTATTTCTGCACTATTAACATTTTTATATGATTTTACTGTTTTAAAATTTAAAATGTAGAGAAGAAATTTAAATTCAAATAGAAATTATCATTATCTGAAATAACATTGATTTATTGAAGACCTATTGAAGACCTCTCTAAATGGTTAAATTCCAAATATCCCGTAAATGGCAATTCAAACCTTTAAGGTATCTTTTCTGTAGTTCCTTTTAGTAATCAGTCTTTAAAAAGAAAAGATGTGGCTTGGCTCAGTGGCACATACCTGTAATCCCAGCACTTTGGGAGGCTGAGGCGGGTGGATCACCTGAGGTGAGGAGTTTGAGACCAGCCTGGCCAACATGGTGAAACCCCATCTCTGCTAAAAATACAGAAATTAGCTGGGCTTGATGGCAGGCACCTGTAATCCCAGCTACATGGGAGGTTGAGGCAGGAGAATCGCTTGAAACCGGGAGAAGGAGGTTGCAGTCAGCCAAGATTGCACCATTGCACTCTGGTCTGGGCAATAGAGTGAGATTCCATCTCAAAAAAAAAAACAGAAAAACAAAAAAAGTCAACATAACTTCTCAAAACAAAAACATTTCTCTCAATCTCCACCCCAAAATTAATAATACAATCTGCTTATCAGTCAAAGTTGCCTTAGTCATACTTCTTTATTTATTTATCTTTTCGAGACTGAATTTTGCTCTTGTCACCCAAGCTGGAGTGCAGTGACGCAATTTCAGCTCATTGCAACCTCCACCTCCCAAGTTCAAGCGATTCTCCTGCCTCAGCCTCCCGAGTAGCTGGGATTACAGGTGCGCCACCATGCCCAGCTAATTTTTGTATTTTTAGTAGAGATGGGGTTTCACCATGTTGGCCAGGCTGGTCTTGAGCTCCTGACCTTGTGATCCACTCACCTCGGCCTCCCAAAGTGCTGGGATTACAGGTGTGAGCCACCGCACCCGGCCATATTTTATGTTCTATGTATCCAGCTGACCACTGACATCTCCGCTTGAATGATGTTTGAACTAAAAATCTAATGAGGAAGAAAACTGGGAAAAAAAACTAGACAGTATGAAATAAGTGTTCTAACTTTAAGCAATAGATACTGAGATCTTAGAGGTGGATGTGATCATCTCTATTAGGGAGGATCAGGGAAGGCATCACAGGGTAGAATGATAAATGGGATTTCAGTAGTTGGGAAAAGGGATAGGATGAGAGTAGTAACTGGGTTGAAGGAATTGTTTGACTCAAGATTGAACTGTGAAGGTATGTTAAGTATTATAAATTAAAATATTGACTGCATGGAGGGATAAATGTCAGATGAGGCTAAAAAATAATTTAGAGCTAGATCATGAAGAGTCTGTAAGTTAGATAATGAGGAGGCTGTAAGTCTGAGTTAAGGATTTTTAACTTTCTGTGGGTTACAGAATCATGGAATAGATTTTCATGCTATATTGCAAAACACTTGGAAGCATTGCAAACTGAACCGCTATACTGTCAGCTTAGTTTAAATAATTATTGCAGTCTATTAATTCTCAGATTTTATCTATTGTTTATTTATGAGACTATCAAGTAGCTCTTTTTTTTTTTTTTCCTGAGACAGGATCTCACTCTGTCGCCCAGGCTGGAGTGCAGTGGCGCGATCACAACTCACTGTAGCCTCGACCTGCAGGGCTCAGGTGACCCTCCCACCTCAGCCTCCTGGGTAGCTGGGTCTGTAGATGTGCACCACCCCACCTGGCTAATATTTTTTTGTTATTATTTTTGTAGAGACAGGGTCTCCCTATGTTGCCCAGGCTGATCTCAAACTCCTGGGCTATGCTGGGATTACAGGTGTGAGCTGGGATTACACCTGGTCTGTCAGGTAGCTCTTTTCATTTAGTTTACTGTGTGCCAGGCAGTGTGCTTACACTTTAACACTCTATCTTACGTAGTTTAATTCTTACAACAACTCCAAGAGGAAAGGATCATCCCTTTTCTGTTGATGAAGAAACTGAGGCTTTGAGAATATAACTAAGGTCACAGAGCAAGTATAGTTAAGTAGTGAAGGCAGGATTCTGAACATCTCTGCTTTAACTATAAATCCTATATTGTTTTTCGTTTTTTTTTCTTATTTTACTTCTCTTTTACATGATAACAGGATAAATCCTATGTTCTTAACCACTAAATTGTATTTTTGTCTTTGCCTAGGGAATAGGTAGATGGGAAGTAGTAAGGTGGAAGGAAATAGAAATGGTGTGCCCCCTGGAACTCTGCCTGGTGGTTTGTTTGAAATCTTGGTAATTTGCCTAGGTTCCTTTCCAAAGTAATTTCCCCTCTCTGTTCCATTTACCCACTCTGTTCCTGTATTAAAGGTTATGTTAATTCCATGTACCTTAGGAGTAATTATAGCAGTTAAGTAGAATGACTGCTGACAGGGGATGAAGTAGAGTTGTGACAGAGTCTAGGTGGACATGAGTTAATTGATACAGTATTTAAGAATATGCAGGCAGGGCATGGTGGCTCACACCTGTAATTCCAGCACTTTGGGAGGCCAAGGCAGGTGGATCACCTGAGGTCAGGAGTTCGAGACCAGCCTGGCCAACATGGTGAAACCCCATCTCTACTAAAAATACAAAAAAAAATTAGCTGGGCGTGGTGGCGCACTCCTGTAATATCAGCTACTTGGCACATGCCTGTAATACCAGCTACTTGGGAGGCTGAGGTGAGAGAATCGCTTGAACCTGGGAGGCAGAGGTTGCAGTGAGCCGAGATTGCGCCACTGCACTCCAGCCTGGGCAACAGAGTGAGACCATCTCAAAAAAAAAAAAAAAAAAAGAATATGCTGAATAATTCTCTAGTTACCATTATTTTTGCTGGATACACAAAATGTATTGAGAACAGAGAAGCTGATCCCAGGAACTCTGTGTTGTCCCTCTTTTTTTTTTTTTTTTAACACTTTGGTCTTATTTGGCAACTATGCTTAGGAATTTCCATTGTGTCACCATCTGTTGGAACTCAAGTGTAATTTACTTGTGTAGAGCCTTGTTAAAAAAAATCCTTGCCCTGTTTAAGAACAGGATTATATAAATGTAGTATTGTAATAGTAGGTGAGAAGACACTAATTTCTGGTCGCCCTTGTATATGAGTGGCTTGCAAATTTATAAGCCAAACCTGTCTTTGAAAAATTAATTACATTCTCATAGATGTTGTTGAACAGGGTTTTCTTCTTCATGCACAGTGCTGGAACTCAATTTTCTGTTTACTACTCATGTACCTAATTTGGATTCCATTATTTCTAGGTAACATCTATACCTCTGTTACAAATTCACAATATCTTTTGATACCTTACAACCATGTTTATCATGTTAGAGTAACTCTTTATTTGTGATCATTTATTTGGAGCTCCAAGTTTACTTTCTCATAGAAGTAACTTGATGAATGGTACTTACTTTACTAGATGATCTCACAAAGACTCTTTTTAATAAAACTGAATTGTCAGACCATTTATTGATTTATTTAAGGAGCTTCTGCATTGTCCTTTGTATTTTCTACCACGATTACAAAGAGTTTCATGTTCTTCAGTGTCTCACTTTCTAGCGGTGGCTTATAGAAAACTGTCCAATGTTTTAGGAGTGTAAAGGCACCAAACTCTGTACTACACTTCAACTGAGTTTTGAAGGATGTGGAGGAATTTACCACGTAGAGAAATGAAGGCTGTGTTGTACGGTATTGTATATGGGAGTATAATGGGATGTTAAAAGGGAGTGTGAGAGCATGGTGACCCTCAGGTCAAAGGAAGCAGCTTGGTTGTGGCGTTAGCACTAGCTGCCTTTTGAGGGGTGATAAGAAACGAGATCACAGAGTTAGATAGGGATAGGGCATGAATGATGTTTTATGCTATGCCAAGTGTTTACGTTATCCTGGAAGTGATGGGAACCCTAGTGTAGGGTTTTAAGCCGGAGAGGGTATCATCAGATTTGTGTTTCAGAAAGTCACTGTGCTGTATTGTAGAAGAGACACCACTTAGGAGGCTGTTGAAATAGCTGGAGGCCTGAACTAAGGTGCAGGCCATGAAGATTTATTAGTAGGATTGAGTGGGAGAGACTTTTTTGTTGTTGTTGTTGTTGTTGTTGTTGTTGTTTTTTTTTGAGACGGAGTCTTGCTCTGTCACCAGGCTGGAGTGCAGTGGCACGATCTCGGCTCACTGCAACCTCCACCTCCCAGGTTCAAGCGATTCTCCTGCCTCAGCCTCCCAAGTAGCTGGGACTACAGGCGTGTGCCACCACGCCTGGCTAATTTTTGTATTTTTAGTAGAGACGGGGTTTCACCATGTTAGCCAGGATGGTCTCGATCTCCTGACCTTGTGATCCACCCACCCTGGCCCCTCAAAGTGCAGGGGATTACAGGCATGAGCCACTGTGCCTGGCTGGAGAGACCTCGTTAAGGTAGGATTGAGATGATACCTTGATTTATCAAGAATTGGGAGATTAGGAAGAGAAACCAGAACAGGGCTGGCAAAAAATATTTTATCCCTTATGTCAACTCTAGTTAATTAATTAGTACTTAACTACTGGAAGGTGGGAAAAACTAGCTCTTTGGTTTTCACTCTGTTCCTTTGGGAGCCTCGGGGTCTAGATGTTCCCTTCCCCATCGTTTGTTCCTCCTAGTGCTTTTGAACTCTTGTATTTTTTACCTAATAGTGGTAAATGACAAAAACAAGTAAAGGAACAGCTTTATAAGTTTGAAGTCTTGAGCTGATATTGCTAAACTTACTATTTTTGATGAGAAAGATAAAGGCTATTCTGTAAGACTCATACTAAGTTTCTCTTTTCTTCTTAGAAAAAGAGTTGAAAAGAGTTTTTCCCAACACACCAAGCAACGGACACCAGTGGGGTGTCCTCTAATTCAGTTCCAACATTATCTACCTGGAGATAGTATCAGATCAGTGTCAGATCCCACAGGTTGAGGGCTTAGTCCCCAAGACTACCCCACCACCACACCAGTCACAAGTCTAGGCCTCCGGTACTTCTCACTGACCGGCTTCAAGTTGGGGTTCCCATGACCCCCTCTTTGGGTTCAGTTAATTTGCTGGAGCAACTCTCAGAACTCAGGGAAACTCTTACTTACATTTACTGGTTTATTATAAGGGATATTGCAAAGGATACAGATGAAGACACGTTTAGGGCAAGGTATGGGAGAAAGGGTGCGCCACCCTCCAGGAACCTCGCTGTGCTTAGCTGTCCAGAAGCTCCCTGAATCCTCTTCTCAGTTTTTTGAAGCTTTATAATCTTGGCATCCCTTTTCCCAGGGTATAGGGTGGGACTGTCTCATAGAGGGTCTTAAGACCCACAATCAGAAAGGCAGGAGAAGATTAGATTCCTGCCTTGGGGCAGGTGAAAGGAGGGCAGGAGATTCTGTTTCCTGAGGCCTAACACACCCAAGATTATAATGAAAGACTATAACAAGGCTTTAGAAGTTATGAACCAGGAACTGTAGACGGAAAGCAATATATATCATAACACCACAGTGATCAAGTAGATAGATGATTCTCCCCTATCATGTCTTGGAAGATGTGAGGTGTGGGATTAAAAAAGTGAGTGTGGAAACGGGATAGGACCGAAGGTACAGAATTGTAGGGATGACATGAGGGATGAGGAAAATTGAGTACACTTTACAAATATTATGAATGTAATGTATGATATAGGTGGTGCCCTATCGATGAGGAAATTGATCTATAACTGACTCCAAAAGGTGAGTTAACTTGCCCAAAGTCAAACAGGTAATAAACGATAATGTTAGGATTTAAACTTGCATCTGCTGATTCCAAAGCCCATGCTTATTCTGTTTACACCATGAGGCCTTCCCAAACCAAAACAAAATGTCCCCCTACTATTTCTTTTTTTTTTTTTGAGACGGAGTCTCTGTCTCCCAAGCTGGAGTGCAGTGGCGCCATCTTGGCTCACTGCAAGCTCTGCCTCCTGGGTTCACGCCATTCTCTTGCCTCAGTCTCCTGAATAGCTGGGACTACAGGTGCCCGCCACCACACCCAGCTAATTTTTTTGTATTTTTAGTAGAGATGGTGTTTCATCGTGTTAGCCAGGATGGTCTCAATCTCCTGACCTTGTGATCCACCCACCTCGGCCTCCCAAAGTGCTGGGATTACAGGCGTGAGCCACCGCACCTGGCCTACTATTTCTATAGTACTTAATAGTTTGTAAAACATGTATACGTTATTATTATTATTTTCTGATAATAACCAGAGAAGGCAAATAGGGCAGTTATTACCATCTCTTTTTTCACAAGTAAGGAAACTTTACGGATGGGTTTATTTAGTAGATACTCAGTTCTTAGTGGAAAGAGATGTAGAAAGAAAAAATGCATAGATCATGATGATCACATGGCTAGGCTAGTTAGTAACAAGCAGAGATAGATCCCAATCTTCTTACTTCTAACCCAGTGCTTATTCTACAGATGCATCCTGCTGCCATCCTTTTTCCTGTCCTTGTGGATTATACCATGTATTGATTCTGGAAAGACTAGCAGAGAATATGAGCATGGAGTAGGATGTCAAACACTGAGAGGCGATAGCAAAGAAGGGGAGAGGGGAACAGGGCAGGAATCCCAAGAATAGGAATAGAAGGGAGAAAAGGGGATTGTTTTGGTCACCTGACTAAAGCATTATTTTCTCATGTAAGAGATATATCTTGTTTAGTGACCACTGACAGGAAGATTTAGATCTACAAAAATAATTTACTTTGCAAAGTAATTTTTTATTTAAAAAATATTTAGAATTAATTTTACATTGTTTTAGAAAAACAACTTGAAGTAACAAGTTTTCAAGAACACATGTGAAATGAAAAATACCATATTCATTATAATGTTTAATATAATGTTGATTATATTAAAAATTATCTCATTCTTAAGTAAAATATACATTCTCCTTTACTGATAACATATTTTATATTTTTTATATTGTACCACATATCATGCCTGGTACATAAGGGCTTGATAAACAAAGTGTTAATTTCTGGTCATAAAGAGATATTTTAGACAAATTGGGGAGGTGGATAATTCCTTATTTTTCCAGAGACCATGTCTATGCCTCTCACTTTGCTTTTGGCCATTGCTGATTGATCTCAGGATTAAGAAGTCAGATGTAAGATGGGCTGACTAGATTGTTTTCTGGAAAACTGGAAACCCAAAGGGAGGGAGAATCACTGTACAGTGATGGAAGGTGGTTGGAACCACCCTGTCTTATAGAAGCAGTGCCCTAGGGAGAAATCTGTGAGCTCCTCCTGCTGAAATACCAGTGCTGCTCAATTTCCATGCTTTCTGAGCTTAGTGTTTCAGCTCTTCCTTAGATTCTGTGAACTACTTTAGTGTTCCCTCAGTAAATTACAGCTAATTTAACAGGGTTAGATTCTGTTGCCTGCCATTAAAAGAACTGTAGCTAAACAATAAAAGAAAAAGCCACCCATTGACCATTTTTACTCACTTGAGGACAGATTTCATTACAGAAGTATAGTTTTAGAGCTGAAAGAGATCCTAGCAATCATCTGGTCTCGAGTTTTGAAATTCTCTTAACTATGACTCACAGTTAGGAATACATTTTACTTCAAGATACCCACCTGGTTTACCTAGTTACACATGTATTACAGAAACAAAAGTACTTATCCTTGTAACTTTATTTTTTTAAGATTCTATTTGAAAAAAAAATATGGGTTGTGACCAACTAAATTGACTTTATGCATGACCCATGAATGGGTTATAAACCCACATTTAAAAAATGCTAATGTAGGCTGGGCACAGTGACTCAGCCTATAATCCCAGCACTTTGGGAGGCTGAGATGGGTGGATCACTTGAGGCCAAGAGTTTGAGACCAGCCTGGACAACATGGCGAAACCCCGTCTTTACTAAACATACAAGAACTAGCCAAGTGTGGTGGCGTACGCCTGTAATCCCAGCTACTTGGGAGGCTGAGGCATGGGAATTGCTTGAACCCAGGAGGCAGAGGTTGCAGTGAGTCAAGGTCATGCCACTGCACTCCAGCCTGGGCGACAGAGGGAGACTATGTCTCAAAAAAATAAATAAAAATAAATAAATTAATTAAAAATACAAATGTAGTTAAATTGCTTTATCTTATAGAGAAGAGTGGTAAAATGACAGTGTTACTAGAAACTAAATACCATACCCATGTTTTTCTTTAAAAATGTATTTTCATTTTCAAATTACCAATAGCATCTATTTGTTTGAAAAGAGCTATGGAAATAATTTGTTGTACGTACTCTTACTTCCTTGAAGTTTGTCTAATCTCTATGGTATACTGCTGCCAGATTAATTTTCCTGAAATATCACTTTGCTATCTAGCTTATTTCCTAATTCAAAACTTTTAATTATTTTATTTGACTTAAAATGCCATATATATTTTGGTTTCAGATGTATGTCCTTTTAAATTTGTCAGATTTTCAGAGCTAGCAACTGTAAGTATGAGGGAAGAAGTTGCTGCAAACTTTGTCCATAAATTAGATAATTCACTTTTGAATAGTGAAAGTTTTATATTCCTTTGTTTGTAATCTTATGTACATAAGAGACAATTCAAAGTAACAAAAGCTAAGATACTTAAGGAGTTGTCTGATATTACAGACCTGCCAGCAATAATTTTTATGAATATAGAAGATGAATTAAGCATATATTAACCATGACTTTTCATTTTTTATTTTTATTTATTTATTTATTTATTTTGAGACAGAGTCTCCCTCTGTTGCCCAGGCTGGAGTGCAGTGGTGTGATCTCGGCTTACTGCAACCTCTGCCTCCCAGGTTCAGGTGATTCTCTTGCCTCACCCTCCCAAGTAGCTGGGACTACAAGTGCACACCACCATGCCTGGCTAGTTTTTTTTGTATTTTTAGTAGAGACGGGATTTCTCCATGTTAGCCAGGCTGGTCTCGAACTCCTGACCTCACATGATCCGCCTGCCTCAGCCTCCCAAAGTGCTGGAACTACAGGTGTGAGCTACCATGTCCGGCCTCATCTTTTAAAAAGATAAAAAGATTTCTATGCATTCACTGCAGATTAATAAATTTAAATAGATGGTATATTATAAGGTAAGTTAGCGTCAGTGTCTGGGACCTGGCCTATTCTGGAGTAATAATGTTCTCCTAGTTTAAATATCTAAAAAACTAATAGTAGACACACACATATAAATAATTGGAGTGGCTTGGTGCAGTGGCTCAGTCCTGTAATCTCAGTACTTTGGGAGACTGAGGTGGGCGGATTGCTGGAGCTCAGGAAGTCAAGGCTACAGTGAGCCATGATCGTGCCACTGCACTTCAGCCTGGGCAACAGAGCAAGACTCTGTCTCAAAAAATAAAATAAAATAAAATAAAATAAAATAAAATAAATTATTGGAGCACAAGGTTGAGATGTTTTAGTAGGTTTGGTATTAAAACTACATATTTTTCTGATTTGCAGAATACAGTGTAGTGTTATAGAACAGTGGACAGTCATGGCAGTTGTCTGTGGCCCTCCATACCCCAGTGTGTGTGGAGCAGATTGATGCCCCAGCACTGCCATGATATGGAACCATTTTTGCAATTTGTTAGGTTATAGCAGTGAAGCAGATTGTTTTTAATTAATGTCAGTGATGTGATTTAGTGAAATAAAATAGGTGGTCATTAAAACAAAAACTTTAGTAACTGTTATTTTGTTGCTTGCTTGTTTTCTGGTAACTGCATAAATGAGCTTCTGTAATAGAAAAAAAAAAATCTTTACAATGCTCAGATTCCTTCTCAGCCTGTACTGTTCCATGTTTGAAACAGTATTAGAATGAGCTGTGTTACAAAGTGCACTATGTTACAAGCTGTCCCAGGGGCCCGTCTTTTCAGGAAGTTCTTTTGCTATACTTGGAGGATTGTGAGAATACTGATTATTGTTTTCCTGAAGCTAAAACTGTTAGTTTGTGGTTAGCAAACAAGTAAACAAATATTAAAAAGGTAACTAGAGAGTGGTGAAAGCTGTGAAGAAAGTAAAAGCAGGATAATACAAGTGATCTGAAGGAATCATGTGTTATTATAGTTAGAGTTGCTAGGAGCAGTCTTATACAGGAGATTATATTTGAGCAGAGATTTGAAAGATGAGGAGCCATTTAGGCAAAGATCAGAGGCTAGCGCATTGCTGACAGAGGGAATAAATACGAAGACCCTGAGTTAGTATATAATTCACAAAATAAATAAACTTCATGGCTGGATGATAAAGGTCCTACTAAGAATTTCCTGGAGGGAACATCTTCAGGAATTTGAAAGTGTGGAGTCACATTTATTTACCATATAATATGTGTGATAGGAAGTACTTGACTCGTTCAATAAGTACTTGTTGGTTACGGGATGTAGTAATGAGAAGACAGACCAAGCCCCTGCTTTCATGGAGCTACTATTTTAGTAGTAAAGTTGACCAGTAAACAATTAGACAAATTGTAACAATTGCAGGAAATGGTAAATGCTGTGAAAAAAATAAATTAGTAAGGAGCTACAAGGAGTGGAACATGCTCTTTTCATAGGAGGCTTTCAGGGAAGGCCTGTCAACTGAGTTGATATTTGAACTGAGACCTAAATCCCTGAAGGAACTGGCAGATGATCTGGAAAAAGAACATTCCAGGCAAAAGAAATAGTAAGCTTACTGGCTCTGATGTAAGAGGAGTTTAGTATGTTTCAGGAACTGAAAGAAGGCCACTGATTTTGGTAGTGAGCAAGATTGATATGGAGAGTGATAAGAGATCTGGTTAGAGAAAAAGATTGTAGCCAAAGCAAGTGAAGCTCTATAAGCCAGATTTTATTGTGAATGTGCAAGGATGTCACTGGAGGATTTTAAGGAGGACAATGAGTTGATCTGGTTTATTTTTTTTCAGAATCATTAAATGCCATAATAATAATTTTGGTAAAATAGAAAAGCTTCCTTTTTCATGAATATCCGAGGTTTTTTTGTTGTTTTTTGTTTTTTGAGATGGAGTCTCACTCTGTTGCCCAGGCTGGAGTGCAGTGGCGCAATCTCAGCTCACTGCAACCTCTGCCTTCCAGGTTCAAGCAGTTCTCCTGCCTCAGTCTCCCAAGTAGCTGGGACTACAGGCACACGCCACCACACCTGGCCAATTTTTGGATTTTTAGTAGAAATGAGGTTTCACCATGTTGACCCAGGCTGGTCTCGAACTCCTGACCTCAGGTGATCCACCCCCCTCGGCCTCCCAAAGTGCTGGGATTATAGGCATGAGCCATTGTGCCTGGCCAGAATGTTTGTATTTTAATGTAGTAACATTATAGTAAAACAAAATAATTTGGGAAAAGACTTGATGGCAAGTATATAACTTTAGTAAGTACAGAGTGCTATGCCAATATAAAATCACTGTTTCATCAAGGCAAAAGCTTTCAAGGATCTTTAAAAACAAAAAAAAAAAAGAAAAGAAAAATCACTGTTTCTTGCATGGTGAAGTAGGGAGTCAACATGAGTAATAATCAGATAAGAACTTTCAGAAGCTTCTTTTTTATACCAAAACATTTTGCCAATCTTATTATTTTTTTAAAAATTTGTTTTTGGTGTTGAAAATGCATAGCTTTAGATGTTGTAATTATAGTATTTGGTCAGGGAGCTTGGAAACATTTTAATTGTTCTTCCACCCAGCCTTCAGGTTGCTTTGTGGAGAAATACTTGAGAGAACTAGGCACAGAAAAGGCAAAGCAAGACAAAGAAAACATTTTAGCATTAGCTCAGGTTAGGTTCCAACCCCTGATGCAGAAATCTGGTAGGTGAAACTGGACCAAGTAAAAGGGCTGTTTTTGTCCTGAGCCAGATTGGCCTAGAACCAAGTGTAGTCATAAATGTCCTTTATTTTCCTACGACAACCAAACATGGAACTCATTCTTCCAAAAATAGGGTCAATGTTCATCCTGCCTGTTTTAGAGGGAGAAGAACTTGAGGGTAAGAGAGAGAGAGAAACCTGGGCAAGGCTTGTGCACAGGAAGGGCAGGAATAGATAAGAGAGTTGACTGGGTGTGTTGTTGGGTGCCTGTAATCCCAGTACTTGGGAGACGGAGGCAGGAGAACCACTTGAACCTGGGAGGTGGAGGTTGCAGTGAGCCGAGATTCTGCCACTGCACTCCAGCCTGGGCAACAGAGTGAGACTCCGTCTTAAAAAAACAAAACAAACAAAACAACAACAACAAAAAACCCAGACATTCATGAAAAAGGAAGCTTTTCTATTTTACCAAAATTATTATTGTGTCATTTAATGATTCTGAAAAAAAGTAAACCATTGGTGGAAGACTTGGGAGAAGAGTGAGAGAAAAGGAGGAAGGAGAGGCAATGAGAAAGGAAGGAAAAGAAGGAGCTGGAATGGGGAGGAGACAGTTTCCAGACAGGTGCTTGCCTCAAGGCGCCCCTTATGTGGAAAATCTTCAAAGGCGAGAGAAGGACAAAACACCTCAAGTTTTCTCAGAGCTCCTCTTAATACCTTATTTAATAATCATAAGGAAGAGAGAATGGGAGAAGGATGACCAACCTTTCTCCTGAGGGAGTAGGTCCTGGGCTCATCAACACTGCAGCCATATGGGAAGAGGCAAAGAAAAGGCCATGACTCAGTGCTGACCTTTGACTCCTTTGAATATACTAACCTACAAAATGTGGGGCCCAGTCTGTGTTTTGGAGTCATTTATTCTCTTATCCTAGATATAGAATAAAGGGGTGGGCCCCTTTATTCCTCATGGTGCTTTGAAGAGAGAAGTTATTTCCTTCCCCTTGAGCCAACTTTGTAATGAAAAGGATTTACACTTTTTCATTTTTTGTCTGTATAGTAAAGTTGCTTCAGAAAAACACAATGAGAAGAAGCATGGTAGAACATCTTGTGAATAACCTCAAAAGAAAGAATATTGCATGTATCTCTAATTGCCTTTTTTTCCTCCCTGATAAATGAGGAGAGATAAATCGTATTGAACAAAGTACTAAAAAGTGCTCAACAACACTTTTATCTCTTTAAGTTTTTCTTTTTCTAACTTCTAGGAGTCATTTTTAGGAAAGATGACTAAAAATGATTTTAGCTTCATTTCAGCTTATTTTTATATAATGGAGGCAAAGTGAAATTCTTCAAGTTCTTAATAGGAAAAAAAGGTATACTTTACAGTTGTGCCACCCAGCCAAGGCTAACATATATTCTCTATATATGCTATATGTGCATATATTCTATAATATAATCTATATTAAAAAGTGTGATTTTGGAAATAAAAAATTAGCCGGGCATGGTGGCAAGTGCCTGTAGTCCCAGCTACTCGGGAGGCTGAGGTGAGAGGATGGCTTGTGCCTGGGAGGTAAAGGCTGCAATGAGCTGTGATTATGCCACTGCACCCAGCCCAGGTTACAGAGCGAGACCCTGACTCCAGAAAAAAACTCGTGAGGCCAGGCACAGTGGCTCACACTTATAATCCCAGCACTTTGGGAGGCTAAGGCCAGAGGATACTTGAGCTCAGGAGTTCGAGACCAGCCTGGGCAACATAGTGAGAACTTGTTAAAGTGTGCTTTTTACAGAATCAAAAAACAATTTTATATAGAATCTTTTTATACAGAATCAACTCCACAAAGAGGGGGCCATAATTGTCATCGTATTCCCAGTGCCTGGTCTAGAGAAGATGTTGAATCATTGAACAAATAAGAGGTATTAGTGAATGTTTTAATTAAGAATTAAATATATTTTTTAAGAAAAGAAAGTCTTTCAGAATTATTACTAAGAGAGTGGTGGAGGTTCTTTGTTTTGTTCCTCCCCCTTGACATTTGAATAGAGTAAGCAGTAATTATTGAAATACGTATTTATTGAGTTTTGAGAATTAAGTGTTTTGGAGGAGGCTCCTGAATGCCTGGAGTTTATACGAGAATCTAACCAAGTGATTAGATGGTTTGTTTTCTACTTTATCATTTTAATATAACAAGTACCTTTATAGTTTCAAATACTCATAGGGAAAAGAGTGTTGACTTTTTGTTTCAGTTAACCAATGATCATTTGACTTTCCTCTCTACCTTTGCTTTTTGTGTCTAGCTGTGTTGTTTAAAATTTAACAAATAATTAATCATGTTTAATATATAATACCTGCATTTTTACCAGTTTTTTTCATGAAGTGAAGCATGATTGAGATATAAATACTGTAGATCTATTTAATACCAATGATATATTTTAGAAACTAAATCCGGCTACGGTAGATTTAGGTTGTTCCTCATTTTTTTCATTATATATTAATAGTTGGATTGTATTGATCTAGAAATCTTTTAATTATATGTTAATTCGGAATTTTATTGGGTTGGGTCCAAGCCATTTTTTTTGCAAGAGCAGATAAAATCCAAAGAATAGCTATGACCTACGGCTCTTGGCGTGGGGCCTGGCACAAGACGATGAATGAGGCCAATCAGATTCTTTGCCTCAGAAACCTGAACAAATCATGGAAGGAATTTGCTTGTTAGCAAATTGGGAAATTAAGCAGAGTCATGAGGTAGAGTTAGGGCTGGAGGAGCTGTGAGAAACCATGGAGTTAACGCTGGGGAGGGTGCCTGGAAAAGCTTCATAACCATTTTTCCATATTAATGAATATAGGTCTATACCATGATTTTTGAAGGCTGCACAATATTCTGTGGTATGAAAAGTACCACAATTTATTTGCCCCAATACCTTGTTGATGAGTGTTTAGGACCTCCCCACACCAAAGGGTTTTTAATCACAACAATGACACCATCAGAGTTCGATTTTTAAAAGATAGAAAAGACTATGTAACCTAGACTAAGCAAACTAGGTATATATTGTAGTGACTTTTACTGACATAGGAAAAAGAGGAGAGAAAGGAATTGGAGTGGGGGAAATGGCCATGGTAGAGTGCAGAGATAATACATTCAGTTTGGGACAGGTTTAGGATGCCTTCAGGACACCCAGGAAAAGATAACCAGGGAGATATGAGATAGAGATTTGGGAATCAGCTGAGAGTAGTGGTTATTGACGTCATGGAAATTGTGATGCCCAGGGAGGGCATGTTTCAAAGTGAAAAGAGAAGGTCAGGGATAGAACTGTTAGAAGACAAATATTTAACTAATGTGCAGAAAATACTGTGGAGGGTAGTCAAAGGTGTAGGATATAGAACTGAACAACTCTGGGTAACATCTGAATCTTCTTGTTCTATGAAATGCCTATTTTTTTTCTGATTTTTTTCCATTTTGCTGGTTGATCATGTTTTTGGTCTTATATCTCAGATTGGGAATTTTAACAATGTGTTTAATAACTATAGAATATCAGGATATGTTAAGAGTGATCTTATAGATTTTTCATAATTTTGAAATAAAAATGGAAAATTCTTTAAACTTTTTTAAAATAATGAGGCAGACAGGTTCAGAAATTATTTGGCTATTTTGACATTTTATCATTTGTAATAAATACTATGCATAGGTACCATGCGTCTATAATAAGTCTTTTCTTCTTATTAATAAAGTTTATGCCATACCATTAGTTTCCTTGTCACTAAAAGAATATATTATTCAAGAAAGCCTGAAAATGCAAGGAAACTAGTTTTTTGTCTTTATTTTGTTAAATAGCATTATTTATTGAATTGTTAATGTTTAGAATTTAGATTTAAGTAATGTCTGTGATTTATTACGAATTAGTGTTTTAAAGGATCCTTATGTGACATGGTCTACCAAAATTACAGAGGTCGATGTTTTATGTGGGCAGTACTTGTCAACTCTTTGAAAAGCTGATGCTGGTAAGGTGTTGTCAGCTGATACAGTTAAAAAAACTTAACAGTCTTTTGTAACCCTTTAGCAGTAAAGATTGACAATTTTATGTAGGTAGGAGCATTTAGTGAGAATTATGACACCCTGTCATTTTTGCTTAATTTGGGGGCAAGGAAAACACCTGCTTTGTGGTTGACTAGCATCCCTTCTAGCATACTTGTTCATATATTCAAACTTATTTCAAGTAAGTATAAGTTCTGGTACCCACCAGCTCTACAATTCCTGATAGTTACACTTTCTGTGCTCTGGCCATATCTATTTGTAGAGGCAGTGAGGTGTGGGTTAGGTAATATTTGGTCTCTTAGTTCCACCTCTAAGGCATGCTAATATGGTAGTTGCTTGCCAGCAGCATTGGTCTGGAAATGGGTGACTTCTAGATACTTGGTAGGTTGGAGGAAAGGTGTTACTACTTCTTACTGTGCTGTTTGAGTATCTGCCGTAGATATTTATGTGCAAATCTTGTGAAACCCCCTGCTGTTTCTCAGCTGTAAGTTGTCTTTGTAGTTTATAAAAACCTGGGATGGCTACTTAACGAGGTGGATATCATGACTTTTTCTTTTCTGTTTCTCACAGTGCTTGGGAAGTGAAGCCTGACTGAGTGGTAGAGGTAAACTGGGGAACAGTTACGATTATGTCAAAACCTTGTGTGATTCAGTTTCGTTTTCTTCTAATAAAACTAGCGCCATGAGGCACTTTTTTTATACACACCCAGCTGAAAGAAATGTGCTGACAAACTTTTTTTCAGGGAATTTTTTGAGTGTTAATTGGAGCTGTTACTGATGGTTATTTTTATATGATAAAGTGTATTTCAGTGAATTTAATGTAACTTGTTTTAGATTTTTAGATTTGAAGCACAGTTTTTGGCTCAGGACCAAATATGCCTGGAAAACTTTCAAATCTGGAAAGCTATAAAACACAAACATACTTTGAAGTACGGCATATGTGACTGTTTAAAATATACTAGGAATGTCTTTATTGGTTAGCAAATGAAAGAACATAGCTATCATTTTTATATTGTTGGCATAGGGTAACAGCAGTTATGTTGAGTGGTGGTGGACAGGCCTGAGCTGCCTTATATAAATTATCATAAAAATAAGTTTGCCCAGGTCACTATGCTTAGGACATTTGAAAAATACATATGTTCTGTACTTAAATCTTGATTTATTGAATATAATCGTCTAGTGGGTTTTTTCATAAAGCCTATGTTGTATACTGTTTTTTTGTTGTTTGTTTGTTTTTGTTTTTTTTGAGACAGGGTCTCACTCTGTCGCTCAGCTTGAAGTGCAGTGGCATCATCTCGGCTCACTGTATCCTCAACCTCCCAGGCTCAGGTGATCCTCCTACCTCAGCCTCCCAAGTAGCTGGGATTACAGGGATGCTCACTATACCCGGCTAATTTTTTTTGTATTTTTTGTAGAGACAGGGTTTTGCCATGTTGCCCTGGCTGGTTTCGAACTCTTGGGCTCAAGCGATCCTCCTGCCTTGGCCTCCCAAATTAATACGATTACAGGTGTAAACCACTGCCTGTAATCTCATGATTACATCATGTATACTCTTGATAGTTACTGTTTTTTTCCTGCTTACATGTCTTTGATGGCTCATTGGCAACTCCATTATTAGTGAACCAGGCACATGAAGAAATTTCCTGATTTATTTCCTTTAAGTATTAATTGATATAACATTTTGGGGGGAAAACATAAAAATAAATGATTACAGTGAAGTTTGAAGGTTATCTTCAGATTTTATTCATTATTGTAATAAAATGATTCTGTAGGCTAATCTGATGGCCATACAGTGACTGTATAATGCCTTAAGTAATAAAAACACTAAAAATCTTTAGAGCATTGGGAAATTTTTAGAGCAGTTTGATATACATCTCATTTGATGCCGTGTGTGGTAAGAAATGAAGTATTATCCCACATGTAACAGATGAAGAAGATGAGGCTGAGTGAAGTCCATTGATGTCCTAAGGTCAGAACTTACTTTTTAAAAAATCAACTTTACTAAGGCATAATTTACATAAAATGTACCCATTTAAAGTAATTTGAACAGTTTTGACAAAGGTATGCACTCTTGTAGATACCACTCCAGTTGAGATATAGAACATAATCACCCCCCAAAATTCCCTTGTGCCTTTTTGCAGTCAGCCCGCAGCCCCACCCCACTTCAGGCATCCATTAATCTCAGTTCTGTCGTTGTAGATTAATTTTTGCCTGTTCTAGAATTTCATATAGATGAAAGCAAACTGCACAAACTCTTTTTTTACTAGATTCTTTTGCTCATATTTTTGAGATTCATCTATGTTGCTATGTGTAGTTTATTCCTTTTTATTGCTGAGTATTCCATTCTGTGAATACCACAATTTGGTTATTCATTTACCTGCTGATGGACTTTGATGCTGTTTCCAGTTTTGGTGTGTTAGAAATAAAGCAGCTATGATTTGTATTTAGACATGTATTTTCATTTCTCTCTCTCTCTTTTTTTTTTTTTTTTTTTTGAGACAGGGTCTCACTCTGTCATCCAGGCTAGAGTACAGTGGCAGTGGCTTGATCACGGGTTCAACCTCCTGGGCTCAGGTGATTCTCCCACCTCTGCCTCCCAAGTAGCATGCACTACCACACCCCGCTAATTTTTTGTAGACATAGGGTTTCACTGTGTTGCCCAGCCTGGTCTGGAACTCTTAGAATCAAGTGATTCGCCTGCCTCGGCCTCCCAAAGTACTGGATTACAGGCCTGAGCCACTGCATCCGACCTTATTTTCATTTCTCTTGGTGGGCCATATGTATGTTTGACTATTAAGCTATCAAGCAATTTTCCAAAGTGGTTGTACTTTCTATTTCACCACCAGCAATGTATGAGCGTTCCAGTTGCTCCACTTCTTTGCCAATACTTTTGGTATTGTCAGTCTTAATTGTAGACATTCTAGTGTAAATTAGATTCTCCTTGTGGTTTTATTTTGCATTTCCCTGAGGACTAATAGAATTTAATGTTTTTTGTATGCTTACTGGTCATTCATACATCTTTTATGAAATGTCTGTTCAAATCTTTTTCTCAATGTCTCATTGGGGTTTTTATTTTCTTATTACTGTAGGAGTTCTTTATACTGAATACAAGTCCTTTGACAAATACATGCATTGCAGATACTTTCTCCTAATCTGTGGTTCACATTTTCTTTTCTTTTCTTTTTTTGAGACAAGGCCTTGCTCTGTTGTCCAGGCTGGAGTGCAGTGGCATGATCATGGCTCACTGCAGCCTCGACTTCCTAGCCTCTATCAATCCTCCCTCTTCAGCCTCCTAAGTAGCTGGGACTATAGGCGATTGCCACCAAACCTGGCTAATTAAAAAAAAAATTTTTTTTTGTAGAAACAGGGCCTCACTGTGTTGCCCAGATAGTTTTGAACTCCTGGGCTCAAGTAGTCCTCCTGCCTTGGCCTCCCAAAGTGCCAGGATAACAGGTATGACCACCGTGCCCAGCCTGCGTTTCATTTTCTTCGTGGTGTCTTTCAAGGAATTTTAAATTTTGATGAAGACCAGTTTACAATTTTTTTCTTTTATAGTTAGTGCTTTTATGTCCTAAGAAATCTTTCCTTGCCTATATTATGGTTGTAAAGATTTTTTTCCCCTATGTTTTCTTCTCGAAGTTTACGGTTTTAGCTTTTTCATTTAGAACTGTGATTCATTTTGGATCAGTTTTTTTGTATAGTGTGGTCGAGGTTCATTTTACCCTTTTTTTTTTTTAACAAGATTATCTAGTTGTTCCAGTAGTATTTATTGAAGACTGTTGTCTCCTCATTGACTGACGTTGACACCTGTGTCTCTTCCATTGATTTAGATGTCTGTTAGGCTGTGCCACACAGTCTTGACTAATGTAGCTTCATAATAAGTCTTGAAACTTGTTAGTGTAAGCCATCTGGCTTTGTTGTTTTTTATCAAAATTGTTTTAGTTATTCTAGGTTCTTTGCATTTCCATATAAATTTTAGAATCAACTTGTCAATTTCTGTTAAAAAAAAAAGCTTGCTAGGATTTAGATTGGAATTGTGTTGAATCTATAGACCATTTTGGGAAGAATTGATAGTTTAACAATTTGTGTCTTCCAGTGAAAACATGGTTTCTTTTCTCATTTAAGTATTCTTTAATTTATTTCAGCAGTGTTTTATAGTTTTTAGCATATGAGATTCATATGCACTTTGTTGAATCTTTCATATTTTTGATTTGGAATTGCATTTCAGATTTAATTCTTAAATTGTTTATTGCTAATATATAGAAATACAATTGAATTTTGAACATTTTTTTTATCCTGTGACCTTGCTATATACATTTATTCCTAGTATGTTTTTGTGGATTTGTCAGAACTTTCAACGTAAACAATCATGTTGTCTGTGAATAAACACAGTTTTACTTCTTCCTTTCCACTATGTATGTGGTCTGCTCCCCGCTTCTTATTGCACTGCCAAACACTAACAGATAATGTTGAGTAGAAGTGAGACCAGACATTTTTGTCTTATTCCTCATCTTATCAGGAATCTGTTGAGTTCCCATTGTTAAATGTGATATTGTCTGTAGGATTTTTGAAGATGTTCTTTTTCAGGTTAAGGGAGTTCCTTTCTGTTCCACGTTTGCTAAGAAATATATGTATGTTTATGTTTTTAAAATCATGAATAACTGCTGTATTTGTCAAATGCTTTTTCTGCCTCTAGTAAGATAATCATATGGCTGTTCTCATTTATCCTGTTAATAGGTGAGTTACGTTGATTTTCAAATATTAAACTGGTCTTGAATTCCTGGAGTTAAACTCAGTTGGTCATGGTAAATTATCTCTTTTATATGTTGTTAGGTTTAATTTGTTAATATTTTCTCAAGGGTGTTTACAGCCATGTTCGTGAGAGATATTTTTCTTCTCATTTCTTTGTCTTGTGTTAGCATCAGGGTAATACTGTTTTTATATAATGAGTTGCAAAGTGTTCCCTACTCCACTGTTTTCTGAAAGACTTCACTTAGGATTTCTGTAATTTCTTCCATAAATGTTGGGCAGAATTCACTAGGTATGCCACCGGGGCTTGATGTTTTCTTTTTTTTTCTTTTGTTTTTTTTTTTTGAGGTGGAGTCTCACTCTGTGCCCAGGCTGGAGTGCAGTGGCCTGATCTTGGCTCACTGCAACCTCTGCCTCCCAGGTTCAAGCAATTCTCCTATCTCAGCCTCCGAAGTAGCTGGGATTACAGGTGCCCCCCCCACCACACCCGGGTAATTTTTGTATTTTTAGTAGAGACAGGGTTTCGCCATGTTTGCCAGGCCGGTCTCGAACTCATGACCTCAAGCAGTCCATCTGCCTTGGCCTCCCAAAGTGCTGGGATTATAGGCGTGAGCCATGTGCCTGGCTGATATTTTCTTTTTTTTGAGACAGAGTCTTGCTCCGTTGTCCAGGCTGGAGTGCAGTGGCGTGATCTTGGCTCACTGCAACCTCTGCCTCCCAGGTTCAAGTGATTCTTGTGCCTCGGCTTCCCAAGTAGCTGAGATTAAAGGCATGTGCCACTACTCCTGGCTAATTTTTTGTATTTTTAGTAGAGAAGGGGCTTCATCCATGTTGGTCAGGCTGGTCTCAAACTCCTGATCTCAAATGATCCACCCGCCTTGGCCTCCCAAAGTGCTGGGATTACAGGCGTGAGCCACGGCACCCAGCCAATTTTGGTTATTTTATATCTTTTAAGACATTTGTCCATTTCATCTAAATATGTCAATTTATTGTCATTAAGTTGGTTATAATACTCCCTTATTATCTTTTTAATATCTATAGAACCTGTGGTGATATCCCTTTTTACTTTCCTGGTGTTATTAATATGTATGGAGGTTTATCAATTCTGTTAATCTTTTCTAAAAACCAGCTCTTTGTTTCAGTTTTTTAAACTAATTTTTGCTTGTTTTCTGTTTCATTGATTTCTGTTCTTTATTATTTCTTTTCTTTTTCTTATTTTGGCTTTTAAAAAAAATCTAGCTTCTTAACATGTACTCTCTTTTCGGATACAAGCACTTAAAGCCATAAATTGCTTTCTTTTTTTTTTTTTTTTTTTTTGAAATGGAGTCTTGCTCTGTCGCCCAGGCTGGAGTGCAGTGGCGCAATCTCAGCTCGCTGCAGCCTCCGCCTCCTGGGTTCAAGCGTTTCTCCATCCTCAGCCTCCTGAGTAGCTGGAATTATAGGCGCCCGCCACCATGCCCAGCTAATGTTTGTATTTTTAGTAGAGACGAGGTTTTGCCATGTTGGCCAGGCTGGTCTTGAACTCGACCTCAGGTGATCCACCAACCTCAGCCTTTTAAAGTGCTGGGATTACAGGCATGAGCCACTGCACCCAGCCTAAGCAAGATTTTCGATGTAGATGAAATAGCCTTCCTTTAGAAGAGGATGCCATATAGGACTTGCATAGCTAGAGAGGAGAAGTCAGTGACTGGCTTCAGTGCTTCAAAGGACAGGTTGACTGTTTTGTTATGGGCTATGTGGGCTAATGTAGCTGGTGACTTTAGATTGAAGCCAGTGCTCGTTTACCATTCTGAAAATCCTAGGGCACTTAAGAACTATGCTAAATTGACTATGCCTGTGCTCTATAAGTAGAACAACAAAGCCTGGATGACAGCACATCTATTTATAGCATGGTTTACTGGATATTTTAAGCCCTTATTGAGACCTGCTCAGAAAAAAAAAAAAAAGATTCCTTTCAAAATATCACTGCTTGTTGACAATGCACCTGGTCACCCAAGAGCTGTGATGGAGAGGGACAAGGGCATGAATGTTTTCATGCCTGCTAACACAGCTTCTGTTCTGTGGCCCATGGGATCAGGGAGTAATATTGAATTTCAAGTCTTTTTATTTAAGAAATAACATTTTCTAAGTATATATCTGCTATAGATAGTGATTCCTCTGTTGGATCTGGGCAAAGTATATTTAAAACCTTCTGAAAAGGACTTACCATTCTAGATGCCATTCATGATTCGTGGGAGGAGATCAAAATATCAACATGAACAGGAGTTGGGAAGAAGTTGATTTCCAACTTTTAGGGATGACTTTAAGGGGTTCATTACTTCAGTGGCAGAAGTATCTGCAGATGTGGTAGAAATAGGAAGAGAACTATAATTAGAAGTGAAGCCTGAAGATAGGACTGAATTGCTGTAATCTCATTATCAAAATTGTCTGGATGAGGAGTTGCTTCTTACAGATGAGCAAAGTGGTTTCTTGTGATGGATCTATTCCTGGTGGGGATGCTGTGAACATTGTTGAAATGACAACAAACAATGGATTTACAGTATTATATATCAAGTTAGTTGGTGAAGCAGCAGCAGAGTTTGATAGGACTGACTCCACATTTGAAAGAAGTTCTACTGTGGGTAAAATGCTATCAAATGGCATCACATATTATAGAGAAATTTTTGGTGAAAGAAGAGCCAATCAGCACGCAAGTTTTGTTGTCTCAAGAAATTGCCACAGCCATCCCATCCTTCAGCAATCACCACTCTGATCGAACAACATGGAACCAAGACCCTCCACCAGCAAAAATACTGTGTTTCATTGAAGCCTTGGGTGATTGTTAGCATTTTTTAGCAATACAATATTTTTAAATTAAGTTAGGTATATTGGTTTTTTAGACATAATGATATTGCACTCAATAGATTACAGTATAATATAAGCGTAACTTTTATATGCCTGGGTATATTAAAAAATTGTGTGACCCGGTTTATTATGCTACTTGCTTTATTGCAATGGAATGGAATGGAACCTGCAATATATCCAAGGAGTACCTGTAGTTGGAATCATAAAGAATGTAGCCTTTTCACATTGACTTTTTATTTAATAATGTGCACTTAAGTTTCCTCCCATGTAGTTTTATAACTTGATTGCTCACATCTTTTTAGCACTGAGTAATATTTTGTTGTCTGAATGTGCTACAGTTTTAAAAATTCATATATCAACTGAAGAATGTCTTGGTTGCTTCCAAGTTTTGGCAATTATGAATAAAGCTTACATAATCATCTGTGTTTAAGTTTTTATGTGGACATAAGTTTTCAGCTCCTATAGGTATATACCATGGAGTGTGATTGCTGGATCATAGAGTAATAATATGTTTAGTTTTGTAAGAAATCACCAAACTCTCTTCCAAAGTGGCTGTATCATTTTGGATTCCCACTAGCAGTGAATGAAAGTTCCTGTTGTTCCACAGGAACTTTCCAGTCCAGTATTTGGTGTTGTCAGTGTTGTGGATTTGGACATTCTAATAGGTTTTAATTTGCATTTCCCTGATAATATATGACTTAGAACATCTTTTCTTTTCTTTTTTTTTTTTTTTTTGAGACGGAGTCTCACCCTGTTGCCCAGACTGGAGTGCAATGGCACAATCTCGGCTCACTGCAAGCTCCGCCTCCTGGGTTCAAGCAATTCTCCCGCCTCAGCTACCCGAGTAGCTGGGATTACAGGTGCCTGCCACCATGGCTGGCTGATTTTTGTATTTTTTTTTTTTTAGTAGAGACGGAGTTTCACTATGCTGGCCAGGCTGGTCTCGAAATCCTGACCTCGGGTGATCCGCCCACCTCAGCCTCCCAAAGTGCTGGAAGTACAGTCATGAGCTACCGTGCCCGGCCAGAACATCTTTTCATATGCTTACTTGCCATCTTTATATCTTCTTTGGTGAGGTGTTTGTTAAGGTTGTTGGCCTGTTTTTTAATTGGGTTGTTTTCTGAGTTTTAAGAGTTTTTTGTATATTTTGGATAACAGTCCTTTATCAGAGATGTCTTTTGCAATTGTTTTCTCCCAGTCTGGGGCTTATGTTTTTCATTCTCTTGACACCCTTCTGCAGTGCAAAATTTTTTATTTTAATAAAGTCCAGCTTATCAATTATTTTTTTCATGGATTGTGCATTTGATTTTGTATCTAAGAAGTCATTGCCAAGCCCAATATTATCTAGATTTTCTTCTGTTATCTTCTAGAAGTTTTATAGTTTTGTTGTACATTTAGGTCTGTGATTCATTTTGAGTTAATTTTTATGAAGGCTGTAGAGTCTGTCTAGAGTCTTTTTTTTTTCATGTGGATGTCTGGTTGTTCTAGCACCATTTGTTAAAAAGACTTTCTCCCCTGCATTGCCTTATTTGCTTCTTTGTCAGAGATCAGTTGACTTTGTTCGTGTGCTCTATATTCTGTTCCAGTGATCTATTTGTTCTTTTGCCAGTACCACATTGTCTTGATTACTGAATCTCTGTAGTGAGCTTTGAAGGTTGGGTAGCATCAGTTCTCTAACTTTATTCTTCTCCTTCAGTATTATTTGCTATTCTAGGTCTTTCGCCTCTCCATGTAAACTTTAGATCAATTCATCAATATCTACAAAATAACTTGCTGGAATTTTTACTGGGATTGCATTGAATCTGTAGATCAAGTTGGGAAAAACTGGTATCTTGATGATATTGAGTCTTTTTATCCATGAACATGGACTCTCTCTCCATTTATTTAGTTCTTTGATTTTGTTGATCAGTTTTATAGTTTTCCTCACATAGATCTTATGCATTTTTTTAGATTTATACTTAGTATTTATAATTTGGGGGTGCTAATGAAAATGGTATTTTGTTTTTAATTTCAAATACCACTTGTTCATTGTTGGTATACAGGAATGTGTTTGGCTTTTGTATGTTAACCTTGTATCCTGCAACCTTGCTATAATATGGTGGTAAGGTGTGGGGGACAGGAGAAGCATTCTATAGTCCTATAATTAGGTCTCAGTCTTTTAGTGAGCCTATGCCTCTGGACTGTGGACTTCATAAATGTTTCTCAGGTTTTTTTCTCCTTCTTTAGGTGGGTCAGGAAGGCTAGAGGGGACAGGATTTGAATGTTTCCCTCTCCCAGGTCAGTTAGGCTTTGATAGTACCTTAACAGATTAAGCTCTGGTTTAACCTAGTTTCTTCTGAGGGCAGGCCTTGTTAAGAAGAATGGAGTGCTCTAGTATATTTAGAAATTCTCTCTTCCCTCCCACTGGAACCATGGGGGCAGCGGGGCTGGGGGGAAGGGTTGGGGACAGTTTCTGATATTTATTGTGAGAACCTGTTCAAGCCAGAGCCTGGTTGAGCTCTTGAAGGTAAAGCTCCCTATAACTTGATCCCTTGGAGTTTAACTCTCAGACTTGTTTACTCTGAACCTGCAACAATTCATCAGTTACAGTTTTCCTTCTCCAGCACTGGTTCCCTTGGCTGTTTCTGTTTGTGAGTCTTTGCTCTGGTAATCTGTGACTTCCCTTTGCCTGTCTGTCTCTCCATCCTTTGGGCTGGTGGTTTGCCTTGTGTTCTCACCTTTCTTTCAGATCTACCTAGAATTGTTGATACTTCATTCTGTTCAGCTTTGTGCTTGTTGTTAGAACAGAGTGACTGCTAAGGTTTTTACATGCAGACCAGAAACTAAAGTCTTCTTTCTTTTACATTTTTTTGTAGTGCACATTTGCTAGTGACATCTTTAGATCAATAAACACTGAGAAAAGTTATCTTTATTTTACCTCCTTTTTTTTTTGAGATGGAGTTTTGCTCTTGTTGCCCAGGCTGGAGTGCAATGGCGCCATCTCGGCTCACTGTAACCTCCGCCTCTCAGGTTCAAGCGATTCTCCAGCCTCAGCCTCCCAAATAGCTGGGATTACAGGCACATGCCACCATGCCTGGCTAATTTTTGTATTTTTAGTAGGGATGGGGTTTCACCATGTTGGTCAGGCTGGTCTCGAATCCCTGACCTCAGGTAATCCACCTGCCTCGGCCTCCCAAAGTTCTGGGATTACAGGCGTGAGCCACTGCACCCGGCCTTTACCTCCATTTTTGTAGGTTGTTTTTGCTGAGTAAGATGCATTCTGTGTCTTCTGGCTTGCATTGTTTCTGAGAGAAGTCAGATGTTATTCTTATCAGATTTCCTCTGTATGTAATGTGTAATTTGATTTTCTTCAGCTGCTTTTAAGATTTCTTTCTTTTTTTTCGGAATTTGGTTATGGTGTGCCTTAATGGATTTTTCTTTGTATTTACCCCGTTGGGGATTTTTAAAGCTACTCATATCCATGAGTTTATAGTTTTCATCAAAAATGGAAAAATTTCAGCCATTATTTCTCTGAATATTATCCCCCACCATGTTTTTTAGACTCCATTTGTATAACTGCTTGCTATTGTCCCACACACAGGTCACCGATGAGGCTCTGAGGCTCTGTTCATTTTTTTAAGGCCTTTTTTCTTCTTATACTTTAGTTGGATAGCTTGAAATATCACTGGAAGTTGAGAACAGGAAAATCTGTTATATTTACAGTCTTATTCCTGTGGTCCCTTTCAAAGATGTATGCTGTTGCAGTTAGCACCTGTGATTGTTATTCTTTTCCTTTAAGACCCTCTTAGAGATTTACTTTTTGTGCGAGCTAGTTAGATATGTTAAAAATTAAATAAATAGTAAGGCCAATATGGTGAAGCCCTGTCTCCACTAAAAATACAAAAATTAGCTGGATGTGGTGGCACGCACCTGTAATCTCAGTTACTCAGGAGGCTGAGGCAGAAGAATCGCTTGAACCCAGGAGGCAGAGGTTGCAGTGAGCCAAGAACACGCCACTGCACTCCACCCTGAGTGACAAAGCAAGACCCTGTCTCCAAAAAAAAAAATACTTACCCAAAATAATTTTTTTATTTAACTATGCCATATGACCTGAGTTCTTCTTTTTAAGAATATGAACTTTAATTTCCTTAGAACTTTAAACATTCATTGGAAAGGTAGGTTAAATTGGGAAAATTAGGCCACCCATAATAGTAAAAGATTTAGTACTTCCATTTAATATATTTGAGGTAATCCTAAAAACATTAATGAGATAGTTTTGTTGAATGTTCAATGTGTAGGCCAAGCTGATGTATTTACATTTACAAAAGTGTTTATATTTCATAATCTGAAATAATTGTTGTCTTAAGTAGTTTACCAGAATACTACTCAGCAATAAAAAGAAATGAACTGTTGATACATATAACAGCTTGTATGAATATGCATAGACATGCTAAGTTTATAAAAGCCAATCCCAGGCCGGGCGCGGTGGCTCACGCCTGTAATCCCAGCACTTTGGGAGGCCGAGGCGGGCGGATCACAAGGTCAGGAGATCGAGACCATCCTGGCTAACACGGTGAAACCCCATCTCTACTAAAAATACAAAAAATTAGCCGGGCGTGGTAGTGGGCGCCTGTAGTCCCAGCTACTCGGGAGGCTGAGGCGGGAGAATGGCGTGAACCGGGGAGGTGGAGCTTGCGGTGAGCCGAGATCGCGCCACTGCACTCCAGCCTGGGCGACAAAGAAAGACTCCGTCTCAAAAAAAAAAAAAAAAAAAAAAAAAAAGCCAATCCCAGCCGGGCGCAGTGGCTCAAGCCTGTAATCCCAGCAGTTTGAGAGTTTGAGATCGGGAGTTTGAGACCAGCCTGGCCAACATGGTGAAACCCTGTCTCTACTAAAAATATAAAAATTAGCTGGGTGTGGTGGCAGGCGCCTGTAATCCCAGCTACTCTGGAGGCTGAGGCAGGAAAATTGCTTGAACCCGAGGAGGAGGTTGCACTGAGCCGAGATGGCACCACTGCACTCCAGCCTGGATGACAAAGCAAGAGACTCCGTCTCGGGCAGTGGGGGTGGGGGAGAAGACAATCCCAAAAAGTTACATGCTGTATAAATCCCATTTATATAAACATTCTTGAAATGACAAAATTATAGAAATGGAGAACAGATTAGTGATTGCCAGGGGTTGGAGAGAAGTAGGTGTGACTGGGAAAGGGCAACATGAAGGATCCTGTGTTGTAGTGTTTTGTGGCTTAATTATATCCGTATCAGTATCCTGGTTGTGATATTGTACTATGGTTTTGCAAGGTGTTACCATTGGGGGAAACTGGGTATATGGTAAATGGGATGTTTCTGTGTTCTTTCTCACAGTTGTGTTTGAACTTACAATGAGCTCAAAATAAAAAGTTTAATAAAAAGATGTATGAGGAATGAATTTTTAAGATGAAAAGAAAATGCTACCATGTGGAGCAGAAATGGTTTCAGTGTCATTTCTCACTGGTAGTGAGAAAGTATGGAGTGATCGAGTACATTATCTCTGTAGCGGACAGACCTGGATTGAAACCCCAACAATGATCAGCAGTTTGACTTTATAACATTTCTAAAACTCTCTGAGCTTCAGTTTTTCTCATCTATAGTAAGCAATGATAATATTGTCTGCCTTATAAATAGGTGTGAGGATTAAATACAATAGTGGCTGTGAAGTATCTAATGTGGTGCTTGACCTATAGTAAGAAAGATCAGTAAATGTTAGCAATCATCGTTGGTTTTTATTGACCTACTTCTATTTCTAGGGTGTTTTTTTAATGGATATTAGTATATATGTTAATTTAAATAACATGTATAACTGAGTTACTAGGAAAGATGTTTACTTATATGTGGGAAAACAAAATAGTAACAACTAAAAGAAATACAATTATTTTTCACTTTAGATCATAAAATTTCTTAAGAGTGGATTTGATTTTGGAAGGGTTGCTGCAAAGAAAGCTCCTTGTTTGGATATTACTGACGGTAGGACAGTATTCTGAGCTTAAAACACTTGTATCCTGTTGCTCTGCATATTTATGGTATAATTAAAGTGGCTTATATTTGCTTTGAAAACCCACTCGAAGGCATTTTATTCTTAAGGCTTTTTTTTAAATTTTCATCTTTTATTTCTTTTTTGGCTTATTGATCCCTCTTCAGTTTCTGCAACTAATTGTAGCAACTGGACTCGCAAACGTTGTTTAATTAGCACTACATTAAGGTTGTAGACTTTCTTATACCCACCTGATGACGTGTGTATTAAACAAACAAACAAACATTTTGAAGTGCATTCTTTATAAGGTAAGGCTTGGGAGGAAAGCCACCCACAATTAACCTAGGAATTAAAAAGGTAAGCAGAAACAACTTATTCTGTGGATGTAGTAACAGCTCCTTTTTACTCCAGATATTACCCAAAGCTTACTTGTAAACATAGTTTTCTGGGACAAGAATATTGAGATCTGTAAATTCATCTTCAGACCTTAGCTGACTTAGCTATGACATATATAATGATGCATGTATAAGATGTGCTTACTGATTTCTGTGGAAAAAATACAAGCTTTGTTTGCTTCTAAATTACATTTTCTTCTATTCTTAATTTTGCCAAAAGTTTAAAAACTAAGATAAGATAAACATTTTGCCATACAGTTGACCCTTGAACAACATGAGTTTGAACTGAGCAGACCCACTTTATACACAGTTTTTTCAGTAAGTACAATAGACCCTGCAAATCAGCGGGTTTGGCATAACCAAATATGACATAACCAAATATTCCAGACTCACTTTCTTCTTTCCCTATCTCTGACCTGGAACCAGCCGTTTTCTGTGAAGCCTTGGGTTTATATTAATGGGGAATGTTATTTAGAAACCATCATCTGGGGATAGATGTATTTATTGCTGCTGCTTTGGTGTTACTGCTAGGCCCTTAACTCATGACAATGCCAGGAGAAATATGTAATCATGAGTTTTTACTGATATCTCCATAGGATTCTTCCATATTTGAATCTTAAAATGAGCATCTGCCCCAGGGCCCCTTCCCAGAGGTATGCATTCCCAGCACAATGCAGTTCTTGGCTAGAGTCAAGTTGTATTGCCTCCTGTGCCTGCCTTAATCTGGCTCTGCTGGCTGAGATCCATGTCTATCTGGATTCACCAGCAGCACTCACCATCCATGCTCTAATTAGAGTCCCATCTGCATTTCCACATTGTAGTTTTGTGCATTTTTCAGTATGGCAACCTCCAGCCATGTTGATGAGTCTGCCTGGGCAGTCCTCATTGCCTCCTGGTTATAAAGTTGTGTGACTTTTGAGTGATTCATCCTAACCCTATTCTTGACATAAACCATGTTATTTTTACAGCATGAAATGCCTTGTACTATTATTGTCACTCCATTTTATAGTTGAGGTATTGAAGCACAGAGAAGTTAAGGAATTTGCCAAAGATCACCTAGTTAGTAAGTGGCAGAGTTGGGATTAAACCTAGGTACTCTGCTTAAATGGTCTTTGCTAACCTATGCTGCTAGACTATAGGATTTATGTGGGGAAGTATTAGAAGACCTGAAAAGAGTGATTATTTTAAGATCTTGAAGAATTTTAATATTATTTAAATAATCTTGGACTTGTTGGGTAGGCCCTGGGAAGTCACTGAAGGCTTTTGACTGTAGAGTGATGTGATTGGCAATGTCCTGTAGAAAGGTTAATCACTTGTAGCTGTGAGGGACTGTGAAAGCAAGATTCCTGATAGTATGCTGTTCTTGGGCTTCTCTCTAGAGATCTAATGAGTCAGCCTCTAAGGTTTGATGCCAGGGAATTTATGATCTTTTTGATGATCATCCATATTTGGAACGACTGCTCTAAACTGTTTCCTTTGTTTACTATATTCGTTTGACTACTAGTATGCCATTCCTGTATGTGTCCATCCAGTACAGCCACATTTAAATGCCCTTAATTTGCCATTTGAAGCTACATATAGTCCAGATGAAGTCGATGAGTCTGCTCAGGAGACATATCTTTCATCTGTCTGGGCCTTGCATTTCAATAGATATTTGAGCTATACTCTTTCTTGTATATATTAAGTTTGCAATAAAGCTTAATATCAGCTTGTTTTAACATTATCTTGGAAACACTTCTTCATTGGGTAGTGTGATTATTACCAAATGTAAGTGACAAGATGTAAACCAGATACTCATCTACTTGTATATAAACAGATGAAAGAGAACTCTCAACTACTTCCTTGTCTCTAATATTTGCTTCCTAAAAATTTGGGCAGAATTAAATAGCAGCTAAATCAGTATCATTGTGCTGATAGTTGCATGCTAGTCATCATACTTTTTTGACTTGCTCTGCCTACTTCACTGACATATCTAACCAGGGAGGTCCAAATAAAATAAAAATAGCAGTTTTGTGCGATCAGTTGTTTAAGCATATGACATATTGTTAAGATTTTGAAACTCTTCAGAGAGGTATTTTGAATCTCATGGAAGTCACCCCTCTTGCCAGGGCTGCCACATGCATAGTTCCACCTGGGTATAGCAGAGTAGCAGTGGCACCTTTGGTCCTGACTATGTTTAATACAGATTGGATATAACAGCAGTATGTCTGGAACAACAATGCCATAGTCCTCTTGTAGGTTACTACTTAACTATTTGCTGTTCAATAGTTAAACAAAATTTTTTGTGTTAAAAAAAATCAATTGACCATAGACATATGGGCTTATTTATGGACTCTCAGTTCCATTGATCTCTGTTTTTATACCAGTACCATATTGTGTTGATTATTGTTGCTTTGTAGTAAGTTTTAAAATCAGGAAGTATAAGTCCTCCTACTTTGTTCCCTTTCACGATTGCTTTGGCTGTGGTGAGTCCCTTGAGTTTTAATATGAATTTTAGGATCAGTTTGTCAGTTTCTATAAAGAAGCTACCTGGGATTCTGATAGAGATGACATTACTTTGTATACCAATTTAGGAAAGTATTGCCATCCTAGGAGTATGTAGTCTTCCATCCATCAATATGGGATGTCTTTCTGTTTATCTTTAATTTCTTTCAACAATGTTTTGTAGTTTTTAGAGCATAAGTTTTACACTTCTTTTAAATGTATTGCAAAGTACTTTATTCTTTTTGGTGCTATCATAAATGGAATTGTTTTCTGAATTTCATTTTCAGATTGTTTATTGCAGACATATGTGTTTACAAATGTAATTGCTTATTGTATATTGATCTTGTATCCTACAACCTTAGTGAACTCTTTTACTGGTTCTAATTGTTTTAGAGGATTCCTTAGGACTTTTTATATATAAGATCATGTCATTTGCAAGTAGAGATAGTTTAACTTCTTTCTTTCTGGTCTGGATGCCATGTCAGATATTTTTTCTTTACTGCAATTTAAGCAGTATTATTATTTTACCAGAAAAAAATTTCCTCTCAATATGTGGTTTTATAAAGGTTTCTAGATTCTTTGGGTTTTTAGTATATACTCAGTTTTGCTGTAATGTAATATATATGCTCTTTAAATCACTGTACTATGGAAAATTGTGCAATAAACACCACAGGACTTACGAGAAAAGCTGGTAAGAGCAGTGTATGTTGTTTTAAAATGATAGGAATATAATAAAAATGGTGGTGTAATTTTATGGGTGTTAATGTTTAAAATATACATACATACTGTAATACGTATGGCACTTCACTTTGAAAAAAGCCTGAAGTTTTCTTGTGGAAGTAGCATTAAAATGGTTGCAGCATGTGAGTTGTTGTGAAGTATCCTGTCTGAAATAGGACAGCAAGTGATAACACCAGAGAAAGTTATAATACCAGATGAGAAAGATGAGGGTATAGTTCATGTTACACACGGTGAACTGAAGGAAGTGGTAGATGTCTGAGATGTGTGTGCATATATGTATTCCCACATGTCTCAGTAAAGCTGTGTGTGATTTTTTGCATTCACCTAGTATTTCTGGTGAACAAAGCTATGCATAAACAAACTGCAATTCAGATTGTTCCCTAATATACCAGTTGCATGGAAACAAATGTGTATTTTCAAAACAGAACTAACTGTACTTCTGTCAAATATTTGCTCCTCTAATTGCAAAATGAAAGCCAACGTAATTCAATTTGCAGACATTTGCTTTATACAAAATTTATCCAGAAAAATCCCTATACTACTAAAAGGCAAGAACATGTAAAATATCTGAAGGTTATTTATTTTTTAATTATACTTTTAAGTTCTGGGATACATGTGCAGAACGTGCAGGTTTGTTACATAGCTATACATGTGTCATGGTGGTTTGCTGCACCCATCTACCCATCACCTACATTAGGTATTTCTCCTAATGCTGTTCCTCCCCTAACCCTCTACCCCCCAACAGGCCCCAGTGTGTGATGTTCCCCTCCCTGTGTCCATGTGTTCTCATTGTTCAACTCCCATTTATGGGTGAGAACATGCAGTGTTTGGTTTTCTGTTCCTGCGTTAGTTTGTTGAGAATGGTTTCCAGCTTCATCCATGTCCCTGCAAAGGACGTGAACTCATCCTTTTTTATGGCTGCATAGTATTCCATGGTATATATGTGCCACATTTTCTTCATCCAGTCTATCATTGATGGGCATTTGGGTTGGTTCCAAGTCTTTGCTGTTGTGAATAGTGCTGCAGTAAACATACGTGTGGATGTGTCTTTATAGTAGAATGATTTATAATCCTGTGGGTATATACCCAGTAATGGGATTGCTGGGTCAAATGGTGTTTCTGGTTCTAGATCCTTGAGGAATCACCACACTATCTTCCACAATGGTTGAACTAATTTACATTCCCACCAACAGTGTAAAAGCATTCCTATTTCTCCACATCCTATCCAGCATCTGTTGTTTCCTGACTTTTTAATGATTGCCATTCTGACTGGCATGAGATGGTATCTCATTGTGGTTTTGATTTGCATTTCTCTGATGACCAGTGATGATGAGCTTTTTTTCATATTTGTTGGCTGCATAAATGTCTTCTTTTGAGAAGTGTCTGTTCATATCCTTTGCCCACTTTTTGATGGGGTTGTTTGTTTTTTTCTTATAAATTCATTGAAGTCCCTTGTAGATTCTGGATGTTAGCCCTTTGTCAGATGGATAGATTGCAGAAGTTTTCTCCCATTCTGAAGGTTGCCTGTTCACTCTGATGATAGATTCTTTTGCTGTGCAGAAGCTCTTTAGTTTAATTAGATCTCATTTGTCAATTTTGGCTTTTGTTGCCATTGCTTTTTGTGTTTTAGTCATGAAGTCTTTGCCTATGCCTATGTCCTGAATGGTATTGCCTAGGTTTTCTTCTAGGGTTTTTATGGTTTTAGGTCTTATGTTTAAGTCTTTAATCCATATCGAGTTAATTTTTGTATAAGGTGTAAGGAATGGGTCCAGTTTCAGTTTTCTGCATAGGGCTAACCAGTTTTCCCAACACCATTTATTAAATAGGGAATCCTTTCCCCATTGCTTGTTTTTGTCAGGTTTGTCAAAGATCAGATGGTTGTAGATGTGCGGCGTTATGTCTGAGGCCTTTGTTCTGTTCCATTGGTCTATATATCTGTTTTGGTACCAGTACCATGCTGTTTTGGTTACTATAGCCTTGTAGTATAGTTTGAAGTCAGGTAGTGTGTTGACTCCAGCTTTGTTCTTTTTGCTTAGGATTGTATTGGCTATATGGGCTCTTTTTTGGTTCCATATGAAATTTAAAGTAGTTTTTTCTAATTCTGTGAAGAAAGTCAATGGTAGCTTGATGGGGATAGCATTGAATCTATAACTTACTTTGGGCAGTATGGCCATTTTCACGATATTGATTCTTCCTATCCATGAGCATGGAATATTTTTCCATTTGTTTGTGTCCTCTCTTATTTCCTTGAGCAGTGATTTGCAGTTCTCCTTGAAGAGGTCCTTCACATTCCTTATAAGTTGTATTCCTAGGTATTTTATTTTCTTTGTAGCAATTGTGAATGGGAGTTCACTCATGATTTGGCTCTCTATTTGTCTCTTATTGTGATGTATAGGAATGCTTGTGATTTGTGCACATTAATTTTGTATCATGAGACTTTGCTGAAGTTGTTCATCAGCTTAAGGAGATGTTGGGCTGAGATGATGGGTTTTTCTACATATACAATCATGTCATCTGCAGACAGAGACAATTTGACTTTCTCCCTTCCTTTGAATACCCTTTATTTCTTTCTCTTGCCTGATTGCCCTGGCCAAAACTTCCAATACTGTGTTGAATAGGAGTGGTGAGAGAGGGCATCCTTGTCTTGTGCTGGTGTTCAAAGGGAATGCTTCCAGCTTTTGCCCATCCAGTATGATATTGGCTGTGGGTTTGTCATAAATAGCTCTTATTATTTTGAGATATATTTCATCAATACCTAGTTTATTGAGAGTTTTTAGCATGAAGGGGTGTTGAATTTTATTGAAGGCCTTTTCTGCATCTGTTGAGATAATCGTGTGGTTTTTGTCATTGGTTCTGTTTATGTGTTGGATTATGTTTATTGATTTGCCTATGTTGAACCAGCCTTGCATCCCAGGGATGAAGCTGACTTGATCGTGGTGGATAAGCTTTTTGATGTGGTGCTGGATTCAGTTTGCCAGTATTTTATTGAGGGTTTTCACATTGATGTTCATCAGGGATATTGGCCTGAAATTTTCTTTTTTTGTTGTGTCTTTGCCAGATTTTGGTATCAGGATGATGCTGGCCTCATAAAAAGAGTTAGGGAGAAGTCCCTCTTTTTCTATTGTTTGGAATAATTTCAGAAGGAATGGTACCAGCTCCTCTTTGTACCCCTGGTAGAATTTGGCTGTGAATCCGTCTAGTCCTGGGGTTTTTTTTTTTTTTTTGGTTGGTAGACTTTTAATTACTGCCTCAATTTCAGAACTTGTTATTGGTCTGTTCAGGGATTCAACTTCTTCCTGGTTTAGTCTTGGGAGGGGGTATGTGTCCAGGAATTTATCCATTTCTTCTAGATTTTCTAGTTTATTCACATAGAGGTGTTTATAGTATTCTCTGATGGCAGTTTGTATTTCTGTGGTATCAGTGGTGATATCCCCTTTATCATTTTTTATTGTATCTATTTGATTCTTCTCTCTTTCCTTCTTTATTAGTCTGGCTAGCAGTCTATCTATTTTGTTAATCTTTTCAGAAAACCAGCTCCTGGATTCATTGATTTTTTTGAAGGCTTTTTCATGTCTCTTTCTCCTTCAGTTCTGCTCTGATCTTAGTTATTTCTTGTCTTCTGCTAAGTTTTGAATTTGTTTGCTCTTGCTTCTCTAGTTCTTTTAAATGTGATGTTAGGGTGTCGATTTTGGATCTTTCCTGCTTTCTCTTTTGGGTATTTAGCGCTGTAAATTTCACTCTAAACACTGCTTTAGCTGTGTTCCAGAGATTCTGGTACATGTGTCTTTGTTCTCATTGGTTTCAAAGAGCTTACTTATTTCTGCGTTAATTTTGTTATTTACCCAGTAGTCATTCAGGAGCAGATTGTTCAGTTTCCATGTAGTTGAGCGGTTTTGAGTGAGTTTCTTAACCTTGAGTCCTAATTTGACTGCACTGTGGTCTGAGAGACTGTTTGTTATGATTTCCATTCTTTTGCATTTGCTGAGGAGTGTTTTACTTCCAATTATGTAATCAATTTTAGAATAAGGGCAATGTGGTTCTGAGAAGAATGTGTATTCTGTTGATTTGGGATGGCGAATTCTGCAGATGTCTATTAGGTCTGCTTGGTCCAGAGCTGAGTTCAAGTCCTGAATATCCTTGTTAATTTTCTATCTCGTTGATCTAATATTGACAGTGGGGTGTTCAAGTCTCCCACTATTATTGTGTGGGAGTCTAAGTCTCTTTGTAGGCCTCTAAGAACTTGCTTTATGAATCTGGGTGCTCCTGTATTGGGTGCATATATATTTAGGATAGTTAGTTCTTCTTGTTGCATTGATCCCTTTACCATTATGGAATGCCCTTCTTTGTCTTTTTTTATCTTTGTTGGTTTGACATCTGTTTTATCAGAGACTAGGATTGCAACCCTTGCTTTTTTTTTGCTTTCCATTTGCTTGGTAAATCTTCCTCCATCCCTTTATTTTTAGCCTGTGTGTGTCTTTGCACATGTGATGGGTCTTCTGAATACAGCACACCAGTGGGTCTTGACTCTATCCAATTTGTCAATCTGTGTCTTTTAACTGGGGCATTTAGCCCATTTACATTTAAGGTTAATATTGTTATGTGTGAATTTTATCCTGTCATTATGATGCTAGCTGGTTATTTTGCCTGTTAGTTGATGCAGTTTCTTCATAGTGTTGATGGTCTTTACAATTTGGTATGTTTTTGCAGTGGCTGGTACTGTTTTTTCCTATCCATATTTAGTGCTTCCTTCAGGAGCTCTTGTAAGGCAGGCCTGGTGGTGACAAAAATCTCTCAGTATTTGGTTGTCTGTAAAGGATTTTATTTCTCCTTCGCTTATGAAGCTTAGTTTGACTGGATATGAAATTCTGGGTTGAAAATTCTTTTCTTTAAGAAGGTTGAGGCCTGACGCAGTGGCTCACACCTGTAATCGCAGCACTTTGGGAGGCCAAGACGGGCGGATCACAGGGTCGAGAGATTGAGACCATCCTGGCCAACATTGTGAAACCCCTTCTCTACTAAAAATACAAAAATTAGCTGGGCGTGGTGGTGTGTGCCTATAGTCCCAGCTACTTGGGAGGCTGAGGCAGGAGAATCTCTTGAACCCGGGAGGTGGAGGTTGCGGTGAGCTGAGATCACGCCACTGCACTCCAGCCTGGAGACAGAGCAAGACTCCATCTCAAAGAAAAAAAAAAAAATAGAACGTTGAATATTGGCCCCCACTCTCTTCTGGCTTGTAGGGTTTCCACGTAGAGATCCACTGTTAATCTGATGGGCTTCCCTTTGTGGGTAACCTGACCTTTCGGGTGAATCTGATGATTATGTGTCTTGGGGTTGCACTTCTCGAGGAGTATCTTTGTGGTGGTCTCTGTATTTCATGAATTTGAATGTTGGCCTGTCTTCCTCGGTTAGGAAGTTCTCCTGGATAATATCCTGAAGAGTGTTTTCCAACTTGGTTCCATTCTCCCCATCACTTTCAGGTATACCGATCAAACGTAGGTTTGGTCTTTTCACATAGTCCCATATTTCTTGGAGGCTTTGTTTGTTCCTTTTCGTTGTTTTTTCTCTAATCTTGCCTTCATGCTTTATTTTATTAAGTTGATTTTCAATCTCTGATATCCTTTCTAAATTATCTGAAGGTTATTAAAGCTTACACCATCTAAATTATAGAGTACCTATAAGCTAAAAGCTAGAGTCAGATGGCAGTATCTAAGATGAAATCTTAAGTGTAGGTGGTATCCTTGTTTTCTTTTTCATAATCTCTTTAACTCGTCTTAGTACTTTATTTATTTATTTGTTCTGGGAACCACATTTGAGCTTTGAGAGGCAGGAGGACAGTGCTTGATGTGTTGGCAGCTAGTAACCCCTAGTTTAACTGAGTTGAGGACAGTAGTAATACTATGGTGGCAATAGCAAGATTTTTATCTCTGCAGCCTTATGGTACAACTGTCTTGGTTTAAAACTGGATTTTATTTTAACTAAATTCTGTTTTAAACCAAGATAGTTCTATATAAGAATGTCTTTGGATTGGAAGCCTTGGTTTTAGTTTATTCTTGAATTGTCAATATCAGAAGTTTAGAAATAGTAATTCAATGGCAAAGTATTATTACATAATAACAAAAGATTTATTGTGAAATACTGGGGCCAACATGGAGGAATGGCAAGTATACGAGCTTTGACCATAGACAGACCAGGATTTTGAATCCTAGTTCTAACTCTTACTAACTCTGTGACCAAATGTAGATACTCATCCTGAGATTTCCTCATTGATAAAATGACATATCACCTCAGCGGAGTTGCAAGTGGTGTTTTACTTTTATCTCCATGTAAATTAAAGATAAATGAAACTTACGAAAAAGTGTTTATATAGATAAATGATATGTAAAATATTTTCTAAATTGGAATAACTTTGAAAAACTATAGAGTATAATATGAATATGCTGTATGTACCATTTTAGCAGAATAACTAGTACCTCATGTTTGTGATTGATTAAAGTATTTATTTCCTCTTAAATACCTGTGGGCGCACTTGGGCATAGTAGGCAGTCTAGCCACTTTATTAGTCCAAAAACTAAGTTCATTTTAGGATTTTTTTTAAGTTCTATGTCTAAATCTGATACAAGAATAGTAAAAGCCATGCAGTAGTAGAACTTTTATCTTAATTTATGAGGCTAAAAATTTCTTATAACACTGAAACGCTTTCCTTTCTTTAATAGGTTTAACCTTCATTTCTAATACATAAATGTAATTTATTTTTGCTTAGACTCCACTGGTTGGAGATGATAAAAATATAACCCTTGTAACACAGATATAGAACCTAATGGTGGCCTTTGGATTATACTTCAGCTCTCACCCAGTAAAGTCCCTGGGATTCCACATTCCCCAAATCCTTTTCTTTTCATTGAAATGCCGAGTAGCCCTCCTGCTTTTTCTTCCATAACCAGCCTTCCTACTGCTGCTCTTAGATGTCATGCTATGCTCTGCCACCTGGTGGTTGCAATGTACACTGCTGTTTCTGTTGCTGCCGCAGTTGCCTCCTACAAGGTGCAGAGGTTGGGATTAAGTCTGCAGGTGTGATGTTCAGTGATGTGGGCTCTGGAGCCAGATTTCTAAGTTTGAATCCCTACATCATTGCCTCCTTGCTGTGTAACCTTGGACAGGTTATACAGTTTTCTTATCTGTAAAATAGGTAGAGTAATAGTGCTTATTACCCTCACAGGGTTGTTTTATTAAATTAATACAAATGCTGAGAACATTACATACTGAAAACAGTACATGACAGAAAACAGTAAAATGCCAAAAACAGTATGTGACACTTAACAGTGTTAGTTATTGTTATTATTCTGATCTGAATGCTTTAGGTAAGCAATTAAACGTGTATATTTTATTTGGAGCTATCATAGCTCCAAACTGATTGATTTTAGCCTTGAGTTTATTTTTTAATGTTGATCTTTTCTAAATCCATTGTGTATATACTTTCTGTTATACATAATTTTTAATTATCACTATCATATTGTAAAGTTAAGAAGTAAAAAAAAAAAATCACACTAAAATGTAAGAGTTCTTAAAGTGAGTGAATATCATATGGAAATAACCACAGCACAGTAGTGGAATTTTTAGAAATTTGTTTTTTAATTTGGGAAGTTTATCAGTGAAATGAGCTTTGTTCTGAACATGTATCCCAATTTTCGAAGTAAACTATAGATTTTATTTGTGTTTTTACATACTATAACAAGGTAATTTCTAAGTTTTACTTTTATTCATTGATTTTCCCTTTCTGTTGTGTGTGCGTGTGTGTCTGTGGTATTCAAACATTATTATGGTATGATGTTCTGTTTTTTTTTTTTTTTTTTCTTTGAGACAGAGTGTTGCTCTGTTGCCCACGCTGGAGTGCAGTGGTGCGACCTCAGCTCACTGCAACCTCCACCTCCCGGGTTCATGCCATTCTCCTGCCTCAGCCTCCTGAGTAGCTGAGACTACAGGTGTCCGCCACCACGCCTGGCTAATTTTTTGTATTTTTAGTAGAGACAGGGTTTCACCGTGTTAGCCAGGATGGTCTCGATCTCCTGACCTTGTGATCTGCCCACCTCGGCCTCCCAAAGTGCTGGGATTACAAGTGTGAGCCACCGCGCCTGGCCAGATGTTCTGTTTTTCTTGTTTCTGTTCTGTTTCCTTCCTTTTTCATATTTTTATGTATATATATAAAACAGTATTATAGTGTGGTATTCTGTTTTTTCCACTCAATTTTATATTGTACACATTTCCCTTATTTTTAAATAGTTTAATATATCATAAATTACTCATTTTGGTTGGATATTGTTTTCTTTCTGTTGTATAATATTATAATGGTTATTTTTTATTTATACAGCGTTTTTCTCCTCTCTCATGTGTTTATAGAACAAACTGCCAAAAGGAGTCTTAAGAGTACATGAATGATTTTGTGGCTCTTGAAATATTTTCCCACATTTTAATCCAAAAATGCCATGCTTTTTAATGCTGTTAAACAGGAATTTACTTTCACCCATAAAACATTGTCTAGGAACAAAAGTGAAAAAGACAGGATCCCTGCTCTCCAGGGATGGAGTATAACGGAGAGGATACATACAGATGAATGATTAAAGAGAAAGGCTACAATATTGTGAGTGTGAAGGAAGAACTGGGATAGTTGGACAGTAGCAGTGTGGGAAATACTTCTTAGAGGAGATTGAATATGAAAATGTGGTTTTAATTTGAAATAATTATTGATCCTCCTTTTTCTTTCTTGCATATTATGTTTGTCATTTCTGAAACATATTTTTTTGCTTTGCAACAAAATGACTTAACTCCTGCCAACTGCATGATATGGTAGAAAGAGCACACAGGTTTGGACAAATTGCATAATTGTCTAAACTTCAGTTTCTGCACATATAAAACATAAACGATACTTCCTTTAGAGACTTTTGAGGATTATAGAAAGTGTTTTTTATCTATTATCTCCAGGCTTACTTCAAAAAATATTTGAAATGAAAGAGTTAATATACTAATAAAGTATTTAGCACAGTATATGGCACATAAGTTAGACTTAGTAAGTAGGAGCCACTGTTGGTTTTATGATTGCCAGTGTTAAGCATTCTGCTTCTTACAAAGCATCAGCTTTTCTATAAATACTGCTCAGTTTTCTAGAAGCTGGAACTGCCACCTCCTAAATGATCAGAATTCACTTCCTCAACCTCCAGAGTAACCCAGCTCTTGAGTCTTTATAGTAACCAAAAGGCTAGCTTCTTTCTTTCCTTTCCTTTCTTTAGCCCCTGCTAGTTGCCAGGTACCATGTTAGATGTAGGGAATAGGAAGATAACTGAGATAATATCCTACAACTGTCTATCTAGAGAAATAGAGTCATATGCAGGTGACTGTGCACATGTCAGAGAAATCAGTGGTTCTCAACCCTGGCTGCTCATTAGCATCACCTGGGGAAGCTGTTTAAAAATACCAGTGCTGATGCCGTACTTTAGATAATTTAGAAATTAATGCAAACAGAAACAATATTCTGTAGGAACCTGTACTCATTGATAGGTTGAGTGAGTCATTTTGATTGGAAAGAGAACTGGAAAAATCTTCACAATCAGAGTAACATTCAAACCAACGACAAAACTTAGTCTGTATTGTTAGGAGGACAAGAAGCCAGGGCACAAAAGCTTGAAAACTGGTAGCAGATTGGAGAAGGAAATGGTAGATTCTAAGGCTAGACTAACAAAGCAGCTAATAAGAAAGAAAGAAACTTTACCTCTCTTAAGGAGTTTAGACTTCATTATGTAGAAAATGAGGTAGACTTTATGAGAGAATGATATGATGCAATCTCTGATTTGGAAAAAACAGCCGCTAGTTTATAACATTGTCAAAAGTAAATTCCAGATGGACTTAAAGTTATGGAAAAAATAGAGAATAATATTTCTATATTTTGGGGTTGGAGAAGACCTTTATAAACATGTTATCAACTCCAAAGCCATAAAGGAAAACACTGAGATTAACAGATTTTACCAAGTAAATATTTAAAACTCTGCAACAAAAGGTACCCTAAAGTTGAAAGTCTGGAGGCAAACTAGGGGAAAATATTTGCTACCTCAATGACAGAAGGTTAAAAAGTACTTAATATATAATGAGCTCTTACAAATCAGTTAAGAATAGGCAAAAGATTTGAGCAGGTAGCTTTCCAAAGAAGAAATGCAAATGGTTGCTAAAGCACATAAAAGGATGCTCATCTTCAGTGATAATCAGGATTGTAAAGTCAAACAAGAGTGGGGTCTTCTAAACTTTCATGTTGATACAGATTTTTAAAAGTGAATAATATCTAATGTTGTCAAAAATGTGGAGAAACAGGCAGGCTGATAACGTTGGTGGGAGATAAGTTGGTGTAACCTTTCTAGAGAGTAGATTAGTGGTTATCTATCAAAACTTAAATTGTGGTTGCCCTTGGACCCAGTGGCCACAACTAAGAATTATCCCTGGAGAAATACAATGTTGTAACATTGTTGGTAATGCCAAGCAGTGTAAATGTGTACATATTTGATAGGCATTAAACTTTTTTGTAGGAATATATACCAGACTGAAGAAACTGGTGGAGGGAGGGGCACTTCATATACTACTGTAATGTTTTTTTTAGAACTTCCATATAACAGTGTGTGTGTGTGTGTGTGTGTGTGTGTGTGTGTGTGTATCTCTATCTATCTATCTATCTATCTATCTATCTATCTATCTATCTATCTATCTATCTATCTATCTGTCTATGCCAAATCTATCTATCTGTGCCAAAGGCTAGAAGTCCTGTTCTGGATGAATTAGATGAGGAAGAAGTTGGAGGCAGGAAAACCAGTTAAAGAATTTTTTGCCTTGTTCAAGTGTGAGAAATGTTTGGGTCTGAATTGGAACTGTGACAATCAGAATGAGGAAGAGGGAAGATTTGAAAGATAGAGAATCTATAAACTTGTACTATGTGGGTGAGAAGAATGAGGAAAGACCGTCAAAGATGGTTCTGAAGTTGGTAAGTTATATTGCTGAGTAAGTGACCATGACATTATAAAAAATAGGAAAAACAAGAAAAGAAGCATCTTTGGAGTAGAAGATAATGAATATCTTAAATATAGATCCTCAATAAGTATTTGAACAATAAATTAGTTTGGGTCAGTTAGCTCATCTTTAGCATGTAAAATTTATGCTTTCTTATTAAGGCTGGTCTTCTGTAGTTATTCTGCTGCTTGTTAGGAGATGTCATTAACATTTCGAAATATGTAAAAAGCAATTTCTAAATATAATTTTTAAACTATTTGTTCTTGTTTTATATTTTCAGAGTGCACATTTGGCCATGATCGATACCCTCATGATGGCTTATACTGTAGAAATGGTCAGTATAGAAAAAGTAATTGCGTGTGCTCAGCAGTATTCAGCTTTTTTTCAAGCCACAGATCTGCCCTATGATATTGAGGACGCTGTCATGTACTGGATAAATAAGGTAGGATTATACTCACTTGAGTAAATCGCATCTCATAGCCAGAAAACGTGAAATTCTAAATTATACGTTGCCACTTCATTACTCTTTTTGTTTCAAATCAAAGTGCAAACTTAAGTTGTAAAATACACTTAATTTTTTATTAAAAAAGCTTAAAATGATGAAAATAGTTTTCTGTATACTTAGCAATATTTATAATTACTCTTTTTTCTTTTCTTTTTTTTTTTGAGAAGTAGTCTTGCTCTGTCACCCAGGCTGGAGTGAAATGGCATGATCTCCGCTCACTGCAACCTCCGCCCTTCAGGTTCTAGCAATTCTCATGCCTCGGCCTCCCAAGTAGCTGGGATTACAGGCGTTTGCCACCACACCCGGCTAATTTTTGTGTTTTTAGTGGAGACGGGTTTTCGCCATGTTGGCCAGGCTGGTCTGGAACTCCTGGCCTCACGGTGATCTACCCACCTCGGCCTCCCAAAGTGCTGCAATTACAGGCGTGAGCCACCACGCCTGGCCAATATTTATAATTACTCTTAATGATTAATCTAGTTCATACCAGATTATGAAAAAATTCAGAACACTCCTAATAGTGAACTATACACAGTGGGTGTTCAGTAAATATTTTTTGAATTCATTTCAAGAATGAAATAATTTTCTTACATTTCCAGTTAGGGGATTCTTAGGTTTGCTTGACCAAGTTGCACAAGATCGTATTGATTGTGGATTCCTCTTCTTGGAAATTTTTATGGAGCTGTGATTTGTGCTTTGAAGATGCTTAATTTGTCAGCTTATCACTCCCTTTGCCAATTTGAGTAGTTAATTTGTCTTGATCCAGTTTCATTTACAACTGCCAGCCAAAAGAAAATTAAACCTTATCTGAAGACAAGCACTAAACAGATTTAAAATAAGTTATATCTCCAGGTATCCTTTCTTGAAAGCTGGCATGAAGCTCGTAATAAAAAGCTAAATGTAAAAAACACTATTACAGCTATCTTCATTATCCGTAATATCAGTATCATTGTAGAAGGACTGCTTAATACTTTGCCTCTGGAGTTCCTTTATTTCTTCATCTTTAGTAATCTTTCCCTGACTCCTCCTCAGCTGTAGAAAATCACAGTCACATTCTAGACCTATTCATCTTGAGAAACTGTGCAACCTTCACATCCCATTACAGACTTCCCATTCTTGAACAGTTTCTTCTATCTTCCTAACCCACTTGCTTTAAATAATAATTTTTAAAATGTTCAACCTCATTATGACTTATAAACTATTGAGCCTATTAATTTCTCACAATCTTATTGGACTTCATATTTGTCCATCTTGAACTTAGATTTTTATAAGTACTCTCAGTTCTTATGTCTCCCCTTCCCTCCCTGTTACTCATTTGGTAACAGCTCAGATGGTTTAGCTTAGTTACCCATTTTATTTCTAACCTGCATTTGCAGAGGCAAATATTGCTGGAGAAATTTACACAAGGAAGTTGGTTTCACTTTAAGTTCATAAGCACAAACTTCCACTGCCAGTCCAACAAATGTGTCCCTAAGTTTGCTTTCTCATGTTTCATGACAACTGTGTTACCCATTTTCCTCTAATTCTCGGACCTTCTGTAACCCTTTCCTACTACTACTGTCAGCTAAATTTGCCTTATCTTTTCTTGAGACCAGAGATGGGAAGGCTTTAGGTGGGAATTATCTTCCCTTTATACTAGCAAATCTGTAAACAGTTTTGGATCGCACTCATTGCCTTTCTTTTGTCCTACTGTTACAATGAAGAATTTCCCCCTTCACATCAAACGTGAGTTTTCTACTACTTGCTCTAGAACTTTCTTCCCTTTTTTGTGGTCATTGGTCCTGTACTTCAGGTCTTACTTTTTAATGTACATAAGAATTACCTGGTGTATTAGTCCATTTTCTTCTTGTAACAGAATACCTGAGCCGGGCGCAGTGGCTCACGCCTGTAATCCCAGCACTTTGGGAGGCCAAGGCAGGTGGGAGGTCAGGAGTTCAAGACCAGCCTGGCCAACATGGCGAAACCCCGTCTCTACTAAAAATACAAACATTAGCTGAGCATGGTGGCAGATGCCGGTAATCCCAGCTACTCGGGAGGCTGAGGCAGGAGAATCACTTGAACCTGGGAGGCGGAGGTTGCAGTGAGCCGAGATCGCGCCAGTGCACTCCAGCCTGGGTGACAGAGCGAGATCCTCTCAAAATAATAATAATAATAATAATAACAGAATACCTGAAACTGGGTGATTTATAATGAAAAGGAATTTATTTCTTATAGCTATGGAGGCTAAGAAATCCCAAGTGAAGAGGCCACTGGTGAGAGCTTCCTGCTAAGTGGGGACCCTGCAGAGTCCTGAGGCAGCACAGGGCGTCATCACATGTCTGAGCATGTTAGCTCAGGTCTGTCTTCCCCGTCTTACAAAGCTGCTAGTGATAGCCCGTTGATCCATTGATCTGTGAATTGGGTCTGCTCTCATAACCCAATCACCTCTTAAAGGTCCCACCTTTCAGTACTGCCACAGTGGAGATTAAGTTTCAACATGAATTTCAGAGGGGGGCAAATATTCAAACCATAGAACCTGGGAATGTGTTAAAATGGCTGATCTGAATGAGGAGGTGTCTAGGGTGAAGCAGGAGAGTCTGCATTTCTAACAAGCTCCAGGTGATACTAATGCTGCTGGTTTGGGACCACACTGTTATTTGTTCACTCCCACATTGTCTGACTCTTCCTGTCTATTGGATCATTCTTATAAGAATACAGATTTGGGCCAGGCGTGGTGGCTCACGCCTGTAATCTCAGCACTTTGGGAGGCCCAGGCAGGCGGATCACCTGAGGTTGAGAGTTCAAGACTAGCCTGGCCAACATGGTGAAACCCCGTTCTGAAAATATAGTAATTAGCTGGGTGTGGTGGTGGGCGCCTGTAATCCCAGCTACTTGGGAGGCTGAGGCAGGAGAATTGCTTGAACCTGGGAGGTGGAGGTTGCTGTGCGCCGAGATGGCGCCACGGCACTCCAGCCTGGGTGACAGAGCGAGACTCCATCTCAAAAAAAAAAAAAAAAAAAAAGAAGAATACAGACTTGGAGGCTGGGGGCGGCAACTCACGTCTCTAATCCCACTACTTTGGGAGGCTGAGGCGGATGGATCATTTCAGGTCAGGAGTCCGAGACCAGCCTGACCAACATGGCGAAACCCTGTCTCTACTAAAAATACAGAAATTAGCTGGGCGTGGTGGCATGCGCCTGTAGTCCCAGCTACTTGGGAGGCTGAGACAGGAGAACCACTTGAACCTGGTAGGTGGAGGTTGCAGTGACTCGAGATTGCACCACTGCACACCAACCTGGGCAACAAAGCAAAACTCCATCTCAAAAAAAAAACCAAAAAACAGACTTGCTCTAGTGTCTTCCATCCTAAGAAACAAAACTTCCCCATCCAAATACAACCCTATTTCTCCATACAACAGACTCTCTCAAGAGTTGTTTGCTATTTCTTTAGCCTGCTCTTATCTCTCTCTCCCATACCCATTCCTAACCTGAAATTGTTCCTGAGTTGGTCAAAAAAGCAAATACAATCAATATTTTTCTGTCCTTAATTTAAACTCAATCTTTACTTCTAAAGCATGAACCACCTTTTTGAAGTTTCAGTGGAAAACCCAAGGTGTTTACCAAGCCCTCCTCTACTTGGTGGGATTTGAACAACAAACTCTGTCTCCCCTGTGGTGGCAGTTTCTTTGGCTTCTCAGCAGTTTTTTCTCCCTGCACTTCTTAGAATCTTTCCTACACATGCACAGTCCAGGGCTCAGCCAAGAGTTGAGGGAAGTTTATATGCAGATTTTGGGCCTCCCCCATTACCCTTCCTAGAATATTCCTCCTCAGTATCCAGCTACTCTAGCGGTGCCAGATTTCCCTTGATTCCTCCTGCCAACCAGACTACAGTTTTCTCCTTGAGTTCTAGTCACAGTGCACTGTTGAATTGAGGGTAAGGCCATATAAACATGGATTTCACTCAGTGTGTTTCTTTCTTTCCAAAGTTGAATTCTTTCTTGCTTCTACTTGCTCTTGGTTGCTCACCAGTACCTCCAACAGATGCTTTATATATTTTGTCCAGAGTTTATAATTGCTCTCTGCGGGGATTAGTGTGATGCATGCTATTCCACTATTACCAGAACCAGAATTCTACAAGTATCTTTTTATAGTGCAGCTTGGATCATGCCATTCTTTTGCTCAAAACTCTTCAGTGACTTCACTTTACCCTTAAAATAAAATGTAAAATTTATCGTGGCCTGCAAGGTACCACCTAACCTGACCCTGTGTACTCCATAATAGGCTCATGGCCACTGTTCCCCTTTTTCACTTCTTTGACTTCATTCCCGCTATATGCCCTTTCTTACCTCTGAACCGTTGAATCTCATGTTTCCTGTTCCTGGGCAGCTCAGCTCCCAGCTTTCTGCATGGCTTGGTGCTTCTGCTCTCCGTCAGCTTGGATAGCACTTTTTCCTGACAACCTTATCTAAATGAAGTGCCTCTATCAACCCCTTGTTTTCTATACTCTAACACTCTACTTTTTTTCTTTCATAGCACTTTTCAGACTAATTACTTTTCTTAATTATTTAATTTTTTAAAATCTGTCTTCCTAACTAGAATAGTCTATATGAGGATAGGTACAATGAACTTTTTATTTCTAGTGCCTACGATGACCTTCTTTCTTCTTTTCAGTTTTAGTATCTAGACCAGCACAGTGACAAAGAGATTATATTTAATAAACACTAAACTAATAAAGAGAAGAGACAGTTTAAGCCATTGAATTAAGCTAGGCACTTTAGAACTTTGGAAATCTACACAAAATTAAGGAAATCACTTAACTAGGAATGTTCAGCACCTTTATGCAGTCATATCCACCTCATTCCATTTTCAAATTAGGTTTAAAACAATTTGATTCAGCCTGAACTGCAGTGTATTTTTTCCCTTGATCCATTCTACCAGCCCCAGCATTATTTTTTATTCTCGCATTATGACTTCACCCTTGCCTCTCAGATTTAGTGTATGTTTTCTCCTTCTGGCTCTTGTTTTGGCTCGTCCTAACCCAGTTGCCTTTTTTCCTGGATAATGCATCCACAAGTATAAAAAAACCTACCAAAGAAAAATGGCAATAACATGGCTAAAATAATTACCAGCATAGTGGCTAAAATGAATTTAAACTTAAAAAAGCAAAATCACAGAAGACAAGATTATATTGAATGATTGAATCATGCAGAGGTACACAAAAATCATGAATATATTAACCTTATATTATTTGGCTCTACCTCTGTTTCATATCTCATTTTGTGACTTCTTTGGGTTCACTGTGTCATTCTGTTACTTAAACACGCAAGTATCTTTCCTACCACAGGGCTTTTGCTTATGTTTTTCATTCTGTCTCTGGAATGCTCTTTCCTCTACTTTTTCCATAAGCAGCTTGTTCTCTTTAAGATCTCAGCTTAAAGTTACTTCTTAAAGAAATTGTCTTAGTCTGTTTGGGTTGCTATAACAAAATGCCTTAGCCTAGGTAATTTATAAACAGCAGAAATTCATTGCTCATAGTTCTGAAAGCTGGGAATTCCCAGATCAAGGTGCCAGCAGATTCAGTTTTTGGTCAGGACTTGCTCTCTGCTTCAGAATGGCAGCTTCTTGTTGTGTCCTCACGTGGCCGAAAGGGCCACTGTGCTCCTTCAACCCCCTTTATAAAGGAACCAACCCCATATGCAATGGCAGAGCCTCATGACTTAATCATGCCCCGAAAGGCTACACCTCTTAATATTAACACATTGGGGATTAAGTTTCAAATATGAACTCTGGGGGGCAAACATTTAGACCAAAGCGAAGGCCTTGTCTGATGTAACCATCTTTTCTAAAGTAGATCTTCCTGCTCCCATTATTTTCTACTCACATTTTAATGTATTTATAGCATTTACAAATGGTTTTTGTTGTTGTTCTATCTCCCCTGCTTCATGAGGACAGGAATCACTTTGGCTTTGTAGTCCATTGTATACCTAGCCTCTTAATACAGTATCTGGCACATAACTGGCGTTCAGTAGATATCTGTTGAATGTGCACATACATGAGTGAATGGTGGTTTAAAATGTTAATTTGTGACCACTTTGCTTTTTGGACAGAATCAGATAAAAACCTCTTTAAAAATGAAGGTATTTCCTCAGTGGGGAAAAAAATAAAAACAAGGATATTTCCAAACTGGCAGATCAATTACGACTACCTGACAATGAATTAGAAAGTGTTTGTTTTTTAACTTAAAGGGAATGAGGCTGGGTCTGGTGGCTCACATCTGTAATCCCAAGACTTTCGGAGGCTGAGGCAGGTGGATTGCTTGAGTCCAGGAGTTTAAGACCAATCTGGGAAACAAGGTGAAACCTTGTCTCTACCAAAAACAAAACAAAAAACAAAAATTAGCTAGGCATGGTGGTGCATGCCTGTGGTCCCAGCTATTCGAGAGGCCGAGACAGGAGGATTGCTTGAGCCCAGGAGACAAAGGTTGTAGTAAGTCGAGATCACGCCACTGCACTCCAGCCTGGCTGACAGAGTGAGACTGTGTTTCCAAAAAAAAAAAAAAAAGGTGGGGGTGGGGGGGAGGGGTGGGTGGGTGGGGAATGAAAATACTACAAAACAAACAAATAGAAAACATTATAAACTTTCCCAGGATTTGGTCCTGTCTTCTTCCCCTCCCCGAATTGGTAAAGAGACCAAAATGCTTAAAGATACATGGGTGTTATAAAACTGCTTTGTAACACAATGTATTACCATGATAGAAAATATGGGGCTGGGCATGGTGGCTCATGCCTTTAATCCCAGCACTTTGGGAGGCCGAGGTGGGTGGATCACCTGAGGTCAGGAGTTTGAGACCAGCCTGGTCAACATTGTGAAACCCCATCTCTACTAGAAATATTTAAAAAATTAGCCAGGCATGATGGCGGGCGCCTGTAATCCCAGTTACTCAGGAGGTTGAGGCAGGAGAATTGCTTGAACCCAGGAGACGGAGGCTGCAGTGAGCTGACACAGTGCCACTGCACTCCAGCCTGGGCGACAGTGTGAGACTGCATCTCAAAAAAAAAAAAAAAAAAAAAGAAGAAGAAGATATGAATGATTTTGTCAACATGTCACACTAAAACTACAACTCTTCCTGTTAGGAACACCTAAAAATGCTTGATAAATATAATTAGAAAAGTTTATACTGCAGAGTTGAGTTTAAAGGAAGAAAAGGGAATTCTTAGGTGCCAGAAACAAAGTAGGGACTGAAAGTTTTGGTGGCTAATGGCATTAATATTTTCTACAGTGCCATGATTAATAAATTTGAACTTTTGTTGATTGTTACTAGAGTGACCTTAAAATCATTAACTCAAAACCAAAAATTATCTAAAGTCTTCTCAAGAAATAATTTATGCACCATGTAGACTTTTTTTTTTTTTTTTTAAACTGTTTTTGGATTATGGACTGCTTGAATAATCTGATGAGAGAGAAATTAAGCTCTCTCCTCAAAAAGTTTTCATATGCAGAAATTTTGCATGTGTTTTAACTGTGGCATTATGACTGCCCTAAACTCTGCCATGATCATGGATATGTCTGAAATCATACCTTAAGAACTTGATTCACAGTGTTATTTATTGATAACAACAACATTAATTTTAGGGAAAATAACTTTCATTTACTAGTTCTAAAATAGATTGTAAAATTTTTACTTGATATTAGTTTGCTTCCTAAGCATTAAAACTGACATTACCGAGTACCTTTTTTCCCTTAGCGCTCCAACCAGTTCCTGACATATAGTGTCTGCTCAACAACTATTTGATAAATTAATGAATTCTAGAATATCAAATAAGTACCCATAAACTATTTTTTTCTGATTGTGAAGCTGAAATTTTCTTTATTTGAGTGAGACTGATATTTGACATCAGGGCTCTGACTATAGGCATCTTAATGTGTGTTATTTTATTGTTATATTTGAATGTAAATTCAAAAAAAGAATAAAAATTCAAACTGATATTTTTATTTTAAGGTAAATGAACATTTGAAAGACATAATGGAACAAGAACAAAAACTGAAAGAACATCACACAGTTGAAGCTCCAGGAGGTCAAAAGGTATTTATTTCAAAAACAAAAAGGTGCCTTTATGAGATATATATATGTTCACATATTTGTATTATTTTGGGAAATGTTAATTGTGTTTATTAAATTATTTTTTAGTGGTGTTAACTGTACCCTAGAAAGCCATACTGTAAACACTAAGTAAATAGAAGTACAAAATGAAGGTTAATTGGATGATGGTGTTTGTAAAAAAATATATTAATGACTAGAACTCAAGTTCTGAGGTTCTTTTGTCAAAAATAACAGTTTGCCTTTCTTTGGTAAAATGTGTAAAACAACAAGGAAACAATTTTAAATGTTCAGGCTTTATAATGACATGCAATGCAGCAAGACCAACATTTAAAACAAAATTCCCAGAATTTCACTGGGTGCGATGGCTCATGCCTGTAATACCAGCACTTTGGGAGGCCAAGGCAGGCAGATCATGAGGTCAGGAGTTCAAGACCAGCCTGACAAACATGATGAAGCCCCATCTCTACTAAAAATACAAAAATTAGCTGGGCATGGTGGCGTGTACCTGTAATCCCAGCCACTCAGGAGGCAGGAGAATCGCTTAAACTCAGGAGGCGGAGGTTGCAGTGAGCCGAGATCATGCCACTGCACTCCAGCCTGGGGGACAGAGCAAGACTCCATCTCAAAAATATATATATATATATATATATATATATATATATACACACATAGGGCCAGGCGTGGTGGCTCACGCCTGTAATCCCAGCACTTTGGGAGGCTGCGACGGGCGGATCACCTGAGGTTGGGAGTTTGAGACCAGCCTGCCCAAAATAGTAAAACCCTGTCTCTACTAAAAATACAAAAAATTAGCCAGGCGTGGTGGCCGGTGCTTGTAGTCCCAGCTACTCAGGAGACTGAGGCAGGAGAATCGCTTGAACCCAGGAGGCAGAGGTTGCAGTGAGCCAAGATCATGCCACTGCACTCCAGCCTGGGCAATAAGAGCAAAACTTCATCTCAAAAAAAAAAAAAAAAAAATATATATATATATATATACACACACACACACATATATATGCACACACATACACACATATGTGTATATACACACACACGTATATGTGTGTATATGTACACACACATACGTATATGTGTGTATATATACACACATATACGTATGTGTGCATACACGCACATATACGTATATGTGTGTATATATACGCACATATATGTATGTGCGTATATATACACATACACATATATGTATATATGTGTATATACACACACATATGTATGTATATGTGTATATTTACACACGCTCACATATGTATATACATATATGTATATACACATATATGTATATATGTGTATATATACGCACGCATACATATATGTATATGTGTATATATCTACACATATACATATATGTATATATGTGTATATACACATATACATATATGTATATATGTGTATATACACATATATACATATATGTATATATGTGTATATACACACATACACACATGTATATATGTGTATATACACACATACACACATATATATATATTTTCCCAGAATTCCGAAATGTACAGTATGGTTGTTCTGTGAAGAAAGAAGAAACATTAACATGGATTTATTCTTTTAAAAATCTCAAACAGACTTAGAATTTTCTTCTCTGAAAATTTAGTTGTGTGTTTGTCATATGCTAAGACCAAAAGCATATTTTCTATGATATAGTATATCTTACGTCTTTTAAAATGTATTGTAATTGGAACCCTTTAAACATGTTGTATAGTATTAGAATTGAGGTATAAGAAATTGTAATCATTCAGAAACCTTAATCTCCATTTGGATTAAAGTTTCTTCATTATTACACAGTACTTCCATTATTTTGAGCTTATTCTTATTCCACTATTCACTGATCTCTCCATAAAAAGAGAAAGAAGGGAAAAAGGAAGGAAAAGCGAAGCTGTTCTGTCTCTTATCAACTTCAATAGAAAAATCTTGTGGAGGACACGTACAATTTTGTCTGATTTTGATATTTTGGGATCACAATGCTTTCCCCCATTTGGTTAACTGACTGGCTCCTGAAAATACGATTTGTGCTTAATCCTTCATTCTAACTCTGTTGAGGTCCTTTACCCTAAAGGTAGATTGGAATGGAATTCTCCTTTTTCCCCATCACCCCAGATTATGTTTCATTTCCCTGCTTCCAGCCAATTTCTGTCCTTGCCTCTTCCCTGTTACGTCCCACAGTCTTTTCTTGTCAGCTTCCTTCCGTTTCTCTTTTTCATAATCATAGGAGCTGAAACTTTTGCCTTGGAGATATGTGTAATCCTGCCCCTCAATTTTGCTCCTGGCTTTTTATCAGTAATAAAGTTGAAGTGGCATCATTCTAAATTATAACACTAATGAAATTTCTCTATAGAAATCTTGTGTATTATATATAATGGTTAAATTCTGTAGTATTGCATACACATTATGAACCAAATGGGGATTTTATATGATGACAGAGGGCCCAAGAAACATTTTTTTAATGAAAAAAATGCCATTTGTATTTCAAACAACCAAATAAAGTGATCTTGAAGAAAAACTGTATGGAATCTAGACATTGTTGTATTACATGGCTTTTACTTCTTCACAGCACTTAGCTCCATGCAGTTGCACGTATTAACTGTACAACTAGTATTTGGTGAATGGGTGACTGAGTGAATGAAGAAATGATTGTGCAATTCATTTTTAAATATTTGATTAGTATACACTTGTAGTTTAGCACATACATAGCATTTACCCCTTCATTTTCAAATGAATTTTATCCTTTTCCCCCCATTGTTTTTGAAAATTGAATGTTTGTGAAAATAAGGGTTAATTTAACATAATCTTACTGTAGGTTCAGGTGTTGTCATTATGAAGAAACACACGATCACAGAATAAACTAGGGAAAGGAATCTTGCTCTGTTACCTAACAATGGGATTTTTGGCATTTGAACTGTGTACTTGGTTTGACTGGAAATATTATCATTCCATTCTTGGTTTTTAATTCTGTAAAAGCAAAATTCATGCTCCTTTTCTTCTTTTACAAATGAGAGAGAAAATGACTTGCTCTTTCTTATTGCTATACAGTTGGTAAGAAGTTGCCACTCTTTCCATCTACTTCAGTCAGCTTTTCTAGTGAGGCGTACTCAGGAGCCTAGCCCTGTTGCCTATTGCTTGTCCAGCTATAGACAAAGCCCGTGGTATTGAATAATAACATATCTTACCTTTTGTCCTTGCCCAACTACTCTTAACTCAGATGTCCAGTAGAATTTGTTTTATGAAATATCTTTTTATAACCATATTCTTGGTAAACTATATGCACATGTTGAAGGATACTTGTACTATATATTATTAGGGTTGGACTGAAATGAAAGATTTCAAAGGTATTTCTTTAGGGTATTAGATCCTCCAATGATGTATTTCTGATCATTGGATTGGGTGGTGTCCTAAGAGAAAGGCATTTTAAATAGTGTCATGTCCTAGGAAAATGTTTTGTTTAAACAGTTTACTAATGTTATTTTCTCTTTGTTTTCCAAGTTGCTCATTTTGCTTCTAATACTTCTTTTGATTGTAAATTAGGGTGCCTAATTAAATTTGAATGCCAGAGAAACAACAAATAATTTTTTTATAAGTTCCACAGGTGTCTTGTATTGTGTGAGCATCTTGTATTTATTTGCTAAATCTGGAAGCCGTACTTGAACGATTTCTGAAGTTTATAGCCAAGATGACATTAAGTCCAACATTCATTCTCTTGAAGAGTTTGTATAAAGTACTATGGTAAAATGAGTATTGCACATAAAGTCAGGCTAGTTCTGCCACTAAATAGCTTCATGACCTTTACGAAGGCACTTGACCTCTCTGGGCCTTGGGTTTGTTTTTTTTTTTAATCTGTAAAAATTAGAAGGTTGGATTAAATGGTTTCTAAATTCTGTAATTAAAAAGATGCTCAGTTTTTCCCTTCTCGATGTGTTAGTAAACATGAGACAAAAACAAAAGGTTGGCGAAAATAGTAAATAGTTATCATAGACTCTTCTATATGTATATTACTAGTAGATTTATGCTAACTGTATGCATGAAATATCTAGGAGTACCTTCTAGAGGATGTGGGACTTTAACAGGGCCTTAGTAGATTTCATGATACTAGGTCATAAGGAACAATATAAGTAGTGACACTAAGTCACAAGTGAAGGCACATGTGGGAATTACTGAGTGGATGAATTTGGCAGAATCAGTTTTGAAAGAGCTATGAATTCATGAGTTTGTATTCTAATACTAACTATATAGAGAATGAAGTTTAATGTTTCTCAAATTTTTTTTTTTTTTTTTTTTTGAGACGGAGTCTTGCTCCATCACCCAGGCTGGAGGGCAGAGGCATGATCTCGGCTCACTGCAACTTTGGCCTCCTGGGTTCAAGCAATTCTCATGCCTCAGCCTCCCTAGTAGCTGGGATTACAGGCGTGCACTGCCATGCCCACCTAATTTTTTGTGTATTTTTAGTGGAGATGGGGTTTTGCCATGTGCTGGTCTTGAGCTCCCGACTTCAGGTGATCCCCCGATTTGGCCTCCCAAAGTGCTGGGATTATAGGTATGAGACACCACCCCAGCCAATGTTTCTCAAAGTATTAAAGATACATGTTTACTTAATGTGGCATTTGCTACTTTTTAAAAAGAAATATTTGTGAGGTATTTTACAAGGGAGTAGGAATTAGGTGAAGGAATTACCTTTGGAGAAAAGACATCCACAGAGCTCTAATTGCTTTTCGCTTTAAGGTGTATCTCAATATAGACTACACTTTCCCCCTGTGAGAGAGTAGGTAAATGCTTATACCTCTTTGCCTGATTACTTCAGCCCTTATGAATTTCTCCCTTGACTAAAATTCCTTAACAATTACAAACTATAACCCACTTTTTTCTCCCTCAAATGCTGTTTCTTCAAATAGTACTATTTGAGAGAAGGGCTCTGAAGTAAAATACATTTGGGAAATGCTGCCTAGTCTATGCCCCTTTAAGAATGTTGCAATCCATTTTAGTACATTAAAGTCCCAGTCAAAGAGACTGTTTAGCCATTTTCCAAACATTTTTGATCTTTGAACTGTTTTATAAATGACTTTTACTAGCATCCCATAGAAATAGTGTTCTTCAGTGCACAATGTAGAAAACGGTAATTTGTAACGTATAATTTTGTACTTAAGTTGTCTATTTAATATGTATATAAATATATAAAACATTTAATGTTCAAATATAGCACATCATTCTCAGATACATCATTTCATTTGACTCTTAGATTTACCTTGGTTTCTTTTATACCATTATTTTAGTTAACAAACTGTGAAGACATAGCCTGTCTAAATTAGATAATTTTTGTTTTGAATCCTACCCTTAAGATTCTGTTTTATAATTATAAATCTATCCATATGTAGCCTGCTTCTTTTTTTTTTTTTTTTTCTTTTGGAGACAGGGTCTCACTCTATTGCCCAGGCTGGAATGAAGTAGCGAGATCATGGCTCACTGCAGCCTTGATCTCCTGGGCTCAAGCAATCCTCCCACCTCAGCCTCCCAACTACTTGGGACTACAGGCATGTGCCACCATGCCCATCTAATTTTTTTTACTTTTTGTAGAGTCAGGGTCTCACCATGTTGCCCAGGCTGATCTCAAGCTCCTGAGCTCAAGCAATCCACCTGCCTTGACCTCCAAAGTGCTGGGATTACAGGCCTTTGGCCAATGTGTAGTCCTCTGTGGTCAGTGCTAATTCATTTCTTCTTCTTCTTTTTTTTAAAATGTTTTTTACATTAATAGGGATGGGGTTTCACCATGTTGGCCAGGCTGGTCTCAAACTCTTGGCCTCCAGCGATCCACCTGCCTCGGCCTCCCAGAGTGCTGGGATTACAGGCGTAAGCCACCACACGTAGCCATTTCTTTTTTTTATCCCTAATATCAACATACCTTTTCTCTTTCATAATAATTTACTTGCCCTTACAGGAAACACAACAACCTAGAGTACGTCCCTGTTCTATTATTAACTCATTTATTATAGTTAAGAGAACTTGGCATTTTAAACATTTTTTTTGAATTCAGAGATGGTACCATGGTTTTAATCTTTACCTAAGAGTATGATAACCATTAGATTTCTCTAACAGTTTTATAAATTAATAGTCTTGTGCATTTGGACACAAGACCCTATAAAGACTTGGATTGGTATAGATCTAATATAACTTTTAAAGAACTTTTATTTTATTTTGAAATAATTACACCCTTACAAAAAGTTGCAGGAATAGTAAAAAGAATTCTCAAACTCTGTTCAGATTCATCAGTTTTTCAACAGTTTGCCACATTTCCTTTATCATTCTGTCTCCCTCTCTCTCTCTCTCGCTCTACACACACACACACACACACACACACACACACACGTAAATTGTTCTACCACATTTCAAAGAAGGTTGCATATATCATGCCCCCTTTACCCCTTAATACTTCAATATATATTTCCTAAGAAGAAGGCAATTCATTTCCATAACGACAGTACAGGTAATTTAATGTCAGTATAATACTGTATCATTTATGTTCCCATTTTATCATTAATTTATTTCACTGTCATATCCCTAGTCTTCTTTAAACTGAAGCAGTTCTTTAGCTTTTCTTTTCTTCGTGGCCTTGATATTTTTAAAGAATCAGGCTATTTTAATAGAATACTTCTCAATTTGGCTTTTTCTAATATTTCCTCATTATTAGATGAAGGTTGTGCTTTTCAGGCTAGAATGCTTTGTAAATTGTGTCCTTATCACAATGTAATATCCAGAGGCACATGATATCCATTTACCCCTGCTAGATAATGTTCATTTTGATCAGTTGGTTAAGATATTCTCTGGTTTCTTGACTACAGGGTTACATTAGTCCTCTTTTATCCTCAGAGGATATGTTCCAAGACCCCCAGTGCATACCTGAAACCTCAGATAGTACTGTATCTACACTTTGTTTTTTCCTGTACAGTAATGGGCAGGTAGCATATACAGCATGGAATGCTGGACAGAGGTATGATTCCCTTCCCAGACTGGATGGAATAGGACAGCATGTGGTTTCATCACGCTCCTCAGAACAGCATGCAATTTAAAACTTATGAGTTGTTTATTTCTGGAATTTTTCATTCATTTTCAGACAGTGACTGTGAATAACTGCAGATACAAAACTATGGATAAGAGGGGGACAGCTATATTATGTTTCCGTTTGTAATAGGTAATTTGAGAGGAGTTACTCTACCACTGTAAATAGACTGTCTTTCTTGAAAGCTTCCCCTCATCCTAGATTTAGCATTCATTGAATATACCTACCTGAATTAATTTTACTATGATAGTCACAAATTTATAATTTTCTAACCCCTTCATTTATTCCATATTTATTAGTTAGCATTCTGTTATAAGCAAGTTTTTCTTCTTCCACCCATCTACCTGTCTATATAACATTTCTCTACTATCTGAATGAGCTAATGGATATATAATGGGTTATAATCAGTTTTTGTCCTTATGTATTTACTTTTAAAATTATTACAGAATTATTTTAGATTTACAGGAAAGTTTCAAAGATAGTACAGCTTCACCCAGTTTTCTCTAATGTTAACATCTTACGTAATTGGAGCCCATTTGTGAACAGTAAGAAAGTAACATTGGTACATTATTATTGAGTACACTACAAACTTTATTTAGATTCTACTGGTTTTCCACTGATGTCCTTTTTAAATATTTGTCAGGTGTTTTGTAGTGTTCTTCAATTTGGGTTTGTCTGATATTTCTCATGGTTAGACTGTAGTTACAGGTTTTTTGAGAAGACTACCAGAGAGGTCATATATCATATCATATATTGTATTACGGGGTACATGATAAGAACATGATTTATCACTAGTGATATTAACCATGATCCCTTGGTTAAGGTAGTGTTTGTCAGGTTTCTCCATTATAAATTTACTGGTTTTCCCTTCTTATTTTTGGAAGTGGGTCACCACCTCCATCCTGCACTCCAAAGGAGGGAAATTAAGCTCACTCCCTGAAAGGGAGAATACTTGCATATACTATTGGGGATTCTTCTGTAAGGAAGATTTGTGTCTTCTTCCCCATTTATTTTTTATATTCAGTCATTTATTTATATCAGTATGGACTCATTGTATACTTAATAGTTTATGCTTTGAGTTACAATCTAATACTGCGTTGTTTATTTTGTTGCTCAAAATTTTACAGCATCAGCCACTGAGAGCTTTTTGGGGTTGGCTTTGGTATCTCTTGGATATGCCCCAATCCTTTTGTTTTTTGAACACTTCCTTACTTTCTGGCACTACAGAATGCTCCAGGCTCATCTTGTTCTTCCTTGACCTAAAATTAGCTATTTCTTTATTTTGATGCTCAAATGGTCTTAGATTTGGCCAACGGGAGTCCCTTCAGACTGACTCCTGTGCTTTTGATATGCCCCCATTCATCCATCTCTTTTTTTTTTTTTGCCCCTCCTTATTTAATTTCTGGCTCAACAAGATGTTTCAGATTCATTTTGTAGTTTCCTTGCCATAATCCTAAAATCAGCCTTTTCTTCAATAAGTCTTAATTCTTTTTTATGGAAAACAGTATTTAGCAACTGTAAAATCTGGGCACTAAGTGGCTCATTGCTACAGGAATATCATTACTTCTAGGCCCTATTTCAGTAGACAGAGTTCAGAAATAAAATTTTAAAAATACACAAACATGAGTTCATATATAAACCTCCAATTCCAATCAAACTCCACAGAGTTCTTCCTGGCTTCCCCTATTCCATGCGGGACTTCTCCTTCCACAGTGAGAACTCAGGCTTCCAACAGCATTAATATATTTTACTTATTTGCTCAGTCCTACAATACATATACAATACTTTCAGAATTGCTATACTCATACCAATATGAAAAATAAACCTACTGGCCGGGCATGGTGGCTCAAGCCTATAATCCCCGCACTTTGGGAGGCCGAGGCGGGTGGATCACTTGAGGTCAGAAGTTCGAGACCAGCCTGGCCAACATGGTGAAACCCCGTCTCTACCAAAAATACAAAAATTAGCCAGGTGTGTTGGCATGCGCCCGTAATCCCAGCTACTTGGGAGGCTGAGGCAGGAGAATTGCTTGAGCCCGGGAGGCGGAGGTTGCAGTGAGCCGAGATCGTGCCAGTGTACTCCAGCCTAGGTGACAGAGTGAGACTCTGTCTCAAAAAAATAAATAAATAAATAAATTTAAAAACCTACTAAGAAGAGTTTAAGATTTGTTTGCAATTTTTTTTTTACACTAATAGTATATAGTCAAAGTACCGTGTTCTTAAGTTGTTTCCCTCTGCCCCCGCCTTCATTGTGGTTATATTATTCCTTTGAAATAGATTTGTGTTAATTGGTTTCTGTATTCGTTCCATTTTAGCGATCTTTTTTGACACCATCCTTGTTAACTTTTGTTTTTTGAATATGTAGAACATGGACATAATTCCAAAAATCAGAACTATATAAATGGTATACTCAGAGAAGTATCACTCCCTCCCCTATCTCTTCTACCCCTTACTTATTCCACACGTACTCCCTGCCAGCCCTTCTAAATGGACCAAGCACGTATGTGCATGTTTGTTTCTCCTCCTTTCTAGCACAAAACATAACATATTTATTCTTTTGCAGTTTGCTCTTTTCAGTAACTGTATATCCTGGAAATTACTCCATACGGTCCCTAGAGATCATTCTTTCTTTCTTTCTTTCTTTCTTTTTTTTTTTGTTTGAGACAGAGTCTTGCTCTGCCACCCAGGCTGGAGTGCAATGGTGCGATCTTGGCTCACTGCAACCTCTGCCTCCCAGGTTCAAGCGATTCTTCTGCCTCAGCCTCCCAAGTAACTGGGACTACAGGCGAGCGCCACCACACCTGGCTAATCTTTGCATTTTTTTAGTAGACACGGGGTTTTGCCATGTTGGCCAGGCTGGTCTCGACCTCCTGACCTCGTGATCTACCCGCCTTGGCCTCCCAAAGTGCTGGGATTACAGGTGTGAGCTACTGTGCCTGGCCAGTCATTATTTCTTAAAGCAGCATAGTGCTCCCTTGTGAATATGTGCCATAGTTTCTTCAACTATGTACCTATGTGTAGGCATTTAAGTAGTTTCCAGTATCTTGCTATTGCAAATTGTCCTGCACAGAATACTGTTATATGTGGCCTTTTGTATTTTGGATATGTATTTTCAAGGTAAATTTCCTAGAAGTTGGACTGCTAGATTGAAGGGTAAATGCATACTGTATGTAGTTTTGTTAAATGTTGACGAAATCCCCTCCAAAAGAGCTTGTACCATTTTATATTCCATCAGCGATTCGACATAACTTTTGGATCTACAACAGCTAGGAGATTAAGTCTAATGGCTGGGCGTGGTGGCTCACACTTGTAATCCCAGCACTTGGGGAGGCCTAGGTGGGAGGTTCACTTGAGGTCAGGAGCTCAAGACCAGCCTGGCCAACATGGTGAAACCCCGTCTCTACCAAAAAATACAAATATTAGCCAAGCATGGTGGTGCATGCCTGTTGTCCCAGCTACTAGGGAGGCTGAGGTGGGAGAATTGCTTGAACCTGGGAGGCGGAGGTTGCAGTGAGCTGAGATAGCTCTGCTGCCCTCTACCCTGGTTGACAGAGGGAGACTGTCTCAAAAAAATAAAAAAAAAAAGATTAAATCTAACAAGTTAACAAGTCATGCAGTAACAAGTCACAACCATGATTAACTCCCCGAAGGACCCCAACTCTTTGAGGTCTCCAATAAAGACCACACCAAACCAATATCCTCCTGGAACGGCCTGAGAGCACCTAGAAGTAGTTCAGGAATTATCCTACCTTGCCAGAATGTTGTAGATACCCAGAGGAAGAGTATTATTTGGAGAGTATTAATGGCAAGTCCTAAAACAACTAGCCAAAATTTAGGGTGAGCCAAACATGTATTATAAAGGCAATTGAAAGGAATACTTGAAATTAGAACTATTCCAGAAAATCTGGACTGCCTAGGTTGGCCCCTTTGTCGGTGGAAACTTAATAAAAGTTTTTTCACCTGTTATCCATGGGTTTTAAAAAACCCTTTGTTTCTTGCCTGGTGGTCCTGATAAAAAGAAAAAAAAATCAAAAAACCTTTGTCCTCATGGTTATTTACATCTTAAAACAGGATTTGATGTTGCAGTTTGCCTAATTCTTCCCTGAAAACCAAAAGGATAGTTGCTGATCACTTCAGAAATGGAGTTATTCTTCAGCAAGGAACTTATGCTATGTATTTGAGCTTTTTGAAGCATACGTACATAAGTATGCATAGTATATTTATTTGTTCTTTTAGTACATTTACTCTTTAGTTAAATTTCCTTCACACAGCCAATCTGTGGGTTTCCTTTTTCCGCCAAGAAGATTGCTGTTACCAGTTTAGATCAATGGAGGGCCAAGAGAAAGGCCAGAGCAGTCTGAATTAGTAACAAAATCCAATTATTGCATATTTTACAAGAAATATGGAATAAGTTTTACCGTTAGAGACTTCTTTATACACCTGCTGTTAGGAATAGTCCACAATAATTTCTTGTTATCACCATTTTCTATTTAATGGGTTCTTCTAGTCTAGAAAACAAAAAAATCCTTGTTTTTAAAATTTCTGTTACAAATTGGAAACCCTGACACGTTTTCAGTGGCTTCCTGCTCTTTGGTCCTGCTCTTGTACTTTTTGTGGCTATTATAACTGCAGCTGCCAAAAACGTTCAGTTAAATGGGAGATTAAAATACATTCCACAAAATTATTGAGGCTATTCTTCCTGGTGCTATAAGAAAAATTTATTGGAAATGTTGTTTATATATAGGAAGCTGGTATGTTTCTGATTCTTCAGGTGACATTTTTCTAATTCTTAAAGTTCTTGAAAATACCTTATTTATATTATTTTTCTGTTTATACGGAAAAACTTTCTACATAAAAATTTTGGATATGAATTTTAATTTTGGGTATGAATTTTAACTCAGATTCTATTTACTTTGGTTCACTTCAACAAACATTTATTCAGAGCCAGAAGCTGTTTTAGCAGATACAAAGATAAACAAACACAAATGATTAATTCATGTTATCTGAAATTATGGGTTTATTATATTCATTTTTTTAAAGAAGAAAATTAGATTCTTTAGGACAGCCCTAGATAGTAAATTTAATAACATTTATATTCTCTTTGTGTGAGTAGTTACTTGCTTTAGACACAAAAATCTTAACTGGTAACAATTGCCAACTAGGTTTTTTTCCATTAATTAAAAGAAACTTTTTATATAGTGAAGGAAATGATCATCTTGATATATTCTACTATATTATTATTTGCTTTATACTTGTTTTTATTGAAATTATCTGTCTACTTTGCTTTTTGGGGAATATTGCCTTGTCAGACACAGTCTACTAATACCTAAGAATTATGATTGCAAACCTAGCTGTAGAATATTTTTACTTCCCTTTTGTGACATAGATTTATTTTTTAATATGACATATGATTCCAAAACTCAGAAATAAAGTTTTTTGCTGCTAAAGTATACAGCATATTCTAGGTATCCTACAATGAATATCTGTATGGGGAGAGGAGAGAGACAGGAGAAGATAGTGGTCTTTATCATTAGGAACTTATGTATTTTTAACTAAAGTATTTATTAACATATGAAATGTTATGAGAACTATAAACTTGGAACTCCACTATCAGAAGCTTTACTATAATTTGTTAATTGAAGATAATTCTGATGAATTTTCCCTTTACCTTTTGCTTTCCCCTTTTTTCCCGCTGCTTCCTCTGAAGTCTCCTTCCAAATGGTTTTGGAAACTGGTTCCAGTAAGTTTGCTCAGCTACTTCAGTTTGCTCTCCAGAATTGTAATTGTAGAATGGTATTGTTTATGTCTTGCTGTTAAAGTCATTTCATGTAATTCTGTTAGTCACTGAATAGAGATTGGATTTTAAGGTCATGTAAAATGGAAAGATAAAAGATATAGCCAAGGTTTAGATCAGAAGTTCTAAAAATAATTTAAAGGGTAAACATCCTGTTGCTAATCTTGTCAGTATTCACAGACTATCAGTAAGTAGGAAAAAAAAAAAAAAACTTACGGGCCAGGTGCGGTGGCTCACACCTGTAATCCCAGCACTTTGGGAGGCCAAGGCGGGCAGATCATGAGGTCAGGAGGTCAAGACCAGCCTGACCAACATGGAAAAACCCCATCTCTACTAAAAATACAAAATTAGCTGGGCGTGGTGGCGCATGCCTGTAATCCCAGCTACTCGGGAGGCTGAGGCAGGAGAATCGCTTGAACCAGGGAGGCAGAGGTTGCGGTGAGCCGAGATCGCGCCATTGCACTCCAGCCTGGGCAACAAGAGTGAAACCGTCTCAAAAACAAAAACAAAAACAAAAATCTTACTATGTAGCTTCTCATTGATTTAAATAATTTTAGTAAGTATTAATTTGAATTGCATGAATAAATTGCCTGCATTTAAAAATCATCTTTGTGGCTGAGCATGGTGGCTCACGCTTATAATCCTAGTACTTTGAGAGGCCAAGGTGGGAGGATTGCTTGAGCCCAGGAGTTCAAGACCATCTTGGACAACATATTGAACCCCCATCTCTATTTTTAAAAAATTATCTTTTTGACAGACCTAGTTCCTTTTCAGCTTGAATTATAGATGACACTTCACTTTTTGTGTGATTAAAAAAGCAGAAGGTTTTCTGTGACCTCACCAGTAGTGGACCAAAACCATATTAAATTCTGATTTGACTTAAAGATTGATCTTTCAGATTTAAATATGGGGATGGGTGTGTTAAACCACTTAAGAACTATTTTACACCCTCGATAATAAAACTCTAATTTAGAAATATACCATAATGGCCGGGTGCGGTGGCTCACGCGCATAATCCCACACTTTGAGAGGCCAAGGCAGGTGGATTCTTTGATCCCAGGAGTTTGAGACCAGCCTGGGCAACTTGGCAAAACCCCGTCTCTACAAAAAATACAAAAATGAGGCAGGCATAATGGTACACATTTGTGGTTTCACCTACTCAAGAGGCTGAGGTGGGAGAATCACCTGAGACCAGGAGGTCGAGGCTGCAGTGGGCCATGATTGTGCCACTGCACTCCAGCCTGGGTAACAGAGTGAGACGCTATCTCCAAAAAAAATAATAATAAAATAAAAATAAAACAAACAACAAAAAAAAGGAGAAGAAAATAAATATACCATAATGTTGAAATATAAAAATATAGGGGGTTCTTTCTAAATGCCAAACTTCTAAGTTTGCAGAAAGAAAAGGCATGTTTTCCATGCACTAAGTTTATAAAGCAAATAGCATGTTCAAATACAAAAGACTCTTTCATGAACTGCGGATGAACCTTCTGAGTGCTGGACATAATCTCAAGATTTAAAGTTGGTTTACTTAATATATCTTCTAGAATACAATCTTTAGGAAAATGTTTTGGCATCCCATTCATAATTCTCTGTCTAGTCTAAACCGTAGATACTTATTGCTAATGTCATATAAAGCTGTGTGTGTGTGTGTGTGTGTGTGCACGCGCATGTGCACATACATGTGCCTGTTTGCACATACCTTGTACAAAAGTGCTACTTTGCAGGAGGGAGTAGAACAAATCACATAATTCAGTTCTTTGTTGCATGACCCTGGGTGCTTGGCTTAGTCCAATTCAGGTCATAGGCTGAAAACAAACTACTAGTCCCAGCCCAATTTTGAGGATGTCCAAGAGGCAGACTGTTTTGATCCCAGATAATCAAAGAAAAGCATGTAAGGATCTGGAACAGATACTAATTGTGAGAACGGTAGCTTAAGCCTAGAAGATACCACTGTACTGGTTGATTTCTTTTTTCTTTCTTCCTTCCTCTTCCCTCCCCATGGTTGATTTTAAACTGTTTCTTAGCTGCAAAGTGAGGAATTTTCTAAGAATTATGTTAAAATCAGAATCAACTAAAGAATCTATATAGTACCTGCAAGTAATTTTTTTCTGAATATAGTTACCCCCTGAATTAGGGATGTACTCTTAAATACGGAGTCTATTATGCACTAATTAACAAGAACCTTCAGAAATCTTTAAGAGGAAAACATGTTCCATGAATTTTGTCCTTGGGTAGCCAGTGAGAGAAATCCAGGAATAAGTATCTGCTTCTTCATTAATGCTGATGCTTTTCTGAGAGATAGCATTGAAAAGAAATCTAACTTCACTACCAAATGTTGTGTTCTCTTTCAGTAAATTTTTATTTTTCTATTTTTATTCTCACAAAAGTGTTTTATCTCATAATTATATTTTAATTCTAAAATATAGAGATGACCAATTTAGATGGAATTAGAAGAAAAAATAGTTTGATAACCTTAAAAAAACTACCAGTAATTTATGTTGTATATTTTGCTAGTAAAATACTTTAGTGTGTGCATTCACTAAATCTTCAGCATTATTTTACTTGGCTTTAGAAGAGTTAACAGCTAATAATAGCTAACCTTTATTGATTGCTTGCTGTGTGCCCAGCAGGATACATAGCACTTTGTGTCCATCATCTTACTTAATCTTCCAGTGGTTCTATGAGGTGGGTACTATTATTACCCCAGTTTACAGATGGGAAAATGAGAAATGAGAGTTTAAGTAACTTGTCCAAGATCACAAAACTAGTTAGTAAGTGGCAGAACCAGGATCTGAATTTGTTCTCTTAACTATTACAGCATGTCTCATTTTTTAGAGATCTATTTTTAAAAATTCTATCTAGCCACACCAAGCAATCTTTAGGAAACAAAGGTTTCCTCTCTTTTTCTGAGGGGGAGCAAGAACCCGTATACTTGCTCAATTATTAATGAAATCTAAGTTGGGAGGGTTTTTTCTCACTTTCAAAGTTGTTAACTATTTGTGTTTCCTCAACATTCAAATAATAACCCAGAATGTCTTGGTGATACTATTCCAGTTCCTCAAATTTCTTTTAAGAATAGTATATTCTTTTACCTTCCCCCTCATTTTGATAACTCTTTCTGCTTGAATAGTATTCTTGCTCTTCCCGTATAAGAATTTTCAGTTTAAATTAAGTCTGAATTAAAGTGGATGAATTTTATTATCTTCAAAAGAGCAGAACTGATTATTTGGATACAAAGTGTTCAAAATCTGTTTCGTGATGCTTTTATACTTAAATATTTAAGCTAGATGTCAGTTAGTGTAAATTAGCGGTATGTTATATTAAGTATTGAGCTTCAAAACTATAGCTATTGTTGCCGTGTATTTAACTTTGGTAATACCTAGCGTTATTTAGAAAAAAAGAAATATTGGTGAGTGGTCTCATTTCTCATGATTTATTTTATTACTGATACATTAGAATTTACAGTACTGATTTTTTTCCTATGCGTTGTTTGGTACTTATTTATTTTCATGTATTTTTTTTATATCGTAGGCTCGTTATAGGAAAGAGCAAACATTGCTTAAGCAACTGCCTTGCATTCCATTGGTAGAAAATTTGTTGAAGGATGGGACAGATGGCTGTGCATTAGCTGCTCTTATTCATTTTTACTGTCCTGATGTTGTCAGATTAGAGGGTAAGTGTTCCATTGTAATACTTCTGAACTGTAGACAGATAGTAACCAATATTTAAGACAGTATTATTTTGCACTCCAGCCTAGGTGACTGAGTGGGACCCTGTCTCAAAAAAAAGACAATATTATTTAATAAGTACTGAAGAGTTTTTTTTTTTTTTTAAAAAAGAACATTTATATATAATTCTGAGGGAGGTAGTTCAAAAAAAAAATAGTGCTCGGTTTCTAAGTCTTAATGTATAATGACTACTATATTTATAAATGTATGTTTGTTAACCAGAATTGTGTATTTGTACTAATTACAAGATGGATATGAAATATTTATTATCAAATTAATCCAAAGTCACCACCTTGCTCTTTTCTTATTTGAAGATATTTGTTTGAAAGAAACTATGTCTTTGGCTGATAGCCTGTATAATCTGCAGCTGATTCAAGAATTTTGCCAAGAATACTTGAACCAGTGTTGCCATTTCACTCTGGAAGATATGCTCTATGCTGCTTCATCCATAAAGGTAAATTAAATTATTCTTTTTTTCCCTTTGCTTTGTTAAAATATGTTTTTTTAAAAAACAGACAAACGAACAAAAACACCAGGCACAGTGGCTCATGCCTGTAATCCCAGTACTTTGGGAGGACAAGGTGGGAGGATTGCTTAAGCCTGGGAGGTTGAGGCTTCAGCGAGCGATGATCGTGCCACTGCACTCCAGCCTGGGCAACAGAGCAAGACCCTGTCTCAAAAAATAAATAAATAAAATTTTGAAAATAAAAAATAAACCATAGAGCAAGATATATAAAAGACCTAGCAACTTTAAGCTTATAGATTAACTATATTAGTCAAAAGAGCTTTTGAAGAAAGTTTTTGATTTTTTTCTCCTTATTTTGTTTTTTAATATACTATTAGCTACAAGTTTCTTTTATAGTGCAAAGCCAAACTTAAAGTCATGTACAAAATTGGCCAGGTGTAGTGACTTGTGCCTGTAATCCCAGCACTTTGGGAGGAGGAGGTGGGCAGATAGCTTGAGCTCAGGAGTTCAAGACCAGACTGGGCAACATGGTGAAACCCCATCCCTACAATAAATACAAAAATTAGCTGGGAGTGGTGGCATGTGCCTGTGTTCCCAACTACTTGAAGGCTGAGGTAGGAGGATTGCTTGAGTCTGGAAGGCGGAGGTTGCGGTGCTGAGATCGTGCCACTGCACCCTAGCCTGGGCAGCAGAGCCAGGCCCTGTCTCAAAAAAAGAAAAAAAAAAAGTCATGTACAAACTTGATCTATTGTCTTAATGTTTGCAAAATAGGGAATAAGCCATTAAATGTTTCTTACAAATAGCAATGCTTACAAATAGTAAGATTCTTTATAAATAATGAAGCTTTCTTTTTCTTAAAGAATTTTTAATTTTTGAATTAAAAAATTAATTGAAAAGTAACATTATGTACTATTTAACTACCATTATGCATAAATATATGATATGTATAGTTAAATGATATGGTATCCTTGCATATTTTTATGTGTACAATGAGTCATTGAGCATTAAATTGAAATTTAGTTTGTTTATTCTCACTAGATTATATATAATTGTTCTGTAGTTATCAGACTTTGAAATTTGTCACGTTTATTGTCCTTTGACTGTAGGCTAATGTATGCTGTCAGGTTGTGTTAAAAGAATAAAATTTCACATGGGTAGTATTATTTTCTTAATTTCAAGTTGAATATATTTTATTTACATTGATGTTAAATGTTAAAAATAATAATCATGGCCGAGCATGGTGGCTCACACCTGTAATCTCAGCACTTTGGGAGGCTGAGGTGGGCAGATCACTGAGGCCAGGAGTTCGAGACCAGCCTGGCCAACATGGTGAAACCTCACCTTTACTAAAAATACAAACATCAGCCAGGCGTAGTGGCACGCACCTATAATCCCAGCTACTTGGGAGGCTGAGGCAGGAGAATCACTTGAACCTGGGAGGCAGAGGTTGCAGTGAGCTGAGATGGCACCAATGCATTCCAGCCTGGGTGACAGAATAAGACTATGTCTCAAAAAAAAAAAAAAAATCATCATTATCATCATCATGAATAGATTTTTGAAAATCATTCCATTCCCAAGTTTGAAAATTAAGTTGTGTTATGAATACTGTTATCTTTAATACTTCAAGAATTATTTCTTATCCTCCAGTTGTTATTTTAGTAATGTTAGTGTTGTATTTTATGTGAGTCAATAATATAAAGTCAATTCAGAAATCAGAAATGTTTTCTAGTTGAGTCATATTAATTTATGAAATACTGAACTACAACATAAAAACTTCAGGCCTGGTGCGGTGGCTCATGCCTATAATCCCAGCACTTTGGGAGGACAAGGCAGGAGGATCGCTTCAGTCCAGGAGTTTGAGACCGGCCTGGGCAACATAGTGAGACCTTTGTCTTTACAGAAAATAAAGTTAGCCAGGCGTGATGGCACACACCTGTAGTACCAGCTGCTCAGGAGGTTGATATTGGAGGATTGCTTGAACCTAGGAGGCTGAGACTGCAGTGAGCCCTGATTGCATGACTGCACTCCAAACTTAGTGACAAACCAAGACCCTGTCACCAAAAACAAAACAAAAACCATAGGGGCTTTCTCTTCTAATTTTTAAAGGTTAAAAAAGAGTGTTTAAAATAGTAATTATTTGAAGTTCAAGATTTGCTGTTGCTAAAAACATGGTGGGAATCATATACATGTTATATAAACACAGACAACCCCCATGTATGCAGTTTTAGTTCTGGTAAACCATTTGGAAGCAGATTGGGGAAACGAACTGGGTACACCTATTGCTTTTGAAGAATTTTAGGATTTGTTTGCAGCTACTCTAGATTACCAAGTGTCACATGTGCATCATTAGAACAAAGCCCTAATTTAAGACACTGAAGAACTACAGAATGCAAGTGTGTAAAAGTTATTAAGATGAAAAGAAAGGAGCATTAAACAAGTTTGTCAGCAAAATGTAAAATGGCAAAATTTGGAGATTATTATAACTTTTAGAACATTGCAGGACCCACACTAATGTTTGAAAAATATTTTAGCGAGAGACTATTATATGCTAGACACTGTGCTGAGCCTGGGGATTTGGTCATTTATTCATTCATCGGCAGATATTTACTGAGTATCTCCATGTGCCAGACACTATTCTTAGCTTTGGAGGTAAAGCAGAGAACGAAATGGCAGGGTAAACTATAAAGCCAGTGGTAAAGACATTTCCAAAATAAGCCACTGCTCCTGCTGACCCAAAGTTGTACCCAGTCTCTTGTGTCTGACACATCAAAAAAATTTTTTTTCTAATTGATGTTGAAGGTTTACACCCTTGCCATTCATATCAGAATGAAAGTTAGGTAATATCATTTCCATATATATCTTGTAATGCTTTTTCTGGTATTTTCAGGTAATAACAAATATTAATTTCTGTTAGTACCAGAAAAGGCATTAACAAGATATCTACGTTGTCAGCTAAAAATTTAAATGCTACTTCTGTAATCTCAAAGGAAAAAAACTGTCTCACTAAATACATGGAGATATAAGATTGCATTTGTTTAAGTTGGTATACCTTGGACTTCCAATACGTAATATACAGTCCTGTTGTTTATATCAACTTTGTCTGGGTACGACCCATATAAAGATATTTTCTTAAATTAGGTATATTTAAACTATGATTTTCTACAGAAAGGGCTTTGGTCACTTTCTATGTTCTTTACTTATTACTACCACAGCTTTGACTTCATTTGAGTATCTTTTTTTTTTTAATTCAATCTTATTTTAAACTTTTAGCTTAAGCTCAAGGGTACATATGCAGGTTTGTTACATAGGTAAACTTGTGTCATGGGAGTTTGTGGTACAGATTTTTATTTCGTCACCCAGGTATTAACCTTAATACCCATCAGTTATTTCTCCTGATCCTCTCCCTCCTTTCACCTTCCACTCGTGGATAGTTTGCAGTTTCTGTTGTTCTCTTTCTGTCCGTGTTTTCGTCACATAAGTGAGAGCATATGGTGTGTGGTTTTGTTTCTGCATTACTTTGCTAAGGATAATGACCTCCAGCTCCATCTGTGTTCCTACAAAGGACATGATCTTGTTCTTTTTTATGGCTGCATAGTATTCCATAGTGTATATGTACCCCATTTTCTTTATCCAGTCTACCGTTGATGGGCATTTAGGATGATTCCATGTCTTGGCTATTGTTAATAGTGCTGCAGTGAACATACACATGCATGTGTCTTTTTGGTGGAATGATTTATGTTCCTTTGGGATATACCCAGTAATGGGATTGCTGGGTTGTATAGTATTTCTGTTTTTAGGTCTTTGAGGAATTACCACACTGTTTTCCACATTGGTTGAACTAGTTTACACTCCTACGAACAGTGTGTAAATGTTCCTTTTTCTCTGCAACTTTGTCAGCACCTATTATTTTTTGACTTTTTAGTAAGAGCCATTCTAACCAGTGTGAGATGGTATCTCATTGTGGTTTTGATTTGCATTTCTCTAATGATCAGTGATATTGGGCTTTTTTTCATATGCTTGTTGGCCGCATGTATGTCTATGTCTTTTGAAAAGTGTCTATTCATGTCCTTTGCCCACTTCTTAATGAGATTATTTTTATCTTGTAAATATGTTTAAGTCCCTTATAGATGCTGGATATGAGACCTTGGTCAGATGCATAGTCCGAAAAATTTTCTCCCATTCTATAAGCTCTCTGTTCACACTGTTGATAGTTTCTTTTGCTGTGCAGAAGCTTTGTAGTTTAATTAGATCCTATTTGTCAATTTTTGCTTTTGTTGCAATTTCTTTTGGCACCTTTGTCATGAAATCTTTGCCCATTCCTATGTCCAGAATGGTACTGCCTAGATTTTCTTCCAGGGTTTTTATAGTTTTGGGTTTATATTTAATTCTTTAATCCATCTTGAGTTAAATTTTTTATATAGTGTAAGGAGAGTGTTTGTTTTCAATCTTCTGAGTATGGCTAGACCGTTATCCCGGCACCATTTGTTGAATAGGGAGTCCTTCCCCATTGTTTGCTTTGGTCAGCTTTTTCAAAGATTAGATGGTTGTAGATATGTGGCCTTACTTCTGGGCTCTCTATTCTGTTCCATTTTTGTACCAGTACCATGCTGTTTTGGTTACTGTAGCCCTGTAATATAGTTTGCAGTCAGGTAACATGATGCCTCCTGCTTTGTTCTTTTTGCTTAGGATTGCCTTGGCTATTCAGGTTCTTTTTTGGTTCAATATGATTTTTAAAATAGTTTTTTTTAGTTCTATGAAGAATTCATTGGTAGTTTAATAAGAATAGCATTGAATCTATACATTGATTTGGGCAGTATGGCTATTTTAACAATATTGATTCTTCCTGTCCATGAGCATGGAATGTTTTTCCATTTGTTTGTATCATCTCTGATTTCTTTGAGCAGTGTATTGTAGTTCTCCTTGTAGAGATCTTTCACTTCCCTGGTTAGCTGTATTCCTAGGTATTTTATTCTTTTTGTGCCAGTTGTGAATGGGATTGCATTCCTGATTTGGCTCTTGGCTTAACTGTTGTTGGTGTATAGGAATGTTAGTGATTTTTTGTACATTAATTTTGTATCCTGAGACTTTGCTGAAGTTGTTTATCAGCTTAAGGAGCTTTTGGGACAAGAGTATGTAGCCTTATGACCATCTTAACTAAAAGAAGGAAAGAAGAAGCTTTTAAATGAAATTAATCTGGCATTATTCCTGAAATATGGTGACAGATTTATTGCTGTTTAATCGTCATGAACTCAGAAAGACATAATCTTCATAAGCTTTAATTACTGGGAAAATTATTTCTTACTGTACTGACATCTTGTGGCCAAATAGTACAATTATGTTATTAGGATGGCTATCTTACCAAAGTCCTTAAAATAGTAACTTATTTTCTGTTCAACAGATAATTATTGAGCACTTAAGCAGTATTTTTTCAAAATATAATCAGCTTTCAGTTAACTAGGCTAGTAAAATGGAACCTAGCACCAGTACTTAAAAACCAATTTTATACTTTGGCTTTAGAAAGTATACCATAAAGATAAGTATAAAGAAGAAATATAAATCACAATAATCTTATTAATCAGAAATATTGTGTCAATGTTTTGATGTTTTACTGACTTTTTTTTTAGTACGTAGATTCATTCATTTGTACATTCATTTAGCATTTAGCATTTGTAGATTCATTGAGCATCTATCATGTGCCAGACACTGTTTTAAACACTGAAGATATAATGATGAGCATAAACTTTGTCTTTTTAGACTTTATCATCTGGAGGGTAAGATGAGGAACCTTGGAGAATGTAGTAATAGATAAATCTGGGAAGATATAAAGGGACTGTACCAAGTAGCCTCTTGTAAGCCGTAGTAAGATTCCCTTTACCTCAAGAGCAATGGAAAGAGAGTTGCATTTTGAAAAGTTTGTTTTCTTAGCAAGCCAAAGAAAAAGCTATTGTGTTCCAAACAAGGCAAAAATGTTTGAATCAGAGCAGTTATGATGGAGAGAAGTTGGTGAATTCCGGAAATATTTAGGATGCAAAATCTGCATGCTTTGGTGATGAATTGGACATGGGAGAAAGAAGGTGTCAAGGATGACTCCTAGGTTTCTGGTTTGCACACTGGGATAGTGGTGCCATTCAGTGAGATAAGGACTGCAGTAAGATCACATTTGTAGGGAAGGTCACTATTTCAGTTTTGGACATAGGCCTTTGAGATATCCAAAAGAAAATGCTCGGTAGGCCACTGCATATATAAGTGCAGTCAGTACATTTGAGAATCATTTAGTAGCTGATGGACGTAGGCATGGCAGTGTTTCAAAGAGGGGCGAGATCAGGAATATCAAATGCAGCTGAGAGGTCAAGTAAGATGGGAAATCTGTTTGATTTAGCAACATATGGACGTCATTGGTGACTTGAGCAGTTGCTGTTAGGGGAATGATGTGACTCAGCGCCAAGACTGAAGTAGATTAGAGAGTAAAAGTGATGAAATGGAAAATGTCAGTAGAGGCCTGCTCCTAAAAGAAGTTTGTGAAGAGGTAAAAAGATGGTGGGAATGAGGAGAAACTAGAGAATAGTTATTGAGTAAAGGTTTTGTTTCATTTATTTTGATGGGAGGGATTTGAGCATGTTTAAAAGCCAAATAGGAAGGATTCTGTTGACAGGGGAAGGATACATATGTAGGAGAGAAAAGTAGGATTAAGAATATAATGGCATTCACAGCAATTTGGATGGAATTGGAGACCATTATTCTAAGTGAAGTAACTCAGGAATGGAAAACCAAACATCATATGTTCTCACTCATAAGTGGGAGCTAAGCTATAAGGATGCAAAGGCATAAGAATGATACAGTGGACTTTGGGGACTCAGGGAAAAAAGCGGGAGGGAGGTGAGGGATAAAAGACTACACATTGGGTACAGTGTACACTGCTTGGGTGATGGGTGCACCAGAATCTCAGAAATTACTTAAAGAATTTATTCATGTAACCAAACATCACCTGTTCCCCTAAACACCTATTAAAATAAGAAATAAATTTTTTAAAACTGTAAAGTTTCTGAAGTCAAGCAGGGATGAGATCCACTGCATAGCCTTTACAGATTATAAGCATTCTTATTACTTTTTTTAGTCACAAATTTTAATGGCTGCTTCAATTAGTATGTATCTGTATGTCAACATTCTAAAATTCTGAGAATTTATAGTAAAAGCAAACACTGAAGGTAAAGTAGAAACTTACCAAATGCTCTTCACCACTGTGCATTATCTTCTGTAACACTCCAGACTCTTACACTCAGCCACCTACAAGACAGGTCCACTTAAATGTCCAGTGAACATCTCAAACAATGACTCTAGATTCCTTTCATTACCTGTTTCTCCCAGTCCTTTCTATCCGACTATTAGTTGCTTGAGACAAAAACCTAAGAGTCATCACTCTTGATTCTTCTCTTTTCATCACTTTATTTTTTTTTAGAGACAGGGTCTCACTCTGTCACCCAGGCTGGAGTGCAGTGGCACAATCAGCCAAATCCTGGGCTCAAGCTGTATTCCTGCCCCAGCCTCCCAAGCAGCTAGGATGACAGGCATGTGCCACCATGCATAGCTAATTTTTAAAATTTTTATAGAGGCAAGCTATGTTGCCCAGGCTGGTCTCAACCTCCAGGCCTCAAGCAGTCCTTCCTCCTCAGCCTCCTCAAGCACTGGGATTACAGGCATGAGCCACTGCGCCCAGCCTCTTTTCTTCACTTTCTACATACACAATAGCCTTCCAGAACTATCAGATGAGAGATGATATTTGAAAGTCACCAACTTAAATATGAGAAAACCAAGAGAACGCATGAGTTCTAGTGGAGAGCATATAGAGTTTAAGGATTATTCATAATTAGCAAGTAGGAAGAAGGCAAGACATTAGAAAATAACCATATCCAGGATAATCTTAAAAACTTTAATATGAAATAAGACCTTATTAAACATTAATAAATTTGATAGTAACTATTTTATTAAATGCCAAACACCCAAAATTTAGAAAACATATTATTTTAAATAGTTATGAAAACAGATTTTGTAGTTTTTAAAAATTTACCGAATGCCTAAAATTGAAATAATTCTTCATGCTTACAGCTTTTGTTATATATGCATTTTAAAATATAAGCTTGTAGTAGAAATGTGCTTTTGAGGACCCTTAATCCTTTCTCTTAATTTTAAGCCATTTAAAAAATTATTTACATTTTAAAATAGTAATATTAAAAGGTAACATTGTTGACTTACTGATAACTTTTCGAAGTTAGTTAGATACATTCATTGTATAAATAATGTTTTGTATGTTTCAAAATTATTAAAAATTAGCTATAAAAATTTAGTTTTGGTGTTATTTAGCACCTGTATTACTGGTGAGTTTAGCATTACTGAGCACATACATATAACTTTTTTTGTTTGAGATGGAGTCTTGCCCTGTCACCCAGGCTGGAGTGCAATGGCATGATCTTGGCTCACTGCAACCTCTGTGTCTTGGGTTCAAGCTATTCTCCTACCTCAGCCTCTCAAGTAGCGAGGATTACAGGCATGCGCCACCACACCCGGCTAGTTTTTTGTATCTTTAGTAGAGACGGGGTTTCACCTTGTTGGCCAGGCTGGTCTCACACTCCTGACCTCGTGATCCGCCCACCTTGGCCTCCCAAAGTGCTGGGGTTACAGGCGTGAGTCACCACGCCCGGCCACATAAAGTATTTTTTTAACACTACATCCAGTTACGTTTTGGAGAAATTTCTAGGGATCTGAGTAGAGCTTAGTTATGTTTTGAAAGTGATAACCCCTCTTTAGAGTGTCAGATGATTGAATAACTTTTTAAGTTGCTTATATTTACTTTGGAATGAAAGTGCCTTATATATTATCTCAGTGTTCTACACAGTTAGAGGTATTCATGCCTGCTAGATCAATTGGACCACCATTTTAGAACTATAGAGCAAATGATCAGCAAGAGGTTTTGAATACTTGTTATAATTTTTACCCACAAGAGTTAATATTCCATCCCATGTTTAATAGCCTGTAGTGAATATACTCCAGTGATGAATGAATGAGATTTAAACCTATATTTTAAAACAATAAAATTCTGTTTATCATGAAGTTTTACCTAATGTAGGCTTTCTCTTAAATTTCCTATATAGAGTAATTATTTGGTGTTCATGGCGGAACTGTTCTGGTGGTTTGAAGTGGTGAAGCCGTCTTTTGTACAGCCTCGTGTTGTTCGTCCACAAGGAGGTAATCAATCTTTTTAATTTTAAATGTTCCTATGAACAGAAAAAAATGGAATGTTGATATAACCTTACCTGGTTACGTTTTTAGAAAGCAGCCTATTATTTTTTTTTTAGATTTCAGCTATTACACTTGATAGATTCTCCTAACCTCTTAAAATGGTTAGAGGAGAAGAAAAAGAAAATGGAGGGAATGGCTTTGAATTTGAAGTCTTATGATGTGGAACTTTTAGCTTTAACTGTCCATTTCTTTTCTTTGCATCTTTTATCGTTATCCCAGTTTTTATTCCCTTTTAGATTCTTAGTTTTTAACATTGTGTTACCCAGAATCCCCACAAATTATTGTTTGGCCTTAACCCACAACTCGAATTTGTCATTAAACTATAAAAAGGTTTGTATGGATTTTTAAACCTAGTGGATTTTGTGACTATTATATCATGAACTATTGATTGTACATAATAAGAATAAAATTAGTAAGAAATAAGGGGGTTACTGTAAAGACCCCTAGATATAAGGAACAAAAAATCTTCCTAAATTTTCTGTAAAGCAAAATTTCACATAGCAAAACCAATTTTCTCTTGGCTCCCATTATAAAACTAGAGGTTTATTTCTAGGCTGGGTGCAGTGGCTCACGCCTGTAATCCTAGCACTTTGAGAGGCCGAGGCGGGTGGATTACCTGAGGTCAGGAGTTTGAAACCAGGCTGGTCAACATGGTGAAACCCTGTCTCTACTAAAAATACAAAAATTAGCCGGGCATGTTGGTGCATGCCTGTAATCCCAGCTACTCGGGAGGCTGAGACAGTAGAATTACTTGAACCCAGGAGGCAGAGGTTGCAGTGAGCGAGATCGCACCACTGCGCTCCAGCCTGGGTGACAGAGATGAGACACCATCTCAAAAAAAAAGAAAAAAAAAAAAACTAGAGGTTTATTTCTATAGGGGGAAAAATGATCTTAAATTATAAGCTTAGCCCACTAAAGAACTTTCTTCCAGCATAACTTATGGAAACATTTCTGTCTTCTACCAATAGCTGCCCTACCCAACACAACACATGATTATTGTGCATCCCAACTACTTTGCAGCTTTCCTTGGCTCCAAAGTTTGTTATTTTTGTAACTGCTACCGTTACCTGCACCTCCCCCCTAAACCCCCAAAAAATAAAAGAAGAGAAAGTGATCAGGAAGGAGGAAAAACACATGTAGCCAAAGGGGAGGCATAGTCTAGTGAGTACAATGAGGTTACTTCAGACAGCCCACCGCATCTCAGGCAAAAATCTGTGAAATAAGCAATAATTCGAGTATTGCTAAGCTTCTTAAGGCAGATTCTGAATATCGAGTCACTATATAACATTATATAACTTCTTTACATGCCTATAAAAAAATTGAGATGCTCCCCTAAGGCCATTGAATGAAGTCAGATATTCTTAGTAATTTTCATAACCAATATTTGTATAATTTTTAAAAATTATTAACAGGATTTTCACTACATTGCTTTCTGTGATTTCACCTGTGAAGCTCACTATTCAAAATACCAACAGCTGTTGCATCAGATCTCAAAGTCAAAAAGTAAATTGAGTCTTCCTCCAGAGTTACTTACAAAAATAAAAGTATACCAGCAGGTTTAATTATTTTCTAAAGAAATTCTGTTTTTCTCTAATTGACCAAAATACCAGCTATTTCATAAAGAAGCAGAGCTGACCATATGTGTCTGAAGTTCTATGAAAGCTTTCACAAAACTAAACACTCAAACTTATTTTTGTTTTTTGTTTGTTTTTGTTTTGTTTTGTTTTGTTTTTGAGATGGAGTCTCACTCTGTTGCCCAGGCTGGAGTACAGTGGCACAATCTCGGCTCACTGCAAGCTCCATCTCCCAGGTTCATGCCATTCTCCTGCCTCAGCCTCCCGAGTAGCTGGGACTACAGGCGCCTGCCACCACGCCCAGCTAATTTTTTGTATTTTTAGTAGAGGTGGGGTTTCACCATGTTAGCCAGGATGGTCTCAATCTCCTGACCTCGTGATCCACTGGCCTCAGCCTCCCAAAGTGCTGGGATTACAGGCATGAACCACCACGCCCAGCCACTTATTTTTGTTTTAAATACATGTATTTATTTTATGTTAGGCTTTTTCCCCCTAATTATCCTTAATCAGATGAATTTTTTAATTTAAGAAATTTTTGGCTGGGCGTGGTGGCTTACGCCTGTAATCCCAGCACTTTGGGAGGTTGAGGCGGGCAGATCACAAGGTCAGGAGTTCGAGACCAGCCTGGCCAATATGGTGAAACCCTGTCTCTACTAAAAATTCAAAAATTAGCTGAGCGTGGTGGCGGGTGCCTGTAGTCCCAGCTGCTTGGGAGGCTGAGGCAGGAGAATCGCTCGAACCCAAGAGGTGGAGGTTGCAGTGAGCTGAGATAGCGCCATTGCACTCCAGCCTGGGCGACAGAGCGAGACTCCGTTTAAAAAAAAAAGAAAGAAAATTTTTTTAAATTTTGAGTTTAAGTCTGAATACTTCAAAAAGATCTTAAAGAAACTTGACCCTTTGAAAATTATTTAAGAAGAAAACTTTATGCTATGATTTCTCAATACGTAGAAAGGGAAATAGAAGTTAAATTTTATTATAAATTTGTTTATGGTCCAGAATTTTTCATAGAAATATGCTAATTTGAGGGTGTTTTTAAAAATCTTTTATTCCAGCTGAACCTGTAAAAGATATGCCTTCAATTCCTGTCTTGAATGCTGCCAAAAGAAATGTCTTAGATAGTAGTTCTGACTTCCCTTCAAGGTAAACTCCACAATGACTTTATTTTCACCATTTCTATTCTATTTACTAATTAAATTACATAATATTATATTACATTAAATAAGGTTTTTAAGAATTTCAGTTGGATTTTGAACTGTTATAATTAGCTTACCCTATTAAAGCCTGTTTTAACTTAAATATAAATTGAAATATACACTGAAATGAATGTTTATGTACCACACTGAAAAGATGGGACAATATATTCTAAGTTCCCAATAACCAACCTAAAACCAAACTTTTGATGCATAACTTGTTCATAATTGAGAACTGTCTAATAGGTAACTCTTAGGCCTTGGAGGGAAATTTTGAAATTCTATTAGGACTTTTACATATTTTATTATTTTAAAAATCTTTGAAGGTTTTTCCTGCTTTTTTTTTTTTTCTGGTTAGGATAGCTATTGAGAGATCACGATGTTACCCACACAACGGGTGGGTTGGTCTCTTGGCAGATGACAGTCCAAAGCCACAACCAAGGAGGATTTAACAAGACGAGGATTTTATTACTTGCAGCAAGTAAGGAGGACACCGGGAATAATTCCCCAAAGCAGTGCCTCCTCAAGCAAAGGTGAAAATAGGGCTTTTAGTAGGCTGGTTAACTGTATCGTTGTGTGTAGAGGTGGAGTAAAGGCAGTAAAGGCACAGTCATCAGTCACGCTTCTGCATACTGGCATGTATAGAAAATGCGGAATAAGCTCCTCCTTGGATGGGATTTTTAGTGTGGTAATGGTAATACATTTCCATCTCAGGCATCTCTGCATCCACCCAGCTTGTGTAGTTTTTGTTTTGTAATGTGGGGTTGGGCTGCTTCCTGGAAATTTCTGAAACAATAAAAATCTCAAGGTGCAACAGTTACAAGCAGGTACCTTTTCACAGTGTGTACCTGAAAACCCAAGGACCCTGGGTTACAACAATAGAATATTTATTACAATATTGAATCTTTAATGCTTTAGTACATAGTATTAGGAACTAAATTGAAAGCAAAGTAAAAATGTCCTATCATATTAATACCTAGATAATCGTGACTTCTCACCCAGGTATGTGATAGGGACATTAGTTTGTTTAAAAATGTATTTCAGCAGCTCCTATAAGCAGCTTTTTATTTGAATTTATTAGAACCTACAATTTATATTGACTTTGGACTCCCTAATCTATCAGATTTTTTACGTTAAAACTAATGTCTTTTGTAGGTTTTTGGAAATTCAGACACATTAAAATACATTCCAAAAATTATGAGTAAAACATTCAAAGTAATTTCTATATGAATTCTTGGCTTAACACAAAAATATGAAATTTAGCAGGCATGGTGGGTCAATAGTGACATTTCCTTCCTTGAAGATTTAGAAAACACTCAGTGTTCTAGGTCATCACTCTTGCTCTATTAAATCTTTAAATTCCACGTTCAAAGTGGAGGAAAGTAAAGCTTTCCACTCAAAGATTAGATTATTCCATAATTATTCTAGGAACCTAAATGGACAGTCTCCCACATTTCTGAAAAATGTTTTAATTCATGTCCTCTGGAAAACTCATCTCTTTTCTGTCTCTCAGACATCTCAGCGGCTCATTTTTCCTATTTTTCCCAGCAGAAACTCTTTTTATAATGCAGATGGATGTCTACATTCTTTTCCTTGAAAAGTTATTGTGTAGCTATTATTCTAGGCTATTCTGAGTTCCTAGTCATCCTCTCATTTAATAAGTCTCCATATGGTCCATTGTAGTTCTCCAACACTGTGGAACTTTTGAGAAAGAATTGAAGTATTTTTACCCTTCCTGGGAATAATGTAGCCACATCTCAAATGTTAGTGAACCTAAATAATGATTTTATGAGAAAGAAAAAAACAAAGGAAGAAGACAGACAAAGCAAAAGATGTTTTCAGCAGCTACTCCACACACTTGGCTGCCAGCTGTTGGAGATATACAAACAGGTCCGTGAGCAGAGAGGCTGTCAAGGTATTTTACTAGGGTTTATTATACCTATAGTTTTTAGAGATTAGATTTGACCAAAGTATTTCAAATTGGTGAGTTTCATTTTACTTTTTTATATATCAGTTTTTATGTTTATAAAAATGAAAATAATTCATATCTCACAAAGACATTGAGATGTATATGAAAGTACTTCAAGTTGTTTGGCTAAAAGACATAAAATATATATAGATACATACTGTAATCACAGCCATTCTTTGGTTTAAACAATATGTTTCCATACTTTTAAAATTTAGGTTGTAGAATCAGGTGGTAGTGTTGTTTCTAACTTAAGAGATTCTACCTAAATTTATATTAAACAGCTAAAATATAACATTTTAAATTTATTTTTCATTGCAGTGGGGAAGGAGCTACATTTACACAGTCTCATCATCATTTGCCTTCTAGGTATTCACGTCCCCAGGCTCATTCTTCAGCCTCAGGTAATATATTTGAAAAAGCCTAGGAAAATACTCTTTTAAGTAGGTTACCTGGGAAATGATTGACAGTAAATATAAATAAACAAATATCCAGGGTTTTTTTGTGTTTTGTGTGTGTGTGTGTGTGTTGTTTTTGTTTTTTTCGTTTGTTTGTTTTTTTTGTTTTGTTTTTTCTGAAAAATGGCTATTATAACACACTAAAAGCATGGTCAGTTTCACTGTGGTTGCTTTTCTTGATAAAATGATCTCTAATTCTCCTTATGTACCTACTTAATTTGTATTGCTATTAATGAATCCTCAAATACGTGAAGTCTCCTAAGTTGCTATAGGTTAATTTTTTTACATGATTTCAATGGCTTTTTCTTTTTTGCATTTGAAGGAGGAATTAGAAGGTCTTCATCTATGTCTTATGTTGATGGCTTCATAGGGACATGGCCCAAAGAGAAAAGGTAAACAAAGAGAATTACTTTTAGTGTATTCAGATTATTAAGAAATGCAAATTGCATCTGTGTCTCTCTTTTATTGATAACCAAATTGCTAAAACTTTTAATTAGTTCCTAAATTTGAAAAAGGCAGTATAGGCAGATGACAGAGATGTAAAAGAGGCTAACTTTAAAAAGTAGCTAGATAGCCCTCCCCTTACCTTGAAGACAGTATGATTATGAGAACTGGGGAAAGAAAGGAAATGTAATTTCAAATAATTCTTGTTAAATGATACTAAAAATCTTTTCTAGGATTTTTAAAGGATTTTTCTCTTTAACTTTTTTTTAGATCATCAGTGCATGGCGTATCATTTGATATTTCTTTTGATAAAGAAGATAGTGTACAGAGATCCACTCCAAACCGAGGAATCACTCGTTCTATTAGTAATGAAGGACTTACTCTGAACAACAGTCGTGTATCTAAACACATTAGGAAAAATTTGTCCTTCAAGCCAATAAATGGAGAAGAGGAAGCAGAGAGCATTGAAGAAGAACTTAATATAGATTCTCACAGTGACCTCAAATCTTATGTGCCCCTTAACACAAATGAACTAAATTCTAATGAGAATATTCATTACAAGCTTCCAAATGGAGCTTTACAAAATAGAATACTTCTTGACGAGTTTGGCAATCAGATCGAGACACCAAGCATTGAAGAAGCATTACAAATAATTCATGATACTGAAAAATCTCCTCATACACCTCAGCCAGACCAAATTGCTAATGGCTTCTTTCTTCATAGTCAAGAAATGAGTATCCTAAATTCAAATATCAAGTTAAATCAATCTAGTCCTGATAACGTAACTGATACGAAAGGTGCCTTGAGTCCCATAACTGACAATACTGAAGTAGACACTGGAATTCATGTTCCTTCAGAAGATATTCCTGAAACTATGGATGAAGATTCTTCGTTGAGAGATTATACTGTAAGCTTGGACTCTGACATGGATGATGCATCTAAATTTCTTCAGGATTATGATATACGAACTGGCAACACCAGGGAAGCTTTGAGTCCTTGTCCAAGTACTGTAAGTACCAAGTCTCAGCCAGGCAGCAGTGCTTCTTCTAGTTCTGGAGTTAAAATGACCAGCTTTGCTGAACAAAAATTCAGGAAACTGAATCATACGGATGGAAAAAGTAGTGGAAGCAGTTCTCAAAAAACTACACCAGAGGGCTCTGAACTTAATATTCCTCATGTGGTTGCTTGGGCACAAATTCCAGAAGAAACAGGGCTTCCACAGGGACGGGACACTACCCAGCTGTTGGCTTCTGAAATGGTGCATCTTAGGATGAAACTAGAAGAAAAGAGGCGTGCTATCGAAGCCCAGAAAAAGAAAATGGAAGCTGCTTTTACCAAACAGAGACAGAAAATGGGAAGGACAGCATTCCTTACTGTAGTGAAAAAGAAAGGGGATGGGATATCTCCTCTACGAGAGGAAGCGGCGGGTGCAGAAGATGAGAAAGTATATACTGATCGAGCAAAAGAAAAGGAATCACAAAAAACTGATGGACAAAGGAGCAAGTCACTGGCAGATATAAAAGAGAGCATGGAGAATCCTCAAGCCAAATGGCTAAAGTCTCCAACTACACCTGTTGATCCTGAGAAGCAGTGGAACCTGGCAAGCCCCTCAGAAGAAACTTTAAATGAAGGAGAGATTTTAGAATATACCAAATCCATTGAAAAGTTAAATTCATCCCTGCATTTTCTACAACAAGAAATGCAACGCTTGTCACTTCAGCAGGAGATGTTAATGCAGATGAGAGAGCAACAATCTTGGGTGATTTCACCTCCACAACCCTCTCCACAGAAACAGATTCGAGATTTTAAGCCTTCTAAGCAGGCAGGCCTGTCATCAGCCATTGCACCATTCTCCTCAGACTCCCCGCGTCCTACTCACCCATCTCCACAGTCTTCTAACAGGAAAAGCGCATCTTTTTCTGTTAAAAATCAAAGGACTCCTAGGCCAAATGAGTTAAAAATAACACCTTTGAATCGAACCTTGACACCTCCTCGGTCTGTGGATAGCCTTCCTCGGTTAAGGAGGTTTTCACCAAGTCAAGTTCCTATTCAGACTAGGTCATTTGTATGTTTTGGGGATGATGGAGAACCTCAGTTAAAGGAATCCAAACCTAAAGAGGAAGTTAAAAAGGAGGAATTGGAATCCAAAGGGACTTTGGAGCAGCGTGGACATAATCCAGAAGAAAAGGAAATCAAACCTTTTGAGTCAACAGTCTCTGAAGTCCTATCACTGCCTGTCACAGAGACTGTATGTCTGACACCAAATGAGGACCAATTGAATCAACCCACAGAACCCCCTCCTAAACCCGTTTTCCCACCCACTGCTCCAAAAAATGTTAATCTGATTGAAGTTTCCCTCTCAGATTTGAAACCCCCTGAAAAGGCTGATGTACCTGTTGAAAAATATGATGGAGAAAGTGATAAAGAACAATTTGATGATGACCAGAAAGTATGCTGTGGATTCTTTTTTAAGGTGTAGTATTAATCTGCATAGTTTTGGGCATCTTCATTAGATGAGTGTGGTTGTGTTGGATATTTTTTTTTCAGTTGACATGCTTGCTTCTTTCAGTAGCAGTCCCTTTTGATACAAGTTCATCCCCATTAACTATAGTAACATTCAAGCACGCTGTGGTTTCCAGTATGGACTCAAAGCTGTAATAAATCCTTTTATCACATGTTTAGATATATTCCTTGGTTTTGCTCCTCTACTGCTCTTTCTCACTCACAAAAGCCTTTTAAAAATTAAGCTACTCAGATCTCTTCAGAGAATGATTCCATTTTGTCTCTTAATCATGTAACACTGCCATTTTTTTTAACAGAATGCTACTGTAGACACTAATAGATATTAAAATTTACTGCCTAGAGACTCTGTTCCTTGCAGAGGAAGGGAAACAAAGGGGAAGAAAATCATTAGTATAAAACAGGCAGTACCTCTGTTGTTTCATTTCTATTCCATTTATTTACACATCTTCACCACCGCATTACTCATCTGTTGGACTATGGTTACAGCTTCTTGACTGGGCTGTCTGTCTCCAATCATGCCATTCCAGTCTTCATACTGCTACTAAAGGTGATAGTTCCAAGAGCAAAACTCCAATTGAGTCCCTTTCTAGTCAAAAATCTTGCCTGTTGAATAAAGTTCAAACCCTTTAGCACAACATTCAGGGACTTTCACAGATGAACCTAAATCTTTTTGTCTAGCTTCTTCCCCGTAATTTTATGTTGTACTGTTCTTTAAGATTAACTTCAGGCTTCATCTAAAGCCTTTTATAATTCCTTCAGTTGAGGTCAAATGTTTCATCATTTGTGTATCTATTGTATCCTTAAATATACTCATACCTGTCCTGTGTCCCGGAGTTTTCAACTGTTTTGTATGATTTGCTTTGTCTCTTAGACCATGACCTCCTAGAGGTGCTGCATCTTTTTATTTTTATTTATGTATTGATTTATTTTTTGAGACAGAGCTTCGCTCTTGTTGCCCAGGCTGGAGTACAATGGCGCAATCTCGGCTTACCGCAACCTCCGCCTCCTAGGTTCAGGCGATTCTCCTGCCACAGCCTCCCTAGTAGCTGGTATTACAGGCATGTGCCACCACGACCGGTTAATTTCGTATTTTTAGTAGAGACGGGGTTTCTCCACGTTGGTCAGGCTGGTCTCGAACTCCCAACCTCAGGTGATCTACCCGCCTCAGCCTCCCAAAGTGCTGGGATTACAGGCATGAGCCACCGTGCCCAGCCAAGGTACTGCATCTTTTTATCCCTGTAGCATAGTAAAGTGTCTGGCAAACTACAATATATGTAATTTGATAGATGAAGACATATGAATGTTTGAACTAATTGCTTGAATGGTATCTTCTGACTTTCTCCATTCAGAGTTAAATCTCTCTCGGGGTTTCCATACAAAGCCTGTTGTTTGTACCTCTTCCCCTTGTGATTTTTTAGGCTCCTTGACCTGAGGTACCATATATTTTAATATATGTAATATCTGACACTATGTTGTGAGTATGTTAGACACCAAAGAAATGTTTATTGAATTAAGCATTGGCAGGGACAGTTGACAAGGAGACATTAAGACAGTGAACCACTTCTACAACAGCTTGTTACTTTGCTGAATTCTGAAGCATTTTGGAAGCCCGCTGAGAACTAGGGCTGTCCCTAAGGATTCAGGTAGAAACTAGGGCAGGCCCAGGAGGCCTATAGATAATGAACTAGCTCTCAAATTAAAAGTACTGTAGAAGAGAAGTATAATCATCCCCATCTTTTCTTCAATGGAAAAATGTTCATTATAGTTCAGAACCTATCAAGCAGACTGTCAGTACCTCAACTTAAAATCATGCAGCAATAGTTTCATTTATGTGCTACAACATTGGGTGGCTAATTTTGGGATGTTTTTACTTGAGGTATTTTTACTGAGCTTATATTTTAAATAAAATTTAAATGCAATTTTAAAAATTGGTGGGGGAACTCCCTACTGTAAGTTATTAAATTAGGGTTAAAAAAATTTTGTGCTTTTTTTTTGTTTTTATGGTTGTTCTTTGCAAATCTCATAGGTTTTGACAGAGTGTAATTAAATAAGTTTGCCTGTCCTCTTTTTTGATGGAACTGTTACCACTGTAGTTCAGTTCTTCCTTCATAATTTCTCAACCACATCCACATTCAGAAGGGTTGTAATAGTTCAAACTTTCAGTTATAGGACTAACCACAAAATGTGACTACAACAATTGAAAATGAGAATATTGGTACCTAAAATGTTTCATCGTTTTCAATGAAATTCGTTCTTAGGATGATCAAAAAGCAGAAAATGATATGGCAATGAAACGGGCAGCTTTGTTGGAGAAAAGATTAAGAAGGGAAAAGGAAACTCAGCTCCGGAAACAACAGTTGGAAGCAGAAATGGAGCATAAGAAGGAGGAAACAAGGTAAAGGAAATTGCTGGGCCAGTGCTAGATCTGAACTTTAATGATGCATGGGCATATTTAGAAAAAGTTGGTAAGTACTCAAAGAGGTGGTCTCTCATTAATTTTTATTAACAGATTTTTTTCAGAGAAGTTTGTAGTATAGATAGACAGCTGGATCAATGCTACTTTTTGGTGCTTTGTAGAAATCAATTTATTTTCCCAAAGTATTGCCTAATTTTATATTTTTATCTTAAGTTTAAGGCATCTCATGGGAAAGTTCTCTAGACACATTAATTTAAATAATTAAATGTTTAAAAAACATTAAAATAACTTTCCTGGGAGATATATATACACACACACACACACACACATACACACGACCTAAATTATCTCAAATACCTTTATTTTTATTTATTTATTTGACTCTTCCTTCCCTCCTTTATTTACTTATTTATGCTTAATCCCATGTCTCAGCAGAATCATCAAGTACCTTTTAAATGAACCATTTATTCACCAAGGTGATGAAATAGAATTCTCCCTTCTCATATCAAATACATAACTCTCTCCTGTATGGTTTGTCTTTGGTATGCAGAATAAGAACTGTAACCATTTGATTTCTTAGGCGTAAAACTGAGGAAGAACGTCAGAAGAAAGAAGATGAGAGAGCACGCAGAGAATTTATTAGGCAAGAATATATGAGGCGGAAACAACTGAAACTAATGGAAGATATGGATACAGTAATTAAACCCCGTCCTCAAGTAGTAAAACAAAAAAAACAGCGACCAAAATCTATTCACAGAGATCATATTGAATCCCCCAAAACACCAATAAAGGGTCCTCCAGGTAACATAGCTTATTATGAAGAGTCTGTTCATAAAAAAAACACCAGCTTGATTGGTTTGTCATACTAACTTGGTTGTACTTTGATATGCAAAATTGGATATACAGTTTGAGATTGTGCATGCTCCCTTTTGGAAAACCAAAATGAGCAAATGAAGTTTTTAATGAATTAAATGTATTATGTGTGCATGCATATATTCAGTAGAACAAATGTGAATGCTAAAAATCAAATCTAAATATTAATCTATTAGGGAACTGTGCCCTCAGATATAATCTCCTTGAACTATTAACTGCCCTTTACATACTTATAAATTTAAATAAATGTTATATGCATGAAATGTACAAGAAACATGTTGGTATAATAAGGAATGCAAGATCAAGAGTTCGCAAGTCCCTCCTTCAAGATAGAAATGGTTGAAAATCCAAACTTATAATATCTGGAGTTGAGAGAATATATTTTCTTTAAAAGTCAGTATACATACTCATTATTACTATTATTATTTTTTGAAACGGGGTCTCAGTCTGTTGCCCAGGCTAGAGTGCAGTGGTGTGATCATGGCTCACTGCAGCCTCCACCTCCCTGGGTTCAGGTGATCCTCCCACCTCAGCCTCCTGGGTAGTTGGGACTACAGGTGAGTGCCACCATACCCAGCTAACTTTTTTGTATTTTTTGTAGAGATGGGGTTTCTTCATGTTGTTCAGGCTGGTCTCGAACTCTTGGGCTCAAGTAATCTGCCTGCCTTGGCCTCCCAAAGTGTTGGGATTACAGGCGTGAGTCACTGCGCCTGGCCATAGTCTTATTTTTAAAAAAATCTTGGGGGGCAGGGATAAATTTGTAAAAATAAAAGAAATCTTTATTAAAACCAAATGCCATGGAAATTTTTTAGAGAATTCTCATACTAAACCTGAGGAAAAATAACATAATATTGACTGTTTAAAGAGAACTCTGTTTTCAAGCCTGTAAAACTAATTGATATAATTTTCTACCTAGAATTTAGATATTATGAATTTTTTTTTTGTTATTGTTTTTTTCTTTAGGATCACAGTATCATATTAACACTTTCCTTTTGGAATGCAAGTTAGTTTTATCATTGTTTCCTAAAAGTAGGTTCCTTGCTAATTTTAAATAAATTGTGTATATATGCATGCAAGCATATTATGTGTTTAAAAGTACAGAGAAAAGGAAAAGAAACTACAGAAGCTCAATTTTTATATGCTGGTGTTATCTAATGAACAGACTCTTTGCTAGTTGCTCCTTTTAAATTTCTGATTTTGTTTTTATTCAGGATCATGAATTTATCGTGTTTTTTCAGTCTCTAGCCTTTCTTTGGCATCGCTGAACACGGGTGATAACGAGAGTGTACATTCAGGCAAGAGGACGCCAAGGTAAATCTATAACATATGAATATTTTTACAGAAAAGAATATAGTACCTGCAATTATACAAACTCTAAGTAAAAATTCTTTAGTGTTTTTATGTTTTATAATGACCAAATCATAATCACAAATTTTTCTAAGTTTTGCTGACTTAGGACTGTTAGAGTTTCTGTTAAAAGAAATTATGTAAAGAGGTGTCTATTCATCTTTCAGTGCTTTTTGTCTTTTAGAATTTAGAATTATTGACATTGATAACATACTTTTTATAAGCTATGAAACATTAACAGTAATTATACATTAGTAATTGCTAACATGATTATTAAATCACAGTCAGTAGAATGAGAGTACCAACTTCTCTAGTCTATTACCAACTAATACAAAGGAGTTTTCCCCATTAGAATAATTCCAAAGTGAGTTGCCTATGACTTAGGAAGGATCTCTTTTGTATTTTCTTTCTCTAGGATTCTTTCTCTAGATTAGAAGCTAAAAGTCAGTATTTTATTACTTTATACTATAATATCATATCAGAAAAGAACATTTCTAGTGACAGTCATCATCTTAGAGTTCTTATCTTTGTATTACCATCCTTTGTGTTATTTGCCAGTTTTCACATTGAAAAACATTCACTCTTTCAACAGATATTTATAGAATGCTTACTATGTTCTAGGAACTTGGATGTGTAGCTGCGAATAAGACAAACAATGTTATATTATTTTTTATTATTAATTTTTTTTTTTGAGACGGAGTCTTTCTCCATCGCCCAGGCTAGAGTGCAGTGACACGATCTCGGCTCACTGCAACCCCTGCCTCCTGGCTTCAAGCGATTCTTCTGCCTCAGCCTCCTGAGTAGCTGGGATTACAGGCGCGTACCACCATGCCCAACTAATTTTTGTATTTTTGGTAGAGACGGGCTTTCACCATATTGGCCAGGCTGATCTCGAACTTCTGACCTTGTGATCTACCTGCCTTGGCCTCCCAAAGTGCTGGGATTACAGGCATGAGCCACCGCGCCCGGCCTTATCATATTATTTTTAGGCCTTTAGGTTGATTTTGATTGTTACTTTCACGTATACCCTCTGGGCCCCATTTTTTCTCTGTTTGAGACATAAAACATATTTTATTTTCTAATTAGATCAGAGTCTGTAGAAGGCTTCTTATCTCCAAGTCGTTGTGGCAGTCGAAATGGAGAAAAGGACTGGGAGAATGCATCAACAACTTCTTCAGTGGCTTCTGGAACAGAATATACAGGTTAGTGTCTATACATTTTTAGAGAAACATTTGAATTTAACACACTCATAAATGGAGGGTGTACTAAAGAAAATGTTATTGGCTCACCTTTGGGTCTTAAACATAGGCAACTAATAAACAGTGAATGCAGGTAGTCACTTTCAGGTAGTTCAGTAAGTTTCTAAACAAAATTAGTGATGCTACTTATATCTCATCCCTTTAACCAATGCTGGCCATTTCTGTGTGTAGTTTGGGTCCGAAGAAGTTTTAGAGAAGTTCTGCATAGTTCCTCAGTACTGAGTAAAGGCTAGAATCCACCAAGTCCTCTCCCTAATACCGGGATTTCAGGTATCCAGAATTGTGCACCTTTAGCAAGTATTAAGAGGCTCTAAAAGATAAGAATGCATTGAATCTAGGAAGGTATCTAGCCTCACATATCGCCACCAAGTCCTCTTCTAGCTTCTAGGTAGGCATGATTGGAATAAAAGCAATGAAGAATAGAATGTGGGTTAAGGACACTTCTAAATAAATGAAGCAGGAGAGAAATCAGAAGAAATGTCAGCAGCACGTTGAGAGGTAAGATAGGAAGGCATGGGAGAACATGTATGGGGAAGAGCAGAGGGAAAAGGAGATGCCTCCATCTATCCATGATAGAGTGGAAGTGGAAACCCTAGAAAGGCCTAAAGAGGTTAGAACTTGCTAGAGACCCACTCTGTGGCTTTTAATACTACCTCCTACCGCCAGTCTGACAGCCTTTAAGGCCTGGGATTTGACAGTATTTCCATGTTACTCACTCTGCTTCTCTATGCTAGTTCAGTTGAACAATCTGAAAAAGAAAGCTTTTTTTTGCCTTTTGAAAAGACTTAAATTACTCATGGACCCATTCTACTCTAAGCTAACCAGTAACCTTATAGATTTAAGAAAGAAGGTTAAATAGGCAGTATGACAGTTATAACAATACTTTATTTTTGGTACTGCTCTCACAGGGTACTCCAAAAGGCCATAGGAACATCCTCCATATCTCTGGGTGGATAAAACAATGTTTTGGTTGGATTGCAGCCAGTAAGAGGCCTTTAAGCACAGAATTTGGTCTTCTATTACAATATTTCAGCAGTGTAGGAACAATTACATCATTTTAAAATAGTAGTATTTCTGACTTAGGAATGTTATTTTTATTATTGTTGTTAAATCCCTACCATAGGACCAAAGCTCTACAAAGAACCCAGTGCAAAATCCAATAAGCACATAATACAAAATGCTTTAGCTCATTGCTGTTTGGCTGGAAAAGTAAATGAAGGTCAGAAGAAAAAAATACTGGAGGTAAGCATGTTTGCATGAAAATTAAATTTGGCAAACTGTAGAAGTCTTTTATCCATTCAAGAGAATGTACTCTCATGGGCCTAGACTTTCAACAGCATGTAAAAAGATCTGTAGCTAGATGTTTTAATTATCAGATTTAGTTTATTTTCACATTAGGTTCTGGAAGCCTGCAGATTTTACTAAAGACTAGCAGTAGGCTTTAAGATTTGTCATTGAAATAATGTTATAAAATGTGACTAAGAAATGTAACATAATTATATAAACTTTATTCAGCAAAATAAAGGGTTTTTATTGGTGTTGTTATGTTGTTTTTGTTTTTTATTTTAAAGGAAATGGAGAAATCAGATGCCAACAACTTCTTAATCTTGTTCCGGGATTCAGGATGCCAGTTCAGATCTTTATATACTTATTGCCCAGAAACTGAAGAAATCAATAAACTGACTGGGATAGGCCCTAAATCTATCACTAAAAAAATGATTGAAGGACTTTACAAATATAATTCTGACAGGAAACAGTTTAGCCACATACCCGCTAAAACTTTATCTGCCAGTGTTGATGCAATTACCATTCATAGCCATTTATGGCAGACCAAAAGACCAGTAACACCCAAAAAACTTTTACCCACTAAGGCATAGAAGTTGGGAAATACTTGCTTCAGAACATTCATGGTAAATTTGCACTTCATCTTTCCTGCCTATAGAAAATCTTTCTAATTGCCAACAAGACTTTTATTAATTAAAACTGGACATTAAGCTCTGTTGTCATGAACAACTGGAATGTAAACCACAGTATTTTGGAGTGCAGAACATTCTCACTTAAGTGATAAGTCCAAGTGATGAAGGAAATGTTTTAATTCACAAATGGAGATTTGTATGTTATCAGGTTCACCTGCTTGATATTAGATACATTAAAGCACTGAATTTTCATGGATATTAGTTGGATTTATCATTGAAATATGGTTAAGATTACAAATTATGTGTTTTATTTGTTGCTTTTTTTTAACCTTTTAATGTATATTCTTGTCTTCAGATGGTTTGCTATTTTTCTCTCCTGGGGGTTTATTCTAAGATACCTTTGTATTTTGTTTCATGTGGAGATCATGAAAGTAGGAAATATACCTTTAGAAGTAACTCGCACCTTTCTTATGATGTTAAGGGAAACACTAGTGTTTAGTTTTACAGTAACCCTCATATTTTAATGGTGTTACAGCATTTGCAAAAATTATTCTGCTAAGTATTTACAACTCTATTTATTATTCACTCAAGTATTAACATTCTCTATTAAATAAGAGGAGGTGTTGTAAAGAGCTGCTAGTAGGTTCGCTTTAAACCACATGAGCTTAACCAAGAATATGTTATAAGAAGTTGCTGATTAAATCAGTGCTGTTTTTACACCACTTCTGGCCAACTCAGAATAATTTAGATTGTTCTTTTAACAAAAAAGGCTTTCTATCTCTTTTAAAGTTAAGTCACTTTATAAGTTGGCAGAAGTGAATGACACTTTGAGAGTAGTCTTTCAATCTGAAGATGTAAGACTTCCTGAAACAAGTTCTCAAGAAGTCTTTACATTATATTTATAACTCATATAAAAATTATATTTAGAATTTTTAAACATGTACAAAGGGCTACATTTTAATTTTAAAATAGCTTCACATTATTTTACTTATATTGGGTTTTTCTTCGTTTTAATCCTTTTCAAGTGGAATGGCTTAGATTAAGTATACACTTGAACTCTCCTCTACATGATCTTTGTTCTTTAACAGTGTATACCAGAGGGTTAGTTGGGGAAAAACTTCATTCTCAGGAAAAGACTTGAATGATTATGTGACCCTGTTATGTTTCAGTGTTGTGACAACTGTGTAAACTAGGGGGGGAAGACAGTATTGTATCATAAATGAGATGCGTAGTTTGTTTTCTTTCATGGGAAGTAGAGATAAAAATATATACATTTCTCTAATTGAGTTGTTTAGAGAAAGAACTAATGTCTCATATGATGTATTTACTTATTTTAAAAAAAAAGAATAGGAATGAGATGTCCCTGAGCTGTACTTTTCTATTATTATAAGGCCTTTAGGCATCAGTGCATCTGGGTTATCAACATTTTCTCAAATGCTGTCAATATTTTACTGTAATTTATGTTCTTATATTTATGTATATTTGTTAAAACTGTAAAAAAATTTCACAGATTTTTTTCCAATACCTGTGCAAGATACATGTGTAGCTCAAAACTATTTGTGATCTACTGTTTGCATGTAAGAGACCAGGATATGTAACTCTTATATTTTAAGTGTATACATATTGTGTATATAACATATGGATATTAAAAATGGGGAATTGCACATTTTACCTTTTAGACAGTAATTTCTATCACAATTAGAAGGAAATGATTGTCAAATACACGTTTAGATTAAAACTAGTTTTAAAAATTATAAATGAATCTAATCAAAATGTGAATAGTAGTCAAAAGGATAATTTAATAAGCATTTTACGTTACTAAATTTGTTCATTTCAATATTAACTAAATTTCCCTCATCAAAGCAATCTTTATGATATTACTTCGCTATTAAATAAAGAAAATTGGATGCAAGACAATGGAGAAACTTTAAAACTAAACAGGACCACCCTTTATTCTTAAATTTGTGTGTCCCCAACAGTTGAATTGAATGTCTATAAGGTCTAAAGGTAGAATGTGAATATTGCCACAGAGTTCATTGCTCTCAGTATAAGATTTTACTTTATTAATGCAGAAGGAATATGGATATATTTCTTTAAGTCTGCAGATTTTTTTATTATGGTGCAGCTTTTTTTTAATTATGTTTTTAAAATTATACAGTTGAAAAATATGCCATTTCATAAAGTCTGAGGATTTTCGTCAACCTTACTGAAACACACTGGTGCTTTCATCATCAGAGGTCAAATTATTATGATAACTATTCCATTAAGTTTGCCAAACATTTGTCGTGGTTACCAGTGCAGCCTGTCAAATTCTGCTATTTGACACAGCTTTGGAAAGATTTAGTTCTTGGTTTTTCCGTTTTGTATTAGAATGACTGTTACAGTTTTATTTGGCTGTTTAAAGCCAAATTCAGCTATTTAATTATGGTTTCATGGACACTGTTGAGCAATGTACAGTGTATGGTGTGCTTACCTGTCCACTTTAGAGCATTGCTTACAGGTTTTTTGTTTTTTAAGATGCTGTGCTGTAAAATACTGTCATACTTGCTATTTCCTGGTACAGTGTAGTTTTTCCCCTTTCATTTGAATAAAAGCATGGCACCAAATGACTCCTTTTCTGTTTCTTGAATAAAATGTAGTTTTTGGTAAAATTATTTGAACTTGAGATAACTCATACAGTTTTTCTATCCCCTAACCTATGTTTAAATTTAATAACTTGAATATTCATAACAGGCAACTTGAAATAATTAGCCTTTTAAAAATATTAACTTAGGGCAATGTTAAAAAGTCTGTAACTTTCTATGCTTAGCACAGACGGTCTACATAGTATGATTTATAAATGTGCTTATCTTACGTTAATCTTGCTCATACTAATTCACTATCTTTTGGTGAATTGATAGTTTTATTGTACCAGAACTAGTGCTCTATGTCTTTGAAACTGAATGGCCAGTGAACTCACTGATCTGGAGTAGCCATGAGAAGCTAGTTCTTGACCATTATTTTGTAAGTTTCACTTTGATTTTGCTGATTCTACTTACTCAGAACAGAGCAAAGAAAAAGGTGTTTTTTAAGAAAAAAGAGATCTGATAACAAAACTATAAAATAATCTTCATGCCTAATTATATACCTGAAGAAATATCTGGTTAGTAGACATAAATGTGGTTTTCTACCTTGGGACCTTTTTGATAGGTTCTGTAACTTCAGAACACAGCTATACTTCCACAATATTTTCCAGTACTTTAATTTTCAGAAATAAAAATATTTAACCCGGCCGGGCGCGGTGGCTCACGCCTGTAATCCCAGCACTTTGGGAGGCCGAGGTGGGCGGATCACGAGGTCAGAGGATCGAGACCATCCTGGCTAACATGGTGAAACCCCGTCTCTACTAAAAATACAAAAAAAATTAGCCAGGCCTGGTAGCGGGCACCTGTAATCGCAGCTACTTGGGAGGCTGAGACAGGAGAATGGCATGAACCCGGGAGGCAGAGCTTGCAGTGAGCCAAGATTGCGCCACTGCACTCCAGCCTGGGCGACAGAGCGAGACTCCGTCTCAAAAAAAAAAAAAAAAATTAACCCTAAGACCCAGGCAACATTAGAAAAATGTACACAATGCCAGGTATGGTGGTGGCTCATGCCTATAATCCCAGCACTTCGGGAGGCCAAGGCAGGCAGATCACTTGAGGTCGGGAGTTTTGAGACCAGCCTGGCCAACACGGCGAAACCCTGTCTCTACTAAAAAATAAAAATTTTATTTACATGGTGGCAGACGCCTGTAATCCCAGCTACTCGGGAACATGAGGCAGAAGAATTGCTTGAACCCAGGAGGCGGAGGTTGCTGTGAGCCAAGATCGCGCCTCTGCACTCCAGCCTGGGTGACAGAGTGAGGCTGTGTCTCAAAAAAAAAAAAAAAAAAAAAGTATACACAAACTCTAGAGCCCCCACACAATAAGAATGTGTTGCCTTATGACTGAAATTGATACTTCTTAACTAGGGCAGAGGAAAATATTCTGTAGTGAATAGGAACAAACACCTTTATTTCATGATCTGTCTACACAGAAAGATGATAATAAAATTCAGCAAAGGAAATGTAGCTGTAATGTTATGACCTAGGAATTGGCTATTGGAGAAACACATCTATAAAATGAGTGTGAAATTCTGTCGTCCCTTAGAAGTATATAGATGCTTAAGAAATAGGTATCTTCTCAAAAGAAACAAATGAGGTATTAATGATTTTGCCTAATTTGATGGGGGTGGGGGAAGTACACAGATTGGTATGTCAGAGTTGCTCTTCAAATAAGGAGATCTAGAATCTAGTTTCAGTCACTTCCTTTTTGCCCCTGTGGGCATGTAGGTCTTCTAGCAACTCAAGGCCACATGCTTAGACAACAAAGATTAGTTTTGTACATGTGTTTAAATCACTGTGGTGATATGTGTCACAACAACAGCTAAAATCAGGTAACTTTATTCAATCTACAGTGGCTTATTTATGTCAGGAAAATAGGGGGCAATTATTACTTTCCATCGAAGAGGTGAAAAGCAAATTAAGAAATGTTTTAAGACCCACTAAGGTTTGTTTTTTTTTTTTTTTTTTTTTTTTTTGACACATTAAGCAAAGCCACCATGGTACCTTAGGCTACTAATGCATTTGATTCTTCTTAACCCCAACCTGTTGTTTTAGGTGATTGAACCTGTGATTCAGCCTTCAGTAAGTGTTAGAGGCATCCAACACAGGTGGCAAGTATTGTCTACAGCACCTCCACTTCACAGTTACATTCAGCTGCTGTGATTCCTGGCCGACCCTATTATTCATACTTCAGGGTTTGTGTGTTTATGTAGAAAAGGAAATGTGGCTCTCAACCCGAGATCGCGCTGCTGCACTTCAACCTGGGTGACAGAATGAGACTCAGTCTCAAAAAAAAAAAAAATTGCTTTATAATTTAAAAGATTCTTTGCTTTGCTTTCTCTTTTAACTTACTGCTGCCTGGGAGGAGGTGAGCATTTACATCTCCATTCTACAGATGAGGAAGATGAGGCTTTAAAAGGTTAGTAGCTGTCCCAGGGACTCAAAGCTAGTAAGTGACAGCATTACAACTGGCACCTAAGCCTTCTGGTTTCAAATCCCCTTACTGTGCCATATGGTACAGTTTCCCACTGCTTTGTACATGTTGTGGAATAAGAATAAGGCTCACAGCTGTTACTAGTTAATAATGTATTCACCATTGGTAGAAAACTCAGAACTTGTGGTTAAAGTGGATTTTGTTCTCTTGCCCAAGACTGTTAACCATCATCAACACAACAGCTAAAATCAGACTGTTACGCTTACCTACTGTTTAATATCTAGATTCATAAAGATGAGAGAATGGAGAAATTGCAAAAGTGGTGAAAACAAATTCTGATAATAGGTTGATCAGAATTATCTAGGAAACAGTTATTAGATGAAAGGGGCTAGGTAGGTCACAAAGGTAAGTTCTCTTCCATCAAGGAACTCTTGAAGTGGATGCCATTAGACCTTTACAAACAACGGATATACTGTGTGCTGTATTAGAGGTATGGAACCGAAAGTAAAGGACAGATGCGCCCTTGTCTTGTCAACAGTAAGAGCCTCTTGTCCATCAAGAGAATTCATGTACTTTATAGAGTACTAACTCTATTAAAACTAACTCTATAAAGAACTTAAGACTGCTCTTCCTGGGGAACTTGTCTACAGACACTCAGAATGGTCCAGCATTTGACAAACTGTCGTAGGCTTTCCTACAATACAGCCTCTAACGAAACTACGCGGTCCCGAACCCCTGGTAATAGAATTGTTTACCTTTATACCAAGAAGGTTGGGAAAGCATCAAAATCTGCGTGTGGCGTGTGCCCAGGCAGACTTTGAAGGGTTTGTGCTGTAAGACCTAAAGTTCTTATGAGGTTGTCCAAAACAAAGAAACATGTCAGCAGGGTCTATGGTGGTTCCATGTGTGCTAAATGTGTTTGTGACAGGATCAAGCGTGCTTTCCTTATCAAGGAGCAGAAAATCGTTGTGAAAGTGTTGAAGGCACAAGCAGAGTCAGAAAGCTAAATAAAAAATGAAGCTTTTTTGAGTAATAAAAATGAAAAGACTTGCTGTATGGAAAAAAAAAAGACTATCTTACGTTGTCAGCCAACAGGATACCACATTAATTCTTTAAATAGTGAATTTTGCCGGGCGCAGTGGCTCACGCCTGTAATCCCAGCACTTTGGGAGGCTGAGGCGGGCAGATCACGAGGTCAGGAGATCGAGACCATCCTGGTTAACACGGTGAAACCCTGTCTCTACTAAAAATACAAAAATTTAGCCGGGTGTGGTGGCGGGCTCCTGTAGTCCTAGCTACTCAGGAGGCTGAGGCAGAAGAATGGCGTCAACCCAGGAGGCGGAGCTTGCAGCGAGCTGAGATAGCTCTGCTGCACTCCAGCCTGGGCAACAGAGCGAGACTCCATCTCTAAATAAATAAATAAATAGTGAATTTTGAATTGCAGAGACATCAGTTCTGTTGATAGGGCCTTGAGGTCCTCATTTATGATGAGAACAAAGCTAACTAAACTGCATCCTCTTTCTTAGCCAGAGGGTAAGTACAGATATTTTTGTATACATTACGAACTGAGTTTGTGCTTTGATTCTTTATCCTTATAGTCTCAACACAATCGGTATTCAATAAATATTCGTCAAATGAATACATGAAGGGAGGACTATGCAGTCCTGGCCCAAAATTCAAAATCAAATTCAAAACGTGTTCTGATTTCTTCTAGGTCACCCTTAATTTCTTACTATAGATATTTTTGCCCCCAAAATACAAACCCAAAGTTGGCTTTTCTGCTCTGACTCCCTCTGGTTCATGCCATTTCAAAGGACCCAGGTGCAGCTTGAAAATCTGAACTATTGGTCACCGTGACACAATGATGTACTGTTCCCTTTTACCTCTCTCCAGCTCCTCTCACAAATTATGGGCCCGTCTCAAGGCTCAGTTATTCATGTTCTGCTGTCTCCACTCTTTCCAAGAAGGGCTTCAATATCAGCTTTGACTGACACCTCCATTCAGAATCTACATCTCCAGCCCTGAAAGCACCCTCTGGGCCCACTCATGCGTCTAACTGCCATCTCAACATTTTCACCTGGGAGTTCCAAAGTCATCCTCAACTCAATCTGTTTAAAAACTAAAAGTCAACCTGATTTTACAACTTCCTTATAAAAGCAACTCTCCTTCCTGAAAGCCAGCCACCAAGACTGAAAGGTCTTATCCCTTGTCTAACACAGAAGACAGCCTCATGCACAGACAGCCACCAAATCCTATCAAATATTTTTACTTTGAAACTGCTCCTCATCCCTGCTGCCACCAGCTTCAAGTCCAGGCACCAAAAGCTTATGCCTAACTCTGCAAGAACCTTCAAGTGGTCTTTCCCTAATTCGATTTCACCCTCCAAAGTGTCTTGCAAAATCTAACTTTCTTAGACTTATCTTAAAAGTTCAACATTGTTTTTATTTTGAATTGCGGGGAGGATGGGGGTGGGGTGTTGAGGTGGTGGTAATCTGTTCAGTGCTTGGAACCACTAAAGGTATTGATCCTGTTTTTCAGGCGGCTCCTATGCACAGACCTTTTCTTCAGAAAAGCTGACCTGCTTCAATCTTGATAGAAGTCAGGATATCACAATCTGCCTTATATCAAAGTTATTTGTACATTATAGCTAATCTCCAATAATGTGTAAGCTTCCTGTAAGGATGCACCATGTCACATTCTTTGTATCTGTTACATTACCCAATAACAGTGCTTGCCCCACAGTAAGAAGAGGCTGTTTACAAAGTCAACTGGAATCAAATGTGATATTAAGAATTGGTTTTGGCCCGGGCGCGGTGGCTCACGCCTATAATCCCAGCACTTTGGGAGGCTGAGGTGGACAGATCACTTGAGGTCAGGAGTTCAAGACCAGTCTGGCCAGCATGGTGAAGCCTTGTCTCTACTAAAAATACAAAAACTAGCTGGGCATGGTGTTGCACGCTTGTAATCCCAGCTATTCAGGAGGCTGATGCAGGAGAATCACTCGAACCCAGGAGGCAGAGGCTGCCATGAGCCGAGATTGCACCACTGCACCCTAGCCTGGGTGACAGAGCAGGACTCCATCTCAAAAAAAAAAAAAAAAAAATTGGTTTCACTGATCAGTAGCAGGATCACAGCACTGTAGAGGGACCCTCTACCAATGCCAAGGGAATGCTGCCAAATTCCTCCTGCAAATACTTGGAAATTTACACTAACTCTCTGTGAAATCACTGAAAAGTAATGGCAAATCATAGGTTAGAAGCTCCTGTGGGCAGAATAATTGCTACAAAGAGAAAACGTTACTTTCTTTCCAAACAAATTCTGGGGCCATTTTTATATTGGGGATGTCCCTATTGCTTGTCTTTTAAGTTTCTGATAGTTTTTTTTTTTACCTTTAAAAAACGTTCGAGCTACAAAAACCTGCAGTGGAAGAAAGGAGTCTCACTTTCCTTGAAAGCTACGCTCTTCTCCTCCAGCCTTCCCTCCCTTCCCTGCCCCCCTCCCCCATGTCCCCTAAGAGGCATCAATGATGTCCGGGGTAGATGGGGGGCCCTGGGACAATCACACAGCTGCAGGCCACAAGGCTTTCACATTGAGTCATCTCCTTAGCAGTGTGGGCTGAAGCCGAGTCTCATGTCTAACTCAGATGGTGCCCTTTCCCAGCTACTCCGTATTTAGTACCTGAAAGTTTCTGAAGTAAATGAACATCTGAAACGTTCTGCAGGTCCTCTGGCATCCAGGGTGGGGCTCCTCATCTGGTGTGTGCCAGCCCTCCCTTAGATGTTGAGGGTGCAGGGTAGGGGCAAGAGCTATTATTACTGTCTTCTGTCCTCTAATACCCTGTCCCTACAACCCTCCCCGCCCCCTGCCCCCACCCCTGCCCCCCGCCACACACACACACGGCCTCAGGGCTATGCGGTCTATGGGAAACCTCATCTTGGTAGCCAGTCAGTAATAGTGAATAAAATAGAGGACTCCCCATTCCCAGTTCAGTGTTTATCGAGAGAGGTTGTAAAAACAAAGAGATGTGGCTTTGCAAGATTTTCCTCACACTCAGGACTCAAGTTACTGTTAACCTCTCCGTCAACAGCAACTGACTTGGCATAAGGCCACCTGTCTGTGCTTCGGTCCTGTCAGCAGTTTCTCTGCAGCATCCAGACTGTCACCTTGTAGAAATCACCATTAGGATAATACCAGGCACCAGACACTGTGGTGGTCAAATCTTGAAGAGTCAAATCTTGGGAGTCTCTCTTTATAGATTCCCAATCCAATCCCCAAAACATTTACTTACCACCCACTATGTGGAAAGAAAGCACTGTGACCTGGAGGGTAGGAGAAGCAGCGCAAGCAGCTGAGTCTAGCAGCAGGACCACCAGAAACTAGAGCCATTCTTCACGATGCTGCCAGCCAGGGAACGGAGTGAGCCCATGAGCTCCGACCCAGCATGGGCAGCACCTTCCACAAAGGGTGCCTCATTTGATCTTCACAACACCCCTATCGGGTAGATACTATCATGCCTATTTTAAGATGTGGAAACTGGAGCCCAAGATCACACAGCTATCAAGTTATAAAGCTGACATTTAACCTGGACTCTGACCACTAATAATCTGATCTGCGTGTTCACTGATCAGAAACAGACAAAATGACATATAAGAAATTGATATTGGCCGGGCACAGTGGCTCACACTTGTAATCCCAGCATTTTGGGAGGCCAAGGTGAGAGGATTGCTTGAAGCCAGGAATTTGAGATCAGCCTGGGCAATATGATGAAACTGTGTCTCTACAAAAGGTAAAAAATAACATTAGCTAGGCATGGTGCTGTGCACCTGTAGTCCCAGCTTCTCAGGAGGCTGATGCAGGAGGATTGCCTGAGCTGAAGAATTTGAGGCTGCAGTGAGCTATGATCGCACTGGGCTACACTGCAGCCTGGGCAAAGAGCAAGCCCCTGTCTATTAAAAAAAAAAGAAAAGAAATGCATATAATAAAAAAATGCATATAATAAATTCTATATCACAACACAGAGCAAGGTTTTAAAAATATATATTTTAAATTTAATAAATGATGTTAGGAAAGCTGGATAGAAATATGAAAACATCGATTACACACCAGGTAAATTTTAAAATACTAATGAAAATTATTTTTTAATGACAGACTGAATCTTACATTGTCAAAGAGAAAGTAACATTCTAAACTCTGAAATTGCTAATAGCAACAAATTTGACTATATGAAAATGTCAAACTAAAATAAATAATAGCTAAGAAAAGAATTTGGAAAAATATTTGAATCAAGTGGAATAAATCATGACTCATCCTAAATATATAGTTTGTACAAATTAATAAGAAATACATAGATTATAATAAATATGTGAAGGACATGATTAGAATGGTTCACTTAGGAAATAGATTTTCCATCTTATTTATAAACAAGTGCAAATCGAAATGAGGTACCATTTTACCTCACTGCCTATTACAATGGAAAATATATGTTACTGATGAACATCTCTAAGAAGACTGTGTTGAACCTTATACTCTCATACAATGCCAGTGACATTCTAAACTGCTAATCACTGTAAACATTTGTATCAAGCAATAAAAATTTTCATTGCCTTTGTTACAAAATTTGTATTTATAACGTGTTTTATAACATATTTATATAAATGTTATATTTATACATATTTATATAAATAAGTATGTTATATTTGTACACATGTATATGTATATAAATACATATTTATATGTATTTATAACATACAAGAGCATTTATGTTATAAAAACAGTATAAAAAAGTCATAAGTGCAATTATTCATTACAAATTTCTATAACAGTTAAAAATACTAGAAACATCCTAAATATCCATATTTAAGGGTTTAGAAAATTAAGCAACATAGACTCATGTGGTTTTATATGATATTAATTGAGAATACTGTGTACACTCTAATTACAGATATGACTTTGAAACACCTGTGTAAAAAATGTGAAGAATATCTGAAATGGAATATTTAAAAATAGAAAATCTAAAAATAATGAGATTACAAATGAATAGTTTTGAAAATGTCCTTCACTGGCTAAGTTTGGTTGTGTAGCGGTAGCAGGTCCAAGATGACAACTACTTCTTTATTCTGTAATGTGATTAGATGGCTTTTATGATTAAAAATAAAAAGGCAAATACAATTTACTTAAAATGTTAAGATTCTTTGTACAGAAAAATTAAAATTAGAAAAAATAAGTTATAAGAACTTAAATATAACCTGTAAAGGGGCAGAAATAAACCTACTCTCGAAAACAATTTAGCCCGAAGCATTGGATATTTATTTAAAGTATCTCCTCTGTTTTCAGGCTTGTGCTAATCACCCTGATGAGTAGAGAGAAGCTCCCCCTCGCCCTGAGAAGTTGATAATCCCATGGGCAAGGCAAGACGGAGCCACGTAACAGTTGCCCTGGCTCCAGCAGTGCAGAGAGAGGAAGTCCTCTTAGGGATGGAGGTCAGAGAAGGCTCCCAGGGGTGGGATGGAGGAAGAGGGAAGACTGCTTCTGCTTTGTCCACACCCGTTAGAGAGCATGGCCAAGATTCCCAGCCTGTAAGGGTGAGTGTTTCTATTAGTTGACTTGTGTGTAATCCTGTGGGGAGTCCTCCTGAAGGGTGAAAGAGCAGTCTTGTGAAGTTGGCCTTGGTCACTGAAACCGGGCTGGGCACCCCGGGAGACCGGGCCTAAGGCAGTGTCCCTGGCTCTGACCTTTGCTGTTTCTTCTCATCCAGACAAGTTCAGTAAGGCCCATGGACAGCACCCAGGCCTCAGCAGAGAAAATTCAGCATATGCTCTGGGCCACAGACTTCCCTTGGGTATGAGATGATGGCCCAGGAAGCAAGTAGCTCTGTGATTTTTAAAATAAACAACCTACTTCTACTTCCCCTCAACCCCCTTCCTATATTCCCCTCTTGGTCTGCTTGCCCCATTCTTTGTTTTCACCTGGCGGCTTCTCTGCTGTTCATCTCTAGCTTTCAGGATCACTCACACTCTCTGAGCCCCCCGACTGAGGTGTGCCCGAAGGGGTGAAGTCCAGCAACACTGGGTCTGTCTCTGATGGTCTCTGGGCTCTGGCAGGCAAGCACTGCCCCTGCTAGCCTTCTAGGGAAGGAGGCTGCAGCCCCCTACTCCACCCCGGATGTGGGCACCGCTCACCAGCAACCACATGCTCAGACATTAGAAAAGCGGCTCTGGGGTGGGTCTTCAGGGGAAAACCAAGCCCGGAGGCTGAAATGCCAGTGAAGGGAAGGTCCAGACCATTCATTCCCTAGCCTCTTCTCTTCCCTGCCCATCTTGTAATTGGTGTGGGAGAAATTCTTGACAGGAGCAGCCTAAACACTGCATACCCAACCCTCTGTGAGCTCTAGGACCATTTTCTTTTTGAGATGGAGTCTCGCTCTTTCACCCAGGCTGGAGTGCAGTGGCTTGATCTCAGCTCACTGCAACCTTTGCTCCTGGGTTCAAGCGATTCTCCCACCTCAGCCTCCTGAGTAGCTGGGACTTGCGCGTACCACCGTGCCCGGCTAATTTTTGCATTTTTAGTAGAGACAGGGTTTCACCGTGTTGGCCAAGCTGGTCTCGAGCTCCTGACTTGAAGTGATCTGCCCACCTCGGCCTCCCAAAGTGCTGGGATTAGATGTGAGCCACTGTGTCCGGCCTCTAAGACCATTTTCCAAATCCTTCCTGGGGATCTCCGTGTGCCAGACGGACCCTGAGCGAGGGTGACCTTATGTCCCAGTTTGCCCAAAATAGTCCTGGTTTACAGCCCAGGTTAATTCTGATAGTGCCCCTTTCACTCTCAGAAACATCCTGGTTAGATGACAAATTATTTCATGACCCCACTTCAACATCAAACTGAACACATACACACATGCGCCTCTCTGTGTTCTTGGCAGTTAAGGGGACAGCGTCCATATAGTCCCTAAGCAGAGAAACCCCAGGCTTATCTTTGACTCCTCTTTGTGAGACCTATGATGTTACAATTATCTCTTGAATATACCCTCCAATTTCTGTCCCCACTGCTCATGATCTATTTCAGACACAAATAATTACAACCTACTATGGGGTCTCCCTGGCTTGAGCCTCTCCCTTCTCCATAGTTCTGCCAGCGATCTTTTCAAAACACAGATTGATGCCTCCTGGCTCCCCATGACCTATAGACTGAAATCCAAATCCCCTCATGATCCTTTCCTGCTTCATCTCCTGCCCCCACCTTCCTACCCTGGGCTCTGGCAGACTGCTTGTCCCCTGAAAAGCCCACATTCCTACTCATTTTGGTATACTTGTTCCCTTTACTCCCTACTCCGAGTCTGACCCTTTCTTCTCTTTTCTGCTGCTCTTATTTGACTTTCAGCTCCTTCCTGGGACTGATCTCAAGTGTCATCTCCTAGAAGGCCTTTTCTGATTCAGCCCTCCCGTCAAAAATAATCACTCCCCCTCCACTAAACCCTAAGAGGGCTTGGTTTTTAACATTTACTACAATTTGGCCCCTGCATAAGATTACATAAGATTCTGCTCATGTAACCATCTCTCCTGCCTATGCAACAAACTGCAAAGGCCAAGAACGGCATCTCTTGCAATGCCTGAAACAGTGCCTGCTTCATGGAGGAGTTCATTGTTAACAAGTCTGAATCGAACAAAATTGAGAATCCACCTCAAATTTTCCACACTGGGTTGCCCAGCACATCAGCCACTCATACCTGGGAACACTGGGGACAGACTCAGAGGGCACTGTGACATCAGTTCCACCACAATATCTTGTGGAAGGGATATCTGCTAAGAAGAATTCAGATGTAAGTGGCTGCATGCTTCCTTCAGGAGAAAGAGCAAGCTTTCCCTCACCCATCCTCTCCTCCTTAGGTCCCACTGCCTCCTCAGGGTCAGACTTCATTCCCCCTCATCTTTATGAATCCTCCCCTTACTCTCAGTTTCTCAGTTCAGAAGCGATCTTGCTGCCTCCAAGCTCCTGACTCATAATTTAGGACAACTAATCTGGTGTTTCATTAGGTGTCATCTTTTGAACTGAGCTTACATCTGTGTCTGGCTTGATAGGTTTTTTAGGATAGGAGAAGACAGGGAAGAGGCAGATGTGAATCCCAGGTTTCACCCCTTTCCAGCAGGATGATCTGACTACACCCCTTCCTCGCTGCCTTAAAACCCTTTCGCGTGGCTTCATGAGGACCTGACTGGGTCAGAGAAGCCACTCATAGGGTGAAGACATGAGCCCCACATCTCAGGACGCTAACAACTGCTTGACTGCCCAGGGCGGGCTCCCCCACCCACCCAGATCTGCTGTGTCCCGGCAGTGGAGTCTTTCCTAGGGAACAGGTGGATTTGGGGTGGGGCGTGCCTTAGGCCCCATACTCATAAAATCCCGGGGCTCTGTCTTCTCACCTCTAAAACAGAGAAAACAGCAGCCGGTGGGTGCAGGTGGGAAGGGGTGAAGTGGAGGCTGAGAAGAGATTAGGGCTCTCGGGCACCCACCACCTCTTGCAACGCGACCCTGAGACAGTGGGGCAAGTATCCCGATTTCACGAACAAAGAAACTGAGCAACTAATAGAGGAATGGGCCACGCTCCTACTGGGAGGCCGGGCAGGTCTCCCAGCCCTGAAGACTTTTCCTCCCAAGATTTAGATGTGAAGCCCCTTTTGCCTGTCCCTGCCCTTACCCCTCGGGTCAGCCCCAAATCGGAGGCCACCATCTCTCTCACAGGAGCCTGCCCCTCCCACCCCATCCCCTCCTCCCTCCCCTCTTTCCTGCCCACCCATTTGCCTCCGGCTTGGGTGGCAGGAAGGGAGGTGCAGGGCCCGGGCGTGAAGAGCAAACCCCCTCCTGCTCAGAGCTGCTGCCGCCTGCGCCCAGGGCTGCACCCCGCGCAGGCCTCATAGCCAGGCCATGGCCCCCACAGAGCCCTGGAGCCCCAGCCTGGGGTCAGCGCCCTGGGACTACTCGGGGTTGGACGGCCTGGAGGAGCTGGAGCTGTGTCCGGCCGGGGACCTGCCCTACGGCTACGTCTACATCCCCGCGCTCTACCTGGCGGCCTTCGCCGTGGGCCTGCTGGGCAACGCCTTCGTGGTGTGGCTGCTGGCCGGGCGGCGCGGCCCGCGGCGGCTGGTGGATACCTTCGTGCTGCACCTGGCGGCAGCTGACCTGGGCTTCGTGCTCACGCTGCCGCTGTGGGCCGCGGCGGCGGCGCTAGGCGGCCGCTGGCCGTTCGGCGATGGCCTCTGCAAGCTCAGCAGCTTCGCGCTCGCGGGCACGCGCTGCGCGGGCGCGCTGCTGCTGGCGGGCATGAGCGTGGACCGCTACCTGGCCGTGGTGAAGCTGCTCGAGGCGAGGCCCCTGCGCACCCCGCGCTGCGCGCTGGCCTCGTGCTGCGGCGTCTGGGCCGTGGCGCTGCTGGCCGGCCTGCCCTCCCTGGTCTACCGTGGGTTGCAGCCCCTGCCTGGGGGCCAGGACAGCCAGTGCGGCGAGGAGCCCTCCCACGCCTTCCAGGGCCTCAGCCTGCTGCTGCTGCTGCTGACCTTCGTGCTGCCCCTGGTCGTCACCCTCTTCTGCTACTGCCGCATCTCGCGCCGCCTGCGCCGGCCGCCGCACGTGGGTCGGGCCCGGAGGAACTCGCTGCGCATCATCTTCGCCATCGAGAGCACGTTTGTGGGCTCCTGGCTGCCCTTCAGCGCCCTGCGGGCCGTCTTCCACCTGGCGCGTCTGGGGGCGCTGCCGCTGCCGTGCCCCCTGCTGCTGGCGCTGCGCTGGGGCCTCACCATTGCCACCTGCCTGGCCTTCGTCAACAGCTGCGCCAACCCGCTCATCTACCTCCTGCTGGACCGCTCATTCCGAGCCCGGGCGCTGGACGGGGCCTGCGGGCGCACCGGCCGCCTGGCGCGAAGGATCAGCTCGGCCTCCTCGCTCTCCAGGGACGACAGTTCCGTGTTCCGTTGCCGGGCCCAGGCCGCGAACACTGCCTCGGCCTCCAGGTAGCTGCCCCGGGCCGCTGGAGGTGGGCGGCAGCGGAGCACCGAGAGGAGGCGAGAGGTCCCGGAGGGGACTGAGCTCCCCAGACGCGCCTGTTCTGGCGGCAGCAAGCTGCTCGGGCCGGCATCGCATTTCCTCGCGCGCTGCCTGGACTCCCAAGGCCTCCTCCATCAGTTTCCCCGGAACCTCAGAGCAATTGAACTACCCTAAACCAGGCTCCTGTGACTAGCTGTTCCCTCTCAGCCTGCAGGGTACCTGAGCTAATTTTGTCCAGTCCAAGATAGGTGCTATGAGATGTAGCAGACAGCAACTCGGAGACCCGCAGATTCACCAAGTAGACAGAAGGGAAGTGGGTTTCCTTCTTTGTCCCATCGGGAAGAGAACCCACCAGAATATCTAACCCAGACCCCCAAATGCCATTCTGATTTCTGGCTGTGCTTTCTCCCATCTCCCACAATAGCCGTTGCTTTCAGAGAAATACCTTCTCCAAGTCAGACCCCCTGCACTTCTCACAAAACCCTTGCATTGAATCTGGTGACACTTCTCCCCCTGTGAAGCGGCAGGACTCACCTGGAAGTTGTTCTGGTCTTTCCCTCTGGACAGAAGGTCCTGAAATCGCTCACCAGGCGTTTTTTGAAGTCTCCATCACTCAGCCAGGAACCTCAAAATCTCTGTGAATTCATCTTTCTCAATAAACACTCTTGCTAGCCCTGTCTTGACAACCGTCTTTGCTTGAGCAGTGGGAGTGAAATGCATATCAGGAGGCGGGTCGTACACTGGGTGAGACAAAACTCAACACAGTAGTTGAGGTTGATCTCAGGATGATGAGGATTTGGGGTGGTGTCTGGGAGCATGAGAGCTGGCTGCACTCTGCAGGTGCAGTAATCCCACAGGAGGAAGCAAGTCATTTATTCTTGTTTTTAAGGACATTTCACATTTTGAAAATTACCGAAAGAAAATATATTTATGTAAGGGCATCTGCCAGCCGAGTGTCACTTCCAAGAGAAGATGTGTCATTTTGGATTTTCAAATATATACCAGGCCCCCCCCTCCCCGCCTTTTCTTTTCTATCTTTTTTCAGACCTTCCAGTACAAACTTTGGGGATTAGCCATTTTCTTGAGGTTTCTGTAGGGTTTGGAAATTCACTGTTTATACTTTTGATTTAAGAGGATTTGGCCTAAAGACATTTCAGTCAGTGCACATCCTAGCCAGATCCCCACAGGCCAGTCTTGATGTTGCAAGCTCTGGGGGAACGGGTGGGGGTGCACGCAGATCAACCCCTCAGCGCTAGGTTGGGTCTGAAGGCTGGCATTCTGACGCAGGCTATCCATCCCATCCCCCCATCAAATACCCCTGTATTCTCTTCAGCATTTGGAGCTGCTTGGATTGAACATCGGCTCTCCTAGGTCAGCCTGCCAAAAAGTGCATCTCTGCATGTTCCTCCCACATACTCCAAGAGAGGCAAGCCTTGCAGCCTGTGAGGTCACCTCTGCCAGCAGGACACATTTCAGGCACTTCGGTGTTTGAGAGTTCAGTTAAGTCTTGGCCCTTCCTATCCTCACTATTGCTCTCCGAGGCAAGAAATTATTTTTTCATGGGGCTGAGACCCCAGAATTTTCAGGGCAGGGAAGCTGACTCTCATCTGGGTTTGTGTGTGACAAGATCTCAGAGTACAGAGGAGGCACTTTTCTAGGCTATTGGGACTGAGCCCCCACCTCCACCCCTGCCAAGTTGCTGCTTCTGACTTACTGACTAGTTGAGTTCCCTGAAAACAGACAGGAAGAAAGAAGGCTTCTCCATGCCCTGGTGGGTTTTCGTCTCCCCTCCTGCAGTAGCTATTGAAACTCAGCATTCCCCTCCTGCTGTGGAACCCTGCAATGTGGAGAGACAGTTTCCGCCCTTTGTTTGAGTAGATCACGGAACTGGTCTACCATGTGTCCTTTGGAAATTTTCCCTTAAATTCAGACAAAAATGAAAGAGGATCAGTGAGCTCCCATCTCCCACTGGGGAAGATGAGGCTCAGATTCATCGAGGAACTGCTTAAACAAGCATTCCCGCATATGTGGCTGGTGGGAGTAGATTCCTTTAGAAAGCAATTGTCAATCTTCATCAAGAGCTTTAGAACTTTTCATATCCCTGTTTATTTAAAATGTTTATACCCTTCGACCCTGTAGTTTTGCTTCTGCCACTCTCTTCTAATGCAACAGTACTAAATTTAAACGATTCTGCACTGAGTTATAGAAGTTTTTTTGTTTTGTTTTTGTTTTTTGTTTTTTTGAGATGGGGTCTTGCTCTATCGCCCAGGCTGGAGTGCAGTGGTATGATCTCAGCTCACTGCAACCTCCACCTCCTGGGTTCAAGCGATTCTCCTGCCTCAGCCTCCCAAGTAGCTGGGAATACAGGTGTGCACCACCACGCCCAGCTAATTTTTTGTATTCTTAGTAGAAATGGGGTTTCACCATGTTAGCCAGAATGGTCTCAATCTCTTGACCTCGTGATCCACCTGCCTCGGCCTCCCGAAGTGCTGGGACTACAGGCGTGAGGCACTGCACCCTGCGGCTGAGTTATAGAAGTTTTTAAAGAGTTAAACCTGAAAGGAAACAACTTTAATGTCCAACAATAGTGTAATGTTTTTATTAAGATGAATGACTATTATGCAAATTTAAGATGTTCTTTAAACAGAGATTGAAAAATATTGACGGATAACTTAAAAGGGAAAAAAAGGTAAAATTGTATCTGTTAAACACACCCACACACTTCAAGTCTGGAGGATGTAACATGATTAGCACTGGTTTTGTTAAGTAAAACATAACATGCTTCATAGTCCTTTTGATAAAAACGATCTTTTGCTCTTTTATTTCTCATAGCTCAAGTTTTGAACACTATAGGTATATCTCTTTTCTCTAGGTGCTAACTAACGGAATGCTGTCGATTTATTTCTTTGCTTCTTGCTTGTCTCTCCTGTCAGGATGCGAGCTCCATGCATGCAGACGGTTTTGTCTGTTGGTTCAAGGCTGTGTTCCCAGTGCCTGGAATATGCCTGTACATCTCAGGCACTCACTAACTACCTGTTGAATGAATGATCATCAGGACCATGTCATGATATGAAATAATGTCATAGAATGTGAAGAGTAAAAGGAAGGCTATTGCATTTTATGTATAACAGCTATGGTTTATTAAAGGACTTGCAAAAAAAGGCTAGGAAGAAATACAATAATCATTAATGATAATGATTGTGTATGATTGTGTTAGAGTAAATGGATTTTAGATCCTGTTTCCCCTCCATTTCTTTACTTTTAAATGTTCTGTGAGCTTTTTTTTTTTTTTTTTTTTTTTTTTTTTTAAAGAGACAGAGTCTTCCCGTGCAATCATAGCTTGCTGCAGCCTCCACCTCCTGGCCTCAAGCGATCCCCCCACCTTGGCCTCCCAAGGTTTGCTAGGATTACAGGCATGAACCACTGTGCCTGGGTTTATAAGCTTCTTTTTTTTTTTTTTTTTTTGAGACAGAGTCATGCTCTGTCACCCAGGCTGGAGTACAATGATGGGATCTCGGCTCACTGCAACCTCCTCCTCCCAGGTTCAAACAATTCTCCTGCCTCAGCCTCCCAAGTAGCTGGGATTACAGGCGCCCGCCAATTTTTTAATATTTTTAGTAGAGACGGGGTTTCACCATGTTGGCCAGGCTGGTCTTGAACTCCTGACCTTAGGTGATCCACCCACCTTAGCCACCCAAAGTGCTGAGATTACAGGCGTGAGCCACCATGCCTGGCCCCTATAAGCTTCTTTTAAAGGGAAGTTAACAAATAGCAACAAAGCTACCAAAGCACTGGAGCTCATAACAAGCTGCCAGTCCTTGGCCACCTCGCTTAGCTTTCTCAAGCCTCACTTTCTTCATCTAAAGGATGAAGATGATAATATCTCCTCAGGCTGCCTCACAGATCAAAGGAAATAATCTTGAAAGTACTTTGTAAGCTGTGGTGTTTTAGACAAACATACTGCAGGAGTTTTAGACAACATACCCTCAGGATTAGCTTGTTCCAGGCCAGGCTACCCCGTCCCCATCCTTGTAGCCATGGAGAGGAGATGGGGTGGAGCCACTCTGGGTTTTCAAAAGGTCAGCATCTAGGCTAAGGCTGGGCACACTGGCTATGTGTGATTCTGATTTGCTTCTTGTGACTAATTCTGGGCTTCCTCCTCACCTCTCTCAACCCCTTGGGTGCTTTCTTGGGGCACAGTGTGGGAACCCAGGGCACTTGGGTTGATGAGTGATTTGGGGAGTTCAGCAGAATGGCAGAGCTCCAGGGGTGGCACTTGGTGATATGACTCAGCCCCACACCACTCTGAAGGCAGAATGAGGACTCTGGACACTTGTGAGTACGTCTTGCTTGTTAGAGCTTACTGGGGCTAACTCCCTGTCCTACCTGGGCCGAGTGGCCACAAGACATACTTATCCCATCACCCCCAAATGATGGGGCAAAAGGTGCAAATGATGAACAGACCAGGAAATGCTTGGGATGTGAGAGGAAAGGAGAAAGCAATGATGTGAAATCACCCCTCCTCTTCATCGTCATGAACATCAAAAAGTATTTATTGAGTGTGTAAGTACATCTTCCATGAAAGTGGGCACTGCCTGAGATTCATATTTACATCCATCACAGTGCTTTAAGGACAAAAGCTCATTTTGTCCATTCTGAGAACGAGGAGACTGAGGGCCAGAAATGGGAGTCACTTAAGGTAATAATCACCACTTATACCTGTGTAGCATATTGAAAAAAAATTCTTTTTTTGAGACAGAGTCTCACTCTGTCACCCAGGCTGGAGTGCAGTGACACGATCTCAGCTCACTTCAACCTCCGCCTCCTGGGTTCAAGTGATTCTCCTACCTCAGCCTTCCAAGTAGCTGGGATTACAGGCACGCACCACCATGTCCAGCTAATTTTTGTATTTTTAGTAGAGACGGAGTTTCACCCTGTTGGCCAGGCTGGTCTCAAACTCCTGAGCTCAAGTGATCCGCCCACCTCAGTTTCCCAAAGTGTTGGGATTACAGGCATGAGCCACCACACCCAGCTGCAAATTTTTTAAAAGCAGCCTGGGCATGGGTAGCTCACATCTGTAATCCTAGCACTTTGGGAGGCCGAGGTGGGAAGATCGCTTGAGCCCAGCAGTTCGAGACTGGTCTGGGCATCATAGTGAGACTCTGTCTCTAAAAAAATTAAAAATGGCCAGGTGCAGTGGCTCATGCCTGTAATCCCAGCACTTTGGGAGGCCAAGGCGGGCAGATCACCTGAGGCCAGGAGTACAGGATCAGCCTGGCCAACATGGTGAAACCCTGACTCTACTCAAAATACAAAAAAATTAGTGGGGTGTGGTGTCGGGCACCTGTAATCCCAATCTTGGGAGGCTGAGGCAGGAGAATTGCTTGAGGCGGGGAGGCGGAGGTTGCAGTGAGCTGAGATCACACCACTGCACTCCAGCCTGGGCAACAAGAGCAAAACTCTGCCTGAAAAAAAAAAAAGACAAAGCAAAAAAAAAATTTGTCAGTTTGGTGTGTGCCCAACTTAAATAGAAAATATTTACTATCTTGTTATATTATTTCAAAGACAAAAACCTTTTATACATAATATCTCATTACAATATCCCTCTGAAGTAGGTGTCAAGATAATAGCTAATATTTACTGAGCGCAGTTGAGAGGCTCTGAGCTAAAGTTCTTACTTTATATATATATTTATATAATATTATTAATCCTCACAATAACTTTATGGAGTATATAATATTATTGTTTCTATTCTACAGATTAAAAAAATGAGTTCTGGAGAGTTAATATAACTTTCCCAAAGTATCTTGCCTAAAGAACCTGTGTTATTATCCCCATATTAGATAGGAGAGTTAGAACTCCAAGAGCTCAGTTGACTTGCCAGGATCACACACACAGGGCAGGGCTGAAAATTGTGGCTTCATGGGCCACAGCTCAACCCACCTTCCAACTTCCACCAGTTTTCTAGTGCCCGCTAACCCTGTTTCTCACTAATTGGTACTAAACCAAGTGTGCCAGAGTCAAGGCTGTTGCCCAGCATGGAAATTACCCTGCTTCTGTTCTCAAAAAAATCAGAATCCCTGTCCTACGGACATGGACAGTAAATTGTTGGGGCATTGGATTGAGAGAGAAATGGGGCTCTTCCCAGGGGTGATAGGGGCAGCACTGGGGAGAAACCCACAAACCCCAGGGTTGCCTGGTAGTCCCAGCAGTGAATGAGAGAGCTGGGGAAAGACGGGCAGGGCTTTGATGGGCTTCGATGGACCTCAGACAACAGCTGCCAGTGTCTGGGTGGAGACTGTGGTTTGCCTCAGGGAGATGTGCTAGACAAGGGGTGATTAATTGCTGCCCTGCTCTGAAAATGACTGTCTTCATGCCGTGCATGCAACCATTTCTTTCTATTCATCATCTCTGCTTCTGAACAACCTAAAGCAAGCAGGTTGTGCCATGGGCTGCTCTTATTCTGGGTCCCACAAACACGGAGTGGCAGGATAAGGAAGGTCACAGGGCACTCTGAATTCCGTTTCTTTGTAGGCAAAGTCTTATTCTTTATATAGCCAATTGTCCCAAATCTTCATAGGTTTCTTTTTCTTTTCTTTTTCTAGGAAATGGGGTCTTGCTTTGTTGCCCAGGCTGGAGTGCAGTGGCAAAATCATAGCTCACTGCAGCCTCGAAATCCCAGGCTTAAGCCATCCTCCCGCCTCAGCCCAAGTAGCTGGGACCACAGGCACACACACCATCACTCCTGGCTAATTATTTAAAAATTTGTTTTGTAGAGATGGGGTCTGTCCATCTTCCCCAGGCTGGTCTCAAACTCCGGGGCTCAAGCTATCCTCCCATCTTGGCCTCCCAAAGTGCTGGGATTGCGGGTGTGAGCCACCGTGTCGAGCCTTCTCAGGTTTCAATTTCTAAAATTATTGTTATCATAAAGAGAGAAAATATAATACCAAGAGTGAACTAACTCAAGATCCTGCACCCTAATTGCAATAATTTTCATTTTTGCCCATCCTCCTAACCCTTCTCCACATGGTCACATTTTACATTGCTGAGATCGTGTCGTGTCCAGCTTTATTATTTTGCAGAACATATTATAAACATTTTCCTGTGCCACTATATAGATTTCATAGTTGTCATTTTTAAAGGCGTCATTCAGTGTATAGACCACAGTATAACTAACCATTCTTCCATGATTAGACATTTATGTTGCTCAGGAGCCTCTGCTTTTATAAATATACCATAACAAACATCATTTCTATCTAATTTGGGACTAATTTTGAGTGTCTGTTTCAAACTGAAAAAATTCCCCTGCATCCATCACCCTCTTTTGGGTTCTTCCCCCTCACCACCCTGTGTGATTCTCTCGCCTGTTATGTTCTCCTTCAAAAGATTGAAACCTCCTCAAAAGCAGTAGCTGTGGACTTGTGGAAAATGCACTTTGAAAAGAAATAGAGCACACTAGGCCAGGTGCGGTGGCTCATGCCTGTAATCCCAGCACTTTGGGAGGCTGAGGCGGGCAGACCACAAGGTCAGGAGATCGAGACCATACAGGCTAACATGGTAAAACCCCGTCTCTACTAAAAAAATACAAAAAATTAGCCGGGTGTGGTGGCAGGCGCCTGTAGTCCCAGCTACTTGGGAGGCTGAGGCAGCAGAATGGTGTGAACCCAGGAGGTGGAGTTTGCAGTGAGCTGAGATCGTGCCACTGCACTCCAGCCTGGGCGACAGAGCGAGACTCTGTCTCAAAAAAAAAAAAAAAAAAAAAGAGCATACTAATGAGTGTAAGTGCTTGTTAGTAACCATATATAGACGTTCAGGGCACAAACTCCAGTGCCACTAGCTGGGTTCAAGTTCCAGCTCTGCTTCTTACTGTCTTTGAGATCTTGGGTATGTTACTCACTTACTTTTCCCCTTGGGATCCTCCTCAGATCACAGGAGGAGGAGATGATATTTCTTAAGTCACAGAGTTTGTGAGAGGGTGAAATGTGTTGACTATGACTATCTGGCGCATATTAAGCATTCTATGTTTGCTATAATTTTAAGAGTAAAATTGAATTCTACCGTGGTTGTGGACTTCTCTTCTCTCTCTCTCTTTTTTTTTTTTTTGAGACCGTGTCTCACTCTGTTGCCCAGGCTGGAGTGCAGTGGCACGATCTTAGCTCACTGCAACCTCTGCCTCCCAGGTTCAAGCAATTCTCCTGCCTCAGCCTCCTGAGAAGCTGGGATTATAGCCGCCCACCACCACGCCCGGCTAATTTTTTGTATTTTTAGTAGAGTCGGGGTTTCACTGTGTTGGCCAGGCTGGTCTTAAACTCCTGACCTCAGGTGATCCGCCTGCCTTGGCCTCCCAAAGTGCTGAGATTACAGGTGTGAGTCACTGCACCCGGTCGGATTTCTCTTCTTAAATTCAATGATTCGAGAAACTTTCATTTTGCATTACTACTGTGCCAGGTAGGATATGCAAGACTGTGGGGCTACAGAAATGAAAAAGACGGCCGGGCATGGTGGCTTACCCCTGTAATCCCAGCACTTTGGGAGGCTGAGGCGGGCGGATCACAAGGTCAGGAGTTCAAGACCAGCCTGACCAATATGGTGAAACCCTGTCTCTATTAAAAATACAAAAATTAGCCAGGTGTGGTGGTATGCGATTGTAGTCCCAGCTACTCAGGAGGCTGAGACAGGAGAATTGCTGGAACCCGGGAGGTGGAGGTTGCAGTGAGCCGAGATCGTGCCACTGAACTCCAGCCTGGGTGACAGAGACAGCCTCCGTCTAAAAAAAAAAAAAAAGAAAGAAAGAAAAAAAAGAAAAGAAAAAAGAAATGAAAAAGACTCCCAGCTCTCCTGCAGAGCAACCATGAATAATTTGTCTCCATCCCACACCAAAAAAGAAATGGAAAATGTGGGCTTGTGTGGATCTTTTGTTTTGGGTAAAATGTTATTTTTCCTTTCCTATCTCTTTTTCTTGAAATTAAAAACCATACAAAGAATTCCATGCTGTGAATCGGTTGCTTTTGTATATCTTTGATTTTTGGAGATCAGTTGGTCAGTGTGTCCCCACAGTGAAAGACTGTGAAAGACTTTGTCTCTCTGTCTGGGAATTTCCTGCCAGAGCCCAGAGTGGTCTCTGAAATGAGTGAGGCTGTGTGCTTAATCCACAGCGACAGTTTTGTAGCGGTGCTATCTATCTACAGACAAGGCCCCAGCACTGGGTGGGGGTTGGATAAGGAGACCTCTCTGATCCCTGTCAGCCCTAAGATCCCCAAATCCTATGACTGTAGGCCTAAGCCTGTTCTCTAGAGACTTGTCTAGTTTATTGCTTAAAATTATTTTTTAACATTTAATAAAATGGACCCATCAAAAGGCTAGAAGCAGACAATCATCAATTAAAAATCAAATAATCAGATCAAACAATCAGGCAAAACAATTTTAAAAACCCGTCCATTACTATGAACAATCCCATCAATAGGAGACCAAAGAAAGAGAAATAACTGACAGCACTTAGCGAGTAACATACACTTATCAGCCCACTTAATACACACTTTGTGACATGTAAGAGCCTGATTCTATGTGGTCCTGTACCAAGAGAGATATGTGCACACATACTTTATGCATTCTCAGAGGTTACGGTCTAAGGAAGACAACAGAGCAGAGTTGGCAGAGGGCTCTCCTAACAAACAGGGAAGTTATTTTTAATACGTAATAAATCAATATGGGTGTCTTTATGGGATTCTCTTATATCACAAGCTGAATTTGGAAGCTAGATCAGTAAGAAGCTGATTGATCACATTTTATGAAGTTTATTGCTTTTTAACAGTAAAACTCATTTTAGTAGAAATAGCAAATCGCCTTTTGCAACCTCTAATAAAATAATTGATTCAGGCAAAAATCATCAATGGCTGCTAAAACCATTGGGTGAGAGGCTTCTGGGGAGCTGGACTATTGCAAGATGTCAACATGTTGCCCCACAGATTCTCTCCCAGTGAGAAGGGGGAAAATGCAAGATGATGATGGAGGGGTCAGGCTGTCACCATCTGAACCCACTGATGTACTTAGCATTGCTAAAAGAGGACAAACAGACATGACATGCTTCAGAGTAGGAGCAGGATGAAGCACCCAGCATTACCTGTGAGGTACTTGCCAGAAAATGATAAACCTGAATGTTTGCAAGCCTTTGGTGCTAATTTCCATGTTTTAGGAAATATAGGGGTTAGGAGGTGTTAATGACAATGTGAGGACACAGACAGATAAAACAGAATTTAGGACATTTCATGAGACAACTGACCCGATTTCTTTAAACAAGTCACTGACATGATTTTAAAAGTTGGGGGATGCGGGGCAGGGAACAATACCAGATTAAAAGAGCCAAATGCCATGTGTAGATCTTACTGGATCTAGATACAAACAAACCAAAATTTTATTTTATTTTTTTGAGACAGGGCCTCACTCTGTTACACAGGCTGGAGTGCAGTGGTGGGATCTCAGCTCACTGTAACCTCGACCTCCCTGGGCTCAGGTGATCCTCCCACCTCAGTCTCCCAGGTAACTGGAATTATAGGAGTGTGGTACCACACCCGGCTAAGTTTTGTATTTTTCGTAGAGACAGGGTTTCTCCATATTGCCCAGGCTGGTCTTGAAGTCCTGAGCTCAAGCATGGAGGCCAGCCCAGGCCTCCCAAAGTGCTGGGATTACAGGTGTCAGCCACTGTTCCCAGGCTAACCAACTTAAAAAGACAGTATGAGGACAACTGGAGAGCTTGGAATATAACTTGGTATTAGGTGAGATTAAGAAGTGATTGTGATAATGGTCAAGCGATCATATAAGAAAAATGTCCAATTATTTTCAGAGATACATTCTGAAACATTTATTAGTCATATGTCACCATGCCTGGGATTTTCTTTAAGATATTTCACTAAAGAAAAAAATAGTCCCGGTGCAGTGGCTCACACCTGTAATCCCAGCACTTTGGGAGGCCGAGGCAAATGGATTGCTTGAGCTCGGAAGTTCGAGAGCGGCCTAGGCAACAAAGTGAGACCCTATCTCTACAAAAAACATAAAAATTAGCCGGGCATGGTGGCACATGCCTGTGGTCCTAGCTACTCAGGAGGCTGAGGAGGGAGGATGGCTTGAGCCTGGGAGGCAGAGGTTGAAGTGAGCTGAGATTGTGCCACTCTACTCTAGCCTGGGCAGCAGAGCCAGATCCTGTCTCAAAAAAACAAAAACAAAAACAAAAACAAGAAAAATGAAAGGTAATAAAGAAAAAAAACTATAAAAAAGAAAAAATAATATAGGGAAATGTTAATCTTTACTAAATATACTAAATGTAGGTGATGGGTAAATGGGAGTTCATTCCATAGAACTGACTTTCCTACTGAGCCCTGTCTCACCACTGCCCGAGCCCACAGGGCTGTGAGAGCACCTACAACACTTTGGTGCACACATTTTTGAACAAACGAATGAAACTGCATTGACCTAAATGAACCAATTGCAGAGGGGTGTGGACGAGTGTGGGTTGGGGGCAGAGCTCTGAGGAGAGATGGGGAGGAGGTCACACGTAGCTGGGTTTACGGACCATTTCAATGGATTTAGACAGCATCTGACCTCAATTAAAACCCTCCTTTCTTCAAAAACACACTCCTTTCTCATCTCTTTGAGTATTTTAAGACAAGGCAAAGGTATAAGGTACTAATTTGTTTTTATATAACCCATGCCAAGGCCATAGGCCCAGGCCTGATCACAGGGGGAGATTGGTCTTTTGAAGCCTCAAGTTGTTAAACCACAGGAAGTGGAACTTGGTCACCAGTAAACAGGTTTGGACCATTTAATTTGTAATTATCATGAGTAAATACTATCTTGTTTTTCCTGGGGGTTGGGTGTGAGGAAGAAGAAAAACTTAAAAAAAAAAAGATAATTTGGAAAACATCTTCTTTTAAAAACCCTGCCATTTTATTGGGTGCTTACTATGTGCAAAGCACAATGCTCAAAAGCATTTTATCTGCATGATTTCGTTATCCTCACCACAGTCACGTGAGTGGGCCTTCTCATGCCCATTTTACAGATGAAGAAACTGAGGCTATCTGACTACAAAACACAGATTTTAAAAGTTTCCCCCAAATTATGTACCTGAGCCACGCACTTAACATTCACAGAATAAATTGATAAAAAGCCCCAAATTGTTCAGGTGCTATTTATTTATTTATTTTTATTTTTATTTTTAGATAGAGTCTTGCTCTGTCGCCCAGGCTGGAGTGCAGTGGCACAATCTTGGGCTCACTGCAACCTCCACCTCCCAGGTTCAGTGATTCTTGTGCCTCAGCCTCCTGAGTAGCTGGGATTACAGGCGCTGGCCACCACGCCTGGCTAATTTTTGTATTTTTAGTAGAGACGAGGTTTCACCATGTTGGCCAGGCTGGTCTCGAACTCCTGACCTCAGGTGATCTGCTCGCCTTGGCCTCCCAAAGTGCTGGGATTACAGGCGTGAGCCACTGTGCCCGGTCTGTCAGGTGCTATTTTAGAGGGCACCTCCAGCCCAAGGTCTTTGAAAAATGCAACTGCCATTAGTGGTATTAAACAAAATTTATTGGAGGTCATTGATTTGGACTGACCTCCTGCTCTAGGCTCAACAGAACAAACCAAAATGGTGTCACTTATGCTAAAGTTTGATGTCACCAAACTGAAACTAAGTTGTTTATCTGACCTTCCAAGAAAACAGGAGAGAGAGAAAGATAATAGCCAAATCCCAAGATAGGCCAGTTTTAGCCAGCATGATAAGAAGTCTCCTCTGCTTTAACCCTTACAAAGAAAGTTAACTGAAATTACCTGATGCTAACTGGTTGCTTTTTGTTCTGATTCTGCTTTCTTCAGCCCTTTTCTGCCTGTAAAGCCAACCTCCTCTGCTCAGCTCATTGGAGCACTTTTTCTCAGTTTTTAGAGAAAAATGCTACCCAGCTTCATAAGTCACAAATAAAAGCCAATTACATCATTTAACTAAATTTGTCGTAATTTTGTGTTTTGACAGAGGGGTAATAATCATCCAGCCCTCAGACCCCCGACACGGTCTCTTCACCTCCTGCCAGTGTTTCAGGCTTCCTGAGGTGCAGCCCAGCTGGAACGTGGAAATTCCTGACCCCACACACCACCGCCCGACGGGAAGGAAACACGGACTTGCAAGAAAGTGTCTTTACTGTGTGCCATCTGATTGCAAACAGAACTGGGCTTTCCAAGAGAAACTGAGGAGGACAGTGGAGAGCTTTTATATTGAACCCGGGAGGTGGAGGTTGTAGTGAGCTGAGATCGCGCCACTGCACTCCAGCCTGGCGACAGAGCGAGACTCTGTCTCAAAAAAAAAAAAAAAAAAAAAAGAGCGAGAGAATGGCCACAGAGGCCCGGGCATTAGGGCTTACTGGACCAGGGATGCTGCAGGGGGCTTGGGCTTGCGGTTAGAGAGGGGCCAGGTTTTGCTCTCCCCAAAGCAGGGGTCCAAGTCTCCCCAAGAGGGGCCACAGAAAGCAGGGGGCTCCAGGTTAAATTAGAGCCTCCAGGCCACCCCACTGCCCGCTCTCTACCCCCCAGCACTTTCACCCTTAGGTTTTCTTCCTCCAGGGCACACAGAAGAGCGGACTTCTGGCAACTGTCACCCCCCAGAGGTCCCGCCCGGGAGAGCGAGTTACAAGAAGGGCAGAGGTCGGGGAAAGCGTGTCAGGGGCCAGTGCTCTCCATGGGCAGTGCGAGGTCACTGTCCTGTGGTCCCTGAAATCTTCTGGGAGCCCAGGCAGCCAGGATAGAAGAGCTGTAGAGGAAGGGGGAGGAGGAAAGAGAGAGAACAAAGGAAAAAAAAAGTGAAGAAAGAGAGGAGGCGGGGAAGGTAGGAAGAGGACCCTAACTTCCTGGAGAGGACCTGGAAACATTGAGAAACCAGCCCAGGATTGCTGGCCAGGAGGATGCTGGTGTGTCTCTGGGGAGCAGGCTCCTTTCCCATCTCATGCAACTCAAGAGTCTGAGCCCCAGTGATGGGCTTGCCCCTCTCCTCCAAGCAGCTCTCTAGATTCAGTATCCTGGACCCATTTGGGGGTTTTTCTTCCTTTGAAGCACTTTGAAGCAGCTGAGTGAGGCCCCCTGGCTGGACCTCCTAAGTCAGCTGTATGAGTTTCGCAAAGCTACTCACCCGCCTGCAGCCCAGCCTGCACCCGATCAGTGGAGAGGGATCTGGTCCACAGAGGCTGAGGCCAATAGAGGACAGTGCCCCTTCTGCACCTGCCTCTGGCTGTGAGCTGCAGGATGCGGTCAGGAGAGGAAGCGAGGCCTAGGCCCAAGTCATTCTGGGGTTTCCAGAGAGCTTCTCACCGAGGGCATTGACAGGGCACTGTCTGGGTCTAGGCACGCCTCCCTCTCCTCATCCGGCCCCTGGAGCAAGGGTGGGGGGAAAGGGAGAGTGGGGAAGTTGAGCCTCCTCCCTCTCTTCCTCTGCCTGGCCAGAGAGCCTGAGGATTGTGAAATTGGACCAGGATAGCTCCCTCCCGGCAGGGAGAGGGCTCAGTGAGTCCCTCTACTGCGTATGGGGGAGGATGGTGCTTCAGGGTGCAAGCAGCTGCCCAGCTACCATGCAGCTTTTAGAAGCTCAGCTAAGGACATCCAACTTTGCTTCCCTTTCTCCTGCCTAGCAAGAACTCAAAGTTTTTCCCCACTTCCCTTCCACTTCCCAGAAAACCCCATCTGACGGAGAATGCTTGCCCCTTCAGCCAAAGTGGGAAGGAGAGAGAGCTGATGGGGGCTTAGCAACCTCTTCCAAATCGCACCTCCTTCCTTCCCGTACGTGGGCTGAGCAGTCAGTTTCCAATGAGGACTCTGGTTTGTGCTTCCATGGTGCCTGCTTCTGAGGCCCTTGACCTCTTCCCTCTGCCTTTCACCCACTCTCTCCCCACTGCCACAACAGGAGTCTAGGCGCCCTCGCCCTCGCCTGCACTCCTGCCTGCCTATGCTTTCTCCCCACTCCAACCACTCACATGCCACTCATCTTCTAAAGGTCAGTTTGCCCAGTTCATCTCCTGGGTCAACGTTTTTCAGCAGTGTGATGGTTAATTTTACGTGTCAACTTGGCTAGGCCCAGTGCCCAGATATTTGGTTAAACATTTTTTCAGATGTTTCTAGACGGCGTTTTGTTGTTTTGTGTGTGTGTGTGTGTGTGTGTGTGTTTTTTAGATGAGATTAACATTGAAATTAATAGACTTTGAGTAAAGCAGATTACCCTCCAATCTGTGGAAGTCCTGGTTGGAACAAAGTCTGATCTCCCTGGAGCAAGAATGAATCCTGCCAGCAGGTTGCCTTCGAACTTGAACTCCAGCTCTTCCCTGGGTCTTCAGCCTGAGAGTCTATCCTGCAGATTCTGGATGTGCCAGCTTTCACAATCCAATGAGCCCGTTCCTTAAAATCAATCAATCTCTCTCTTGCATTCTCTCTCTCTAGATATAGCTATCTATACATACACATCTTACTGGTTCTGTTTCTCAGAGAGTGCTGATTAATTCAAGTAGCTTCTCTTCAACTTCAGTATAAAAATCTTAAATCCTCACCTAGCCCACAAGGCTCTTAGTCATCTTACCTCACATAATGCCTTTGTACAAATTAAAAAAAGCCACCCTCTCTAGGCAGATACAGCTCTGACCAAACATAGGGCGAGGTGGGTGGAGAATGGTGAACCTTCCCTCTTAGTATAGTGCACAACCTGGACAACCACATGGAGTTGCCTTACTTTTGTTTGTTTGTTTGTTGTGTGTGTGTGTTTTTAATTGAGACAGAGTCTCGCTTTGTCACCCAGGCTGGAGTGCAATGGAGTGATCTTGGCTCATTGCAACCTCTGCTGCACGGGTTCAAGTGATTCTCATGCCTCAACCTCCTGAGTACCTGGGACTACAGGCTCCCAGCACCATGCTCGCTAATTTTTTTTGTATTTTAAGTAGAGATGGAGTTTTGCCATGTTGCCCAGGCCATTCTTGAACTCCTGACCTCAGGTGATCCGTCCGTCTTGGCCTCCGAAAGTGCTGGGATTACAAGCGTAAGCCACCGCGCCTGGCCGTTCGTTGTGGATTTTTTGTTGTTGTTGTTGTTTTGAGACAAGGTCTTGCCCTGTCTCCCAGGCCGGAGTGCAGTTTCGGGATATTGGCTCACTGCAGCCTCCGCCTCCCTGCTCAAGTGATCTTCCCACCTCAGCCTCCCAAGTAGCTGGGACTACAGGTGCGTGCCACCACTCCTGGCCAATTTCTTTATTTTTTGGTAGAGACGGGTTTTCACAATGTTGCCCAGGCTGATCTCCAACTCCTGACCTCAGTCGATCCTCTGGCCTGGGCCTCCCAAAGTGCTGGGATTATAGGCGTGAGCCTCTGCGTCTGGCTGCCCTGCTTCTGGATGAGCCGCTGACTGACGAATTAGCCTCGTCTCTCTTCCATGTTCTTTCCCTTTACTCCTTCTTCATCCCAAACCCTAACCTCCCTGCACTTCCTGGAACCTGCTGTGCTCCCTTGCTGCTGTGCTTTTGTACACCTGTCACTGCTGTTTCAAGTCCCTCTCTTATTTTCTGGTATTGCTTCCTCTGGCCAAGTTTTGCCGAGGCTCAGCCTGGGTCAGCCTTCCCTCTTCTTGCCCGGGGTCCTAGCCCTTACTTCAGGTACTGTGCTGCTTCATCACTCGTCTAGATTGGAAAATCCTCCAGTGAATGGGGCTTGAGCTTTGATCCATCGTGCTGGGCACTAGTAGGTGCTCAACAAATGTTTATTGAACAACTGAAAACCGGGAAGTGAATGAATGGATGAACGGGGACACAGCAGCTCGCGGCGGGCAGCAGGAGGCGCTCGCCGGGAGGGTGCTCCTTCCCTTCAGCCAGCCGGAGTTCAGCCAGCGGGCCCGGCGGGAGGAGTGGGAGTGGGCCGGGGCCGGGGCCGGGGAGGGGGGCCATCCCCGCGCGACCCGCACGCCCGGGCTCCGCGGCCCGCAGCGCCGCACAGCGAGGGGGAGGGCGCCTGCGGGGAGGACAGGGTCGGGGGAGCGCCCTTCCGCAGGCTCCTTTCATTCTTCCACTTGGGGGTCTCCAGGAATGAAAACTGGCCCCAGCCAGGCCAGAGCGCGCGAATGAAAGGCGGCACTGGGACCAAGAGAGAAGCTTCGTCCCGCCTGGGCTGCGGAAACTGGCGGCGCCGGGGGTGTCCCACCGCGCGGGCGTCCGAAAGCCGGGCAAAGGGGACAGCCTCGCCCCTCGAGCGGCTGCTCCCGCAGCTCGCTCACCCCTGCGGGTACCTCGTCACTCCCGCGTGCGGCCCCGTCCCGACTCTTGGATCGGACTCTTCAGTCCCTTCTTGCGTCTTCCCCTCTTTCCTCTGGGCCTTGGTATGCCCCAGGGGACAGATGTCTTGGGATCTTTAACATTTGGGATGCTGCAAATGCCGAAGTTAAATGAAATACCTCCGGGGAGGGCAGGCCGCAGGGAGGCTCGGGGGGAGGGAAGATGGCCTGGACAAACAGGTCCTGAAGCTGCGAGGCTGGAGTGGAGGGCGCAGGGGCAGGCGGGCGGCGCCAGAGCTCCATGGGACAGGTAAGCGGGAAAACTTCGGGGCACCCAGTGCGGGTGAACTGGGGCGGGGGATCGGGCCCCTGAACCCACGGTCTTCAGCCTTAGCGGAGGGTGCCCTACAGGGAATGGGGTAATTTTTTCAAAGGGGCAGGAATTCTGAGTTCCTACCAAAAATGCACATTTCCAGTCCCTCAACCTTTCTCCTTCGACGTTCTTCGTGCCTGTGGATCTTCCTGGCCAGGTTCCGGGAAGCCAGAAAGCAGCCAAACAAAAGGAGCAAAGTCTCGGGCCAGCCTGGATGTGGAGGGCGCAGTGGGGGAGGGGAGCAGGGTGGACAGGACAAAGGGGCTTTTTAGAGAAAGCCTAGAGGTCTCATTTCAGGGCGCATTCCAAGCTGGCTTGGAGTTCCCCTGTCCCAGCCCACTCCACCTTTGCTTAGTGGAGGCGAACACCTTTCCTAGTGAGCAGGGAGCAGATGCGAGTAAGAAAACAGTGAAGGAACCATCTCCTACCCCTCTTGCCTGGAGGGTCCCGGGCTATTTCACTTCTTCCTTTTTTCACTGTTGTCTCTAGCGCTGGCCATTGATTCCTTAATTCTTGAAGTAAGATTTTAGCAGTGCCTGAGACTACTTTGCTGGGGGCTGTTGGGGATGTGAAGATGGTAGGACGAGGCCCTTGCTTTAAAGAACTTCCAATCTGGTGTTATCAGAAGACCCTAAAAGAAGGAACTTTTTAAAAAAAAATGGAGAGTGGATGGCTACAGCGCTGGGGAAGAGTTTTCTGATTCGGGACTTTTCCTCAGGAAACGAAAACACTGAAGAGGTCCAGTTTCTCTTCCCTGGGGAAGGGCTCTTGTCTGCAAAGATCAGATTCCAAGTACTATAATGTTTTGCAAGGAAATACCACTTCCTCACCAACTGGTGGTCTGGACGGCACTCTGGGGTTTGGGGCTGGGGCATCAGTCCCCTGACTCCCCGGCCTGGCTGGAGTGGGGAGCTGTTTCAGATTCCCGGCTGGCCTCTGGAGTGCCCACCTCCCCCATTGGTATTTTGAATTGAATGACATGGCCATCAGAGAGCTCCAAGGATGGCTCCCCGGGGTTCTTGGCAGGAGGTTTGGTTTGCCAGCTCCCTTCCAAACCTCAGATTCTGCAAGGTTGGGAAATATTGAGCGTGAATTTGGGGGAGCAAGGCGTTTTTGAGAATTCCAAAGGATCAATGCAAACAGTGAGATTGAGCATCTGTACTAACCTCCCCTGAAGTCAGAGATGGAGGATTACCTGAGGGCAGGGATTCTTAACTGGGTTCATTGGCATTAGGCATCTGTAGATAGAATTCAGAGGGTGTGTAAATTAGGTGAGGCAAAAAAAGATATCATTGTTTTTCACCAACCTTTAACAGATTTTAACATCACCTTTAGTTATGAAGACAACAAATCACAGCAGCATTGGCAGTACCTGTGACTTTGCCATTAATAGAATTCACAGTTTCATATCACACTGCAGTCACAGCAGTCTTGAAATATTGTTTACACTCAGCCCTTGTGTGAAACTACCCACTGCTAGACCCTGCTTAATGTTAATAAAGAAGCATATATATTGCTATGTTTTTATATTTTTAGAACTTTATTTCATATAATTGACTTTTTTAGTGATCTTCTTATTTTATGCTTAAGAAATGTGAACTGTGAGCCAATTCACAGCTGGTAGAAACTTCCACCAACCCTCACCTGGAGCTGGAGGTGGGCAAGGTGGAGGAAGGGCCGCTTATGCCCAGAGTCAATCCCTCTCTGTTTGACTTTGTAAGAAAGTGCCAAGCAAGCCTCTATGGGGAGAGACGGTGTGTCATGGAGGACTGGGGAAGGGCAGGGCTGCAGGCTATTTGGGAGACCCAGAGAACAAGCTCCCAATGGGGCGGGGGGAGGAGAAACTGTCCCCTGTTAGGGCCCCTCAGCCTCAGCCTGGGCAGAAAATGAGGTGGTCAGCCTGGAGCACTCTGGGGCCAGCATTGTTTGGAAAAAGGGTGTGTACAGGAATGTGAAGGTGTGCTGGGTGTGTGTACCGGAGCAGTGGGGGATGCTGGGGGACTCCAGCCCCATGAGTTCCGCTCCACAGGAGATGCCTGGTGAAAGCAAACTTCCTCTGTCATCCCTGCACTTGGGGGTAGGGAGTGGGGACAGGACTTTTTAGGGGCTGGGGGAGGGGAAGCAATCCTGACATATATTGAGGCACTGGAATCTGGGTGGGGGGAATGGTGGGAAGATCAGAGAGTGGGGGGAAAGGGAGGTGGTAAGATGAAGACTTGAGGGGTGCAGCCTGCTGGGGACAGGCCAGGCAACAGTCAGCCTTAACTCTGCTTCCGCCTTGAAATAGGCTAGATTCCAGTTTCCCATTCGCTTGGGGGTCGGTGGGATGGGAGACCTTGAGGCTTATTTTTTATAGGAAATAAGTTCCATTTTGGTCTCTGGCTCCTTGCATTTGGGGAGTGGGCTTAGGGTCTGGGGTCACAGTGGACCTCCTGTGGAGTAGGAAACAGGACTTGGGCTCAGGTCAGTGCCTGTCAGTGCCCCATGAACATGCGTTGCTGGGGGATGGATGTAAATAATCAACAGAGAAGTGATGGCCTCGATACCCCTGGGGGACAATGTCTGGGATAAAAAGAACAGCCTGATCCTCTCTCTCTAGGATTCTAGAACTTCTGCATATTGGAATTCCAGCTGCCTTGCCTGAGGTTTTAAAATCCTCACTCGGGAGAGATAAAACCCAGGCCTTGGTCTCCATTTCCATAGGTGGGGAAGAGCAGTGACCCACCCCTGTCAGTTTGTAAATGTCCTGCTTGTTTTTTCCACGGACAGTGGACATTTCACCTTGCTTCTGGGGTGCTTAACAGGCCTCAATTTCTGGAAAGAGAAACTGAGGTCAAAGGAAGGCAGGGAGAGCCAGGGTCAGGACAGGAGGGCACGCAGGTACCTCACAGCTCAGAATGTTGCACTAGGGTCTCTTGAGGCCATGAAGACATGACTCTTGTTGTTGCCTTCTTTGGGGATTCCTCCATGGGAGCCCCTTTTTCCCTGCTACCCTCCTGCCCCCCGGAAGTGCAGAGGCCCAGGAGCTGCCTGCTGGCACCAGTTGCACCGGATTAGTTCAGGGAAGGACTTGCTCACCTGCTCCTCCCCTCTGACTCAAGTCATAACAAGTAACCTGGTTCCCCTGGCCCGGCAGCCTGGGAGGGACGGCAAGGTAGGCAGGTGAGCCGAGACAGACGGACGGCCAGCAGCTCCGTCGGCTGGAGAGAGAGCACAGGCCTGTGGCTTGGGAGACCCTGAGGCAACATGTGAGGGCTCTGAGCCCCCTGACTGGAAGCAGGGGCTGTTTCTCAAACTCCTGGACTAAAGCCCAGAAGCAGGTGAGGGCGGGGGAGGTGGAGTGGGTCTTTGGGGCTGAGAGCAGGCTGGCCTGGGAGTGGAGGAGCCCAAGCAGTGGCCATCACCCCCCTCTGACCCCCACCCCTGCCAGCCTATGTCTGGGGTGTAGGGATGACAGAGGGGTGCTGGTGGGCTTGGACGGGAGCCTGTTCTTGTGGTTGCCCAGGCCTTAGTTTCCACCAGAGGGAGAGCAAGCAGAGATAAGCTGGGACAGGCAGGCCTGAGACCTGGCTTTGGGGGACACACTTAGGATAGAGGAGGATCCCCCATGGCCCGGCCTGAGGGAAGGCGCTCTGGAATTTCCCTCCCTCCCTCTGTGCCCCTTCTGGTCTCCTCTGCCTTTTTCTGGGGACATTGTTCAGCCAGGTGGGCTGCTTTTTAGGGCCCAGTACTGGGGCTTGAAGAGGCCCAGGAGGGATCCCTGTGTTGGGGAGGGGGTGGGGATGTTACCTGAACTGCCTTTATCTAAAAGCAATGCCTTAGACACTTAAGACTCATAGCCTCCTGGGTGGGGGTGGTGCCCTTGCTCTCACCTGTTGACTCTGGGGCAGGTTCCCTACAGCTGTGGAGGGCGGCCTCGGCAGAGGCAGATGTGGGGGTCTGCTACATGGCTGTACGGGTTTCCTTCTTGGCCTGACATTGACCAAGAGGTCGAGATTCAGACGGGGGCCCTGGAAAGGCTTTAGACACTGTGCAGTCTTTATTGTGCACAGGAGGAAAGGAAGCCCCGGGAGGCCTGGTGACTTCCCCAAGGTAGCACAGACTGCAGCAGAACCAAGCCTTGAGCCCACAGCCGGGGGCTCTGGGCATCTGACGCTGTTCTCTTTGCTCTACTTGGGGCGGCAAGTCATCCCAGAGAGGACCCAGCATCAGCCTGGGACCACTGGGAAGATCAGTGCCTCCCCTTTGATGCTGGCAGTCAGAGACTGGGCTGAGCTGGGAGAAGGGGAAGCTGGCGGAGACAGGAGGCGTGCTAAGGTACCCCTCTGTCCCTGTAAGTCCCCACTCCTCTGCAACAGTGTCAGAGCCCCTGAGAAGCAGGGGCTGAGTTGGCCCAACTTTCCAAGGCAACTACTTAGTGGTTAATAATTAATTAGCAAGCGTGACTAATTAATGGCTTCCCCTCCCACATTACTTCCTCCTCTGTGCAAAGCAGACACACTCAGCATGCTAGCTGAGACCACCTTGCTTCCTACCTCTGGCTGCACCCTGCTCTTGGCTTCTGGGGAGGATGGGGGGATGGCTAGGGTGGGTGGGAAGGGGTGGGGGTGAGCTGCCTGCTCCTCTGTCCTGTTCTTATGTCTACGAGGGATAGAGTTTGGGACAGATGGACAGTGCAGAGCTAATAGTCATCCTAAGTATCCTGCGGGGTGGGGTTCCAGAATATATGGCCAATCTTTCAGAACTTTGGCATGTTTGCAAAGGCCTCCCATAAAGTTAAAAAAAAAAAAATTCTCCCATGCATTCTCTAGACTTCCTTGAATAATTGAAATTCCAAAGTGCAAGGTACATGTTGCTTTCAGGGCTTTGTGTTTGATTGTTGCTGCCTGTGGTTGCTGTGTTGTTTATGTAGGTCTATAAAAGTTCTTGATCGTCCTGCTGTTATCATCTTGATGGGTGGAGAGGTATCACCGGGGACCTGGCTGACAGCAGTCCCCTCTCCCTGTTGGCCTTGCTTTGTTACCAGCTTTCCCAAGGCCGACTTTTCTGTCGTGTTGGCTGCCTGCGGAGGGGTGGAGCTCACCTCCCCCACCCTGCGGCCCTGCGCTCTGAGGAGGCAGGATAGGCTCCAGACAGAAACTCGGAAGGACTTTTGGACTCTTGCTCAACGGGCTGACTCAGTGAGGAGGTGGCTGGGCTCTCTTTCCAGACCGGACTGCCTGCAAGGGCTCCGCCCACCCGTCCCACCCTGCTGCAGCCAGCAGCTGCCAGGCCCTGGCCAGCTGGGACCCCAACCAGGGGTGTGGGTTGGTGAGGAGGGAGAGGGGGTGGGCACAGGTGTTATCTGGGTGACTGGTCCCTAGCTGAGCCGACACAATGGGATGGCACCTGTACCACCCAAGAGTTCTCCACCCCGAAGCAGGCAGAGGAGCAGATGATCTCCTTTCTGTCCTTGCGCAGCTTCTGCTCTAGTCACTGCTTGCCCCTCTCCTGTCAACTCTTGGCAACCCTGACAGACACAGCCCTGGGTCTCCCCTGGCTGTGGGGTGTAGGGGATCCAGGCTGATTCCCCTTCAATGGTCTCCCAGGAGTAACTGATGGCTTGAAAGTTGTTTGAGGGCTTTGGGACAGCTTTCTGGCATACAGTGGCTGCACATATCTGCAGATGTGAAGTTCAGAGTCCAGGGCGCCAATTCAGAGAGTGGGCGTCCTGGACTTTGGAGGCCCCAGACCAGGGCCTTGGCCATGTGTCTGCCCACTTCTTGAAGTGCCCTCGGCCACTGGGGCAGTAGGACATGCCTCACACCTCCTGGGTTCTTGGGTTGAGGATAGCTGTGTCCCATAAAGATGTCTTCCCCTTCCTCCTTTCTTTTTTTTTTGGAGACGGGGTCTCTCTGTTGTCTAGGCTGGAGTGCAATGGCGTGAACACGGCTCACTGCAGACTTGACTTCTCCAGGCTCAGGCAATCATCCTGCCTCAGCCTCCTGAGTAGCTGGGACTACAGGTGCACACCACTATGCCCGGCTAATTTTCATTTTTGGAGAGATGGGGTCTAAGTTGTCCAGGCTGGTCTTGAACTCCTGGGCTCAAGCTATCCTTCTGCCTTGGTCTCCAGAAATGCTGGGATTACAGGCGTGAGCCACCATGCTGGGCTTCCTTCCTCCTTTCTTTGTTATCCCATCCCATTTTTTGTCCCCTTCCTTTTTATCCTGTCTCTGCTCTTTTCCTTCTTGCCCTTCTCCCCAGTCGAGCGGCTCTTGTGGCTACCACAGCTGTCGACACCCTTAGGCCTAGAGGACTTCGGCCCAGAGGGGAGCTAGGCTGGGCCCCTGAGAGCCCACTGAGAACAGGGTTTGCTGGTGAGGCCCACAGCCCCTTCTCTCGGTCAGCACCCCCAGTGCCAGAATCTCCCACCCCGGATGGTTCCTGAAGTACAGTCCTCCCTTCCACTCCCCTGCTCTCAAGCATCTATTCAGCTTTTTGTAACCAAGATGGTTCATATCTAGCTTTTTTGTTATTGTTCTCTTTTCTCTTTAAAGCTGGGGAAACTCCAGGCTACCTACACAACCTGGCCCAGGCTGGTCACGGTGTCCCCCCTCCCTGCTCTGTGCCCTCTCCTTCCAGAAATCCACCATGGAGAGTAAGGATGAGGTCAGCGACACCGACAGCGGCATCATCCTGCAGTCTGGTGAGTGTTCAGGGAAATCCCCCTGCCCTAGTCCCTGGTGCCTGGTCCCTGGCCCTGACTCCTGAGTCCTGAGCCCCCAGGCACTAGGGCTGGCTGGGCTGAGACTCCCAAGGGCTGAGAGGAAGGGGAGGGAGAGGCCTCTGCTGGGAGGAGGGGGAGGTTCTGGAAGGGCTGGAGCCTCGGGGACATGTGGAGTTTTCCTCCCTGGAGAAAACTGGCTTGGAGTTTTGGTTCTATCTGGAAGAGGGATCTGCAATGTTCAACTTTAGCCCCAGTTGAGAAGTTGAAAAATCTCAGGCAGGCACAGTGGCTCATGCCTGTAATCCCAGCACTTTGGGAGGCCAAGGTGGGTGGATCACAAGGTCAGGAGATCGAGACCATCCTGGCTACCACATAGTCCCAGCTATGTGGGAGGCTGAGGCAGGAGAATCGCTTGAACCAGGGAGGCGGAGGTTGCAGTGAGCCGAGATCGCGGCATTGCACTCCGGCCTGGGTGGCAGGGCAAGACTCCGTCTCAAAAAAAATATATCATCTGGCCAATGTGAAGGTCTTGCCTCTCTGTTTGGCCAGACCTGTGGGCCTAGTCTGGCCTAGTCTTGACAGAGGACAAGAAAGAAGAGGCTTATGTGTGTGTGTGCAAGAGAGAGGGGTAGTGGGGAGAGGGAGAGAGAGAGACAGGAAGAAGAAGGAGAAGGAAAAGAGGAAGAAGAAGGGAGGAGGAGTGGGGGGAGGACTGCACCGGCAGAACTCCCTCCCCTGCACTCCCCCACCGTAGGTCACCTGGTGGGACGACCCTCCCTTCTGAGTTGTAACATTTGTGCAGCCAAGAGACGTGGTGTTTTGTGGCTGTGACACAGGTCACAGCAGCCAGCCTGCAATTTGTAGGCAGGCATGAGGTGTGTGTGTGTGTGCATGTGTGTGCATGTGCATTCCCCTAGGGGTGGTCAACAAGTAACAGAGGAGGCTTCCACCTTCAGCCTCCCTGAGCATGTGCCCCCCAACCCTTGCAGGCCCTGACAGCCCGGTCTCCCCAATGAAGGAGCTGACCCATGCAGTGCACAAGCAGCAGAGGGCCCTGGAAGCGAAGCTGGAGGCCTGCCTGGGGGAGCTGAGGAGACTCTGCCTTCGGGAAGCGGTGAGGCCCCAGCCAGCACACACAAGCATCGGGTTCATCTCAGGAGCTGTGGAGCCACGTGTGGGGATGCGGGAGCTGGGGAGAGGGAGCCCCATTCTTAAGGGAATTCTGGACATCAGGCTGGGGGCTGGGGCCCAGAGTCCCCATGATGCAGTGTTTGACCTTGTGCTGGATGGAGAAGAGTCAGACCCAGGCGGGGGCCCAGGCACAGAGAACAAAGTTCATCAGGGGCTGCATAGATATAAGTGCATATGAGTGCTGTAACCCGGGTCGGTGTAGCTCTGGAGGAAGTGATCAGAAAGAGGTCTGAAGGGAAAGGGGAGGAGTGCAGAATGGGTCTGAAGACAGGAGAGACAGTGTGGAGGATGGGATGAGGTGGGGTGGAGGGTGGTCCCACCAGGGCTTCTGTGGAAGGCAGGCACATGCAGTGCAGGGGCCAGTGAGCCAAGTCTGGGCAGGTGGAGAGGACCTGGCTGGTCTCTGCTTCCTCCCCAGGAGCTAACGGGCACCTTGCCAGCGGAGTATCCCCTCAAACCAGGGGAAAAGGCCCCCAAGGTTCGCCGCAGGATCGGAGCGGCTTACAAACTGGATGACTGGGCCTTGCACAGAGAGGTGAGGAACCTCAGGAAGCTGCCAGTACCCCTCGATCCCCAAAGCTGATCACTGAGACGCCACACCTCAGCTCAGTACCCTGGCAGGTTCCCTTCCACCCTTTCACACCCAGTGAGGGTGCTTGGCTGCCTGTTGGTGAGGGGCACCATGAATATGTAGCCCAAATGGCTGTGGAGAAGGGGCGCCACTAAGGAACCGAGAGCTGGGAGCTCAAGGGAGGACAGTGGGTTTGACCCGATTGGGCAGAAGATCAGTTAAGAGCACCAGCCACCAACCCAGCGGGCAATAGCCTGCTCAGACAGGTTACTCTGGCCCCTAGGGCTGTCCTCCTTTCTCAGGAGGAGGTGGGGGCAGTCAGGCCCTGGGTGCCCTTCCCCCGTGGCGTCAATGGCAGCAGTTTCCCATGGGCCAGCCTGCCCCACCCTTTGGGGTCAGGAGGGAAAGTGTCCCACTTGGGTTCCCACCCTGCCCGGTTCAGCAGGCGGGCTGGTTGGTGGGTGCCCATGCCAGCTTTTCAAGTTGACAAGTTTGCTTTTCGGCTCCTCCCACCCTTCACCCTCTGCTCCACGTCCGTCCATTGGTGCTGCTGTCTGTCTCTCTTCTGTCCTCAGGGCTTAGGACTGGGACCTAGAGCACTGTGTCAGGGCCGCTCTCTACCCTCTGGGCCCCCAATCTCCCTGCCTCTCTCTAGCCTCACTCCTGCCCCCTCTCTCAGGACCCCCTAAGCAGCCTGGAGCGCCAGCTGGCCCTGCAGCTGCAGATCACAGAGGCAGCTCGTCGGCTGTGCCTGGAGGAGAACCTCAGCAGGCAGGCTCGGCGGCAGCGGAAGCACTCTATGCTGCAGGAAGAGAAGAAGCTGCAGGAGCTCCAGCGCTGCCTGGTCGAGCGGCGGCGCAATAGCGAGCCACCTCCGGCTGCTGCTCTCCCCCTGGGCCGAGGTGAGCCGGCTGCCCTGAGGGGGGCCATGCTCCTTAAATGAGCTTTTGAGGGATGGTGGGCGCACAACCCCGTGCCACTGCCTTTGCATTCGGCTCCAGCTGGGTAAAGCTGGTTCTTGGGTTCACCTCCACCCCATCCTGATTCTTTCCAACTCCAGCAAGGCTTCCCCATCCTGTGAGGTCCTCTCCTCCGTCTTCTTAGAAAACACCCTACTCTCTCCTTCCGTATCCTCCTCAAAATACACTACCTTCAAGAGACTTCCTACACAGAGATATTTCTCAGCTGACCCTGAGCTGAATCCAAGGTGTATTCAACTGGGTAGCCCAGGCTGGCCCGGCTGCCCTCCAGGCCCACATGGTGATGGCGTCCCTGGGTCAGGATAGTGTGAGGCTCCTGTGAGCCCAAGGCTCTGAGTTGATGTGTAGTCCCCTGGCCTGAGTTAGGCAGCAAAGGGTTTGACCATTGCTTTGTGTTACTGATCACTGAATTGTTTCAGGGGCCCACAGCTACTTAGGAGATGTTCAGGTTGAAATCCAGCAGCACTGGTGCCACACCCCACAGCCCCTTAAGTATCTACAACCACCTGGTCAAGGGTGGGATCCTTCCATGTCTGTTCTCTGCCCTCCTTGTGTCTGTAGTTCAATCCCTGAGCTCCTTGGCCCAGAGACTGGTGGCCGTGGGGGCACCTAGTGAGTTGTTGATGCCCAGGTGCTGCCACATCACATCAGTGTGTCCACCACAGGTTAGCTTCCAACAGGTGGTTCTGAGCCCTTAGGTGTGACTGTTTTCCTTTGTCCTGACCCAAGGCCAGCCTATCAGGTCAGGACTTGCATCTCTCCATTCCAGACCCCATCGCAGCAGGCCCATGACTCAGCTCTGCCCCCCGTCTCTCACATGGGACCCAGACCTCCCTGGCTGCCTCAGAGGGAACCAGGAGGGAATGAGGCTGTGGCCCTGCAACAGAATTGGATTCAGAGGTCTCGGCCTTCATTCACATTCTCAGGCTCCCATCCCTGCATATCGTGTTGGCTTTTTGCCAAGACTACTCCTCAGCCTGGGAGCAGTCATGGGGAAGCTGGAAGGCCCTTGCTAGTCCCTGTGCCCCGGGGCCCATGCCTCAGGCAGGGGGTTATCTCAGTACAGGTCTCAGAAGTCCCTGCTCCCACCCATGGCTTCTAATTTAGGGTAGAAAGTGCGTGACCAGACACCACCCAGGTCACCTCCCGCAGCCAAGAATAGGTGATAAAGGAGGAGGTGCCTCCATGTGACAGTTAACCCAGTAAACTCAGAAGACAGTGGGGCTGACCCAGGGAAAATGGCCAGACCTCCGTCTGGTTCCAGTGGTTCTGGCTTGGCCGCAGAACAACACTCCCAGTCTCTGAGGCTCTAATGGAAGACAAGTTCTACAACCTTACTCCACTCTCAACAGGGATCCCAGGACTTGACAGCAACCTTGAAAGGTAGCTGCTGAATTGGACATGGAAGCCCCTAAGGGCCAACTTGCTCTGCGCCTGCAGGGAGAGGTCAGGGTGGTGAGATATGCCCGTTGGTTGCAGTGCCTCCTGCTCCCTGGTCCAGCCTCACACTGCTCAGCAGCCTCCCCTGCGGAGCCTCCCACCGGGGCTGCCATTGCTGGGAGCTTCTGCCCATGATGGGTGGCAGGGGAGTGTCACCCTGATGCTGCCACTGTGACCCATAATGCTTCTTGTTGGGAGTCGGGAGCAGGCCAGGACTGGCCTGGGGCTCTGTGGAAGGCAGGAGGATGAGGTTCTGAAACCTTGGAGCCCTCAGTACAGGTGAAGACAGAGCTGTGGAGAGGAGACAACTGGTGTAGCTGCTGACTTTCCCACATCAGGAATCAAGACCCCACTGGCCAACTTCAGGCCCTGGGATCTAAAGTCCTGTCGTGAGAGCACAGAAGGGATCAGTTCTAGACAAGTAATTTCTGTTTTGTGGCTCCTCTGCCCAGCCGAGCCCTCCTAGAAAGGAGGAAGTAAAGCACAATTATTAGTAGCTGAGGTGTTTTGAATTAAAAAGGGAAGGCCGGACGCTGTGGCTCATGCCTGTAATCCTAATACTTTTGGAGGCCAAGGTGGGCGGATCATGAGGTTAGGAGTTCAAGACCAGCCTGGCCAACATAGTGAAACCCCATCTCTACTAAAAATACAAAAATTAGCCAGACATGGTGGCGCATGTCTGTAGTCCCAGCTACTCGGGAGGCTGAGCCAGGAGAATCCCTTGAACCTGGGAGGTGGAGCACAGGATCAAGGGAGCCGAGATCATGCCACTGCGCTCCAGCCTGGTGACAGAGTGAGACTTTGTCTCAAAAACAAAAAACAAAACAAAAAAACAGGAGGCCAGGTGCAGTGGCTCACACCTGTAATCCCAGCACTTTGGGAGGCCGAGGCGGGTGGATCACTTGAGGTCGGGAGTTCAAGACCAGTCTGACCAACATGGAGAAATCCCATCTCCACTAAACATACAAAATTAGCCAGGCATGGTGGCGCATGCCTGTAATCCCAGCTACTTGGGAGGCTGAGGCAGGAGAATCACTTGAACCCAGGAGGCGGAGGTTGCGGTGAGCCGAGATTGCACCATTGCACTCCAGCCTGGTGACAAGAGCGAAACTCCATCTCAAAAAAAAAAGGGGAAAAAAGCAAACAAACCAAAAACCGAAACAAAAAACCACCCTGCCCCCTTGGGCTCCATACAAGGGTAATTTAGTTTGGGAAAGTAACTGCTAGGTGAGAGTTGTCAGCCATACTTTGCAGTGGCAGGGAGCAGTCAGGTGTTGAGCTCATTTACTAGAGTGAACCCCATGAGGGCCACCCAGCACCCACCTGTGCAATGTAATAGGCACTCTGGATGCATCTGTTGATCAACAACACCAGCCATTAGCCACATCCTCATAACATTTTTTTTTTGAGACGGAGTCTTGCTCTCTCATCCAGGCTGGAGTGCAGTGGAGCCATCTCAGCTCACTGCAACCTCCACCTACCGGGTTTAAGCGATTCTCCTGCCTCAGCCTCCTGAGTAGCTGGGACTGCAGATGCGTGCTGCCACGCCCAGCTAATTTTTGTATTTTTAGTAGAGATGGGGTTTCACTAAATTGTCCAAGCTAGTCTTGAACTCCTGACCTCAAGGGATCCTCCCGCCTCGGCCTCCCAAGTGGTGGGATTACAGGCGTGAGCCACTGCGCCTGGCTGCTCATAGCATTTCTGAGATGGTGGAAGTGTTCTGTATCTGTGCTGTCCAATACAGTAGCCACTCGCTGCATGTGGCTATGGAGCATTTGAACTGTGCCTAGTGTGACTGAGGAACTGACTTTATTTAGTTTTAATGAAAATAGCCACATGCGGCTAGTGGCAACTGTGTTGGACAGCATAGCCTTGGGGGAGGCTCAGCATTTGTGAGTAAAATCTCCACCGTTACCCCTCTGTCTGGGGTGTCCTGCTATGCTGCTGCGGGGCAGGGGAACGCTGAGCTAGGGCAGGGTTGGGACAGTTGCTGAGATAGTGAGCAGCTCTCAGAAACCTGAATCTTTTTTTTTTTTTTTTCCAATCTTTTTAGAGACAGGGTCTTGTTCTGTTGCTCAGGCTGGAGTGCAGTAGTGTGATCATACCTCACTGCAGCCTTGAACTCCTGGGCTCAAGTGATCTTCCTTCCTCAGCCTCTAGTAGCTGGGACTACAGTCATGTGCCACCACACCCAGCAAATTAAAACAAGACAAAACAAAAAAACTATTTTAGAGATGGGATCTTGCTATATTGCCCAGGCTGGTCTCAAACTCCTGGTCGTAAGCAATCCTCCTGCCTCAGCCTCTGGAGTACCTAAGATTATAGGTGTGCCTGGCCCAATGAAAATCTTTATTCCTAAGGTTTTTATAAAAGATCAAAGGCAGGAGACCAGAATTCAATAAGAGGGGGTCTCTTTAATTGAACCCTAAAGCAAAGGCTACTTGTGAGCCAAGCAAAGCATGGGCTGGCTGGCTACTCAGGAGTCAAGCCCAGCTCCTGGCACCGTATGTCCTACAAATCTACTGCCTGCTCTGGGTAAAGATTTTTTCATTAAATTGCAGAGCAGGCTGGGCATGGTGGCTCAAGCTTGTAATCCCAGCACTTTGGGAGGCCAAGGCAGGAGGATCTCTTGGGCCCAGGAGTATGAGACCTGCCTGGACCACACAGAGAGACCCTGTCTCTACAAATAACTAAAATAAAAAAAATTGGATAGGCATGGTTGTGGACACCTGTAGTCCCAGCTACTCAGGAGTCTGAGGTGGGAGATTGATTGAGCTCAGGAGGTCAAGGCTGCAGTGAGCTGTGATCGGGCCACTGCACTCCAGCCTAGGCAACATTGTAACAACCCATCTTTAAAAAAAAATGTTGTGGAGCAAAGGTTAACAAACTTTTCCATAAAGAGCCAGACAGTACATATTTTAGTCTTTGTAGGCTGTTTGGTCTTTATCACAACTGTTCAACTCTGCTACTTCAGTGCTAAAACAGCCAGACATTACATAAACGAATTCATAGCCGTGTTCCAATAAACATTTATTTATAAAAGCAGCTATTGAACTGGATTTGACCCCTGGGCCATAGTTTGCTAACCTCTGTTGTAAGGGATTTCAAGATGGTTGGAACTTTTTACTTTTTTTGAAACTTCCTGGGCAATGCCCATGCATTTGAGATGCAAGCTCACAGGGGAGAGCCCATAAAGGGTTGTGGTTAAGAGCAGACTCCAGTCAGACTGTCTGGGTGTGAATTCTGACTCAACCACCTTTGTTGAATGTACAACCTAAACCACGTTACTCAACTCCTCTGAGACGTGGTTTCCTCAACTGTCACTTGCAGATGATAATATCTACCTTACGTGGTTGTTATGAGAATTACCTGAATTAACATATATAAAGTGCTGTATTTAGAAATGTATTGGCACAGTAGAAACATTAGCAATTATTACTTTTTCCTCATCTTCATTCTCAAACACAGTTGAAAATGTTTCGTGAGTTCCATCCAGGTCACTTTAGGCTTATTCTCAAGATCTGAAGGCCTGGCCGGGCGTGGTGGCTCACGCCTGTGATCCCAGCACTTTGGGAAGCCGAGGTGGGTGGATCACCTGAGGTCAGGAGTTCGAGACCAGCCTGGCCAACCTGGCAAAACCCTGTCTCTACTAAAAATACAAAAATTAGCCAGGCATAGTGGTGGGTGCCTGTAATCCCAGCTACTCGGGAGGCTGAGGCAGGAGAATCGCTTGAACCTGGGAGGTGGAGGTTGCAGTGAGTCGAGATCACGCCACTGCACTCCAGCCTGGGTAAGAGAATGAGACTCCATCTCAAAAAAAAAAAAAAAAAAGAAAAAAATCTGAAGGCTTAAGTTTCTTCAAAAGCAATAGCACAAATGAGTTCCCCCCTCTGATTTCTTAGGTAAAAAGTGCTGCTATACCATGAAGTAAAGTCACACTGAATTTCCTTCAGGTGACTTGCCAGATCACCAACTGAAGAAACTTCCCTGGGGCCAGCTGGCCAGACCTTATCTTAAATTCAAATTCCTACCTTGCGTTCTTCTTGTTGTTGGTAACACAGGAGGTCTCACATTGGGATCTTTGAATTGTGTTTGTGATGTGAGATGATTATACAAAAGTTAGAGTGAAATTCCCTTTTTTTTATTTGAGACAGGGTCTCACTCTGTTGCCCAGGCTGGAGTGCGGTGGTGTGATCACGGCTCACTGCAGCCTCGACCTCCCAGGCTCAAGTGATCTTCCCATCTCAGGTTCCCAAGTAGCTGGGACTACAGGCATGCACCATCATGCCTGGCTAATTTTCGTATTTTTTGTAGAGACCAGATTTCACCATCTTGCCCAGGTGGGTCTTGAACTCCTGGGCTTAAGCCATCTGCTGCCTTGGCCTCCTAAAATGCTGGGATTAGAGGCATGAACCACCCCGCCTGGCCATGAAATTCTTTTTATCCTAAGGGCCTTCCAAAATGACCCTTTGTCTTTCCTTTCCACTGCCAAGAAGCCCTGCCAGAGGACACCCTTTTTCTTTTTTTTTGACAGGTGAGGAAACTGAGTTCTAGAGCATTGAAATGGTTTATTCAAGGTTGCATAGCTAGTATCAGAGTCAGTATTAAAATCAGGTTTCCTGTCTCCTAGCTCTGCCTTCTATTTTTTTCTACTTCCATGTAGTAAATTTACAGCCAGGCCAGGCACAGTGGCTCATGCCTATAATCCCAGCACTTTGGGAGGCCAAGGTGGGATGATCACTTGAGCCTAGGAGTTCAAGATCAGCCTGGGCAAGACAGCAAGACCTCTTCTCTACAAAAAAATAAAAGAATTTAGCTGGGTGTGCTGGCATGCCCCTGTGGTCTCAGCTACTTGTGAGGCTGAGGTGGGAGGATCCCTTGAGCCTGGGAGGTCAAGGCTGCAGTGAGCCATGATCACACCACTGCACTCCAGCCTGGGCCACAGGGTAAGACCCTGTCTCTTAAAAAAAAAAAAATCACTCCCAATGTGTATTTAGCGCACAGAGGGTATTTCCTCATAACCGATGCTGTCCTGGGGGAGTGATCAGGCCTGAGCTGCTCAGCACTGCTGGTTACTCATATCTGTTTGTTCATTTCTTCACTTCCTTCTCTTCTCTCCCCTTTGTCTTTCGCAGAGCTCAGTGCCTCTGATGACAGCTCCCTGTCAGATGGGCTCCTCCTGGAGGAAGGTGAGAAGGACGTTTGGGGGACTATTGTCAAGACTGGACTCCTACTGCAAGACCATGGGGTTTGGGCAGTTTGCTGGTGTGGAATTTAAGTGGGAGTGAAGGCTAGGGTGCCAGGCTTAAGGTTTCCGCTTGGACTTCATGTCAATTTCCACATGTCCTTGCACATGCTCAGTTGAAGATGGGGAATGTGCTGATCATCTCCCATTCTGGAAGCTCATTATTTTTACAGGGAAAGGAAAGGTGAACTCCAAGAGAGCTGATCAACCCCAGATGTCCCTCCTTCACCCTTGGGTGTGATTTCAAGATGCACCAGTCAGAGCCAAAGAGCAATCTGCCCACAATCATTGCTGTTTTTTAAAAGAAGGGAGCAGGAAGGAAACACAGGTCTATAGATTAAGAACCCTGTGTACAAACCATGAGGATGCCAGGGTCAAGGTGGATCGAGAAGCTGTTACAGTCCTGCCCAGGGGAGTGCCCAGACCAATAAGGAAATAGGCCATATGGGCATGGCAGGAACAAGAAAAATAGGTAAACAAAAGATAACTGCAGACATGGTACCAGGAACAAAGGTTAGAAAGTGGAGCACTGTAAGCCCAAGAGAGTCAATCTGGGAGGCTTCTTGAAGGCGGAAGGCATAAAATAGGGCTGTGTGGGAAGGAGTAAGTCCCAAAGGAGAAGAAAACATGTTTGAGCATCTAGGGCTGGAGCCATGGCCTGCAGCAGCTGCACAAGCCAGCATGGGAGGGAGAGCGAGGCATGGGCTGTGGTTTGTGGAGGTTCTTGTTGGGCCGGTTCCCCCAGCCTCTGGCCTTACCAGGTTTCTTTTACTCCTGCAGAGGAATCCCAAGTGCCAAAACCTCCTCCAGAGTCCCCAGCCCCACCTTCTCGGCCTCTCCCACCCCAAACCCTTGAGGGTCTGCAGCCAACAGGACCTGAGCCTGGGGGCCCGGAACGGGCTCCAGTCCAGAACAGCCCCTGGAAGGAAACCAGCCTGGACCACCCCTATGAGAAGCCCAGGAAGTCTTCTGAGCCCTGGAGCGAGTCCAGGTCAGGATCAGGGGGAAGGGAGAAGGGCAGGGCAGGGCAGGGCAGGGAGTCGGTGGGAGCTATGCTGGGGATGGCTATAGGCTGGGCAGATGGAAAAGTGGAAAGGTGGAGGAGAGAGCTCCTGCAGTCGTGGGATGGAGGCGTGAGCCTTGGTAGTTCCCCAACGGTGCTGGCAGTTTGCCCCACTACCTTTGGGAGCCCCGTCCACTGCATCCCCATTCTTCTGCACCTCTTGAGCCCCTGAATGGAGGCATTCCTGCCACTGACCTGTCTCTAATCCTTTTGCAGCAGCCCAGCCACCACACCTCAGGATGGGCCCAGTGCCTCCAGCCTGTGGCTTCTGGAGCCTGCCTCCTACCACGTGGTTCCCATCCGTGGTGTTCCTGGCCAGTGGCAGGGCCGCACCAGTGCCCCAGCCACCCCTGAGATACAGGGGAGGAGGGGCCAGTCGCAGTCTCTGAGGTAAGAGACAGCTTCCCCAGAGAGATGGGGGACCCACTTAGAGCTTATCGTTGGAGGGTGGGAGCTCCCAGGACACAGGTGGGACAACCCTGGGTGACACATGGCTAGTGCCTTGACTTCTCTTAGGATCTCTTCTTGGGGCGCCTCTTGACAGAGAATGCACTGCACCCCGCAAAGCCAAAGGCCATCCATGAAGCAAGTTGTTTTCTTCCAAAGACTCTAGTTTTGTCTTTTTGCATAACTTGATTCAAATTTTCTACCCTTGCCATGTTTCCTTGTGCTGGTAGATTATTATTGGTCACTGACAATAGGCAACTCACTTTTTCAATTGATGCACAGTTGATTCTCATTATCTGTGGTAGTTATGTTCTATAAAGTAAAATTGACGCAAATCCTGAATTAGCAAATACTGAACCCTTGCCCCTGGGGAAATATAGGGTTAGGTTCCCGTGAGCCTTTGGTCATGACATTTTGCATCAACTGATTAATATATAACCTTGTGTTATGTGAGTTTCTGCTTAAGGACACTTTACTTAATATGGGTTGTTGATTCATTAACTCATGGCCAACAGCACTGTAACTCATACCCAGATGAAGCTTACCTAGCACACATATTTTCTCCATAAGGCACACCACAGCCTTTTCCCAGTATGCCTTAGGGAGGAACAGTAGACAGCACTTCGGCACTGTATCTGGGGGCATTTTATTTTTTATTTTTTATTTTTTTTGAGACGGAGTCTCGCTCTGTCGCCCAGGCTGGAGTGCAGTGGCGCGATCTCGGCTCACTGCAAGCTCCGCCTCCCGGGTTCACGCCATTCTCCTGCCTCAGCCTCCCGCGTAGCTGGGACTACAGGCGCCCGCCACCACGCCCGGCTAATTTTTTGTATTTTTTAGTAGAGACGGGGTTTCACTGTGTTAGCCAGGATGGTCTCGATCTCCTGACCTCGTGATCCGCCCGCCTCGGCCTCCCAAAGTGCTGGGATTACAGGCGTGAGCCACCGCGCCCGGCCTCTGGGGGCATTTTAAACAGCAGAATCACCAATCAAAGCAAAAACACACACAGTACATAAATATGCCACAAAAAGGACACTGTGTGCTTACAGCATGAGAACTGAAACACGAGGGCAGAACATGGCCTCGTTTAACCTCAGAACTTAAAGAGACTCAAATTTGTCACTTTTCTGCAGTGTCCAAGAATGACCATGAAAGCACTGTGTATATTGCTTTGGGGATTAAAAATAAAGTTTAGCAACTAGGAAAATTACAAATACTGAATCTGCAAATAATGAGAATTGACTGTATGTTACTTTCTAAGTCATCTGCTACTTGGTAATAGTTTAAATGGCTAAGCGTTGACAGGAAGTATTGGCCATACCATATGGGGACTGGGGCACCATGAAAGCACTGCTGAATTCTCCATCAGCTTAAATTTGCTGGTCAGGCAGCACTGAACTGGGGGCAGCTTGGGACAACTGCTCTCAAGTAAAGCAATGGATTTTGTTTAATTTTTAATTTTTTTTTGAGGCAGAGTCTTGCTCTGTTGTCCAGGCTGGAGTATAGTGGCGCAATCTTTGCTCACTGCAACCTCCGCCTCTCAGGTTCAAGCGATTCTCCTGCCTCAGCCTTCTGAGTAGCTAGGATTACAGGCGTCCGCCACCACACAGCAATAGATTTTATATTTTACATGCTACGAGGGCCATTTTACAAACCATGCCTTTGTGCAAATTAGGAAAAGGCACCCATACCTGGGTGCATTAGTAGAGTGAAGTGAAGGCTGGATTTCAGCCCCTGCCGGTCTTGGGCTGCAGGTAACTGCTCTGGGTACCACATGACAGCTTTTACACGTTCAAGTAAGGTACCTGGCAGTGCCTACCGAACAGATGCTGTGGATGATCTGCCACTGGACACGGTGTACCTAAGCTGAAAGTACTTAATGTAGTACTTTTTAAAAAGTACTTAATGTAGTACTTTTAAAAAAGTACTTAATGTAGTACTTTTAAAAAAGTACTTAATGTAGTACTTTTAAAAAAGTACTTAATGTAGTACTTTTAAAAAAGTACTTAATGTAGTACTTTTAAAAAAGTACTTAATGTAGTACTTTTAAAAAAGTACTTAATGTAGTACTTTTAAAAAAGTAATGTAGTACTTTTAAAAAAGTACTTAATGTAGTACTTTTAAAAAAGTACTTAATGTAGTACTTTTAAAAAAGTACTTAATGTAGTACTTTTAAAAAAGTACTTAATGTAGTACTTTTAAAAAAGTACTTAATGTAGTACTTTTAAAAAAGTACTTAATGTAGTACTTTTAAAAAAGTACTTAATGTGCTACTTGATGTAGCACACTACACGAATCACAAGCTTGTGAATGCAGCAGGAACACATTTGCACACAGCGAAGGAATGCGTTGCACCCACGCAGCCCGGCAGAGGGTTTGTTGGTTTGCTTTGGGAGGTTTGACCTAAGACCCTTGCACGAGGGCCATGCTTGGGCCTTGAGGTAGAGCAGGACTCACCTGTTTTAACTCCACCTCCCGCCCCAACCCCAGTGTGGAGTTTCTGCCCACCCCCCACAACTCAGAATGCCTCTCTTTCCCTCTTCAGGGTGGATTCCTTCCGGGCGGGTCCTGAGGGCCGAGGTCGCAGCGCCTTTCCCCGCCGCCGCCCCACTCACTACACGGTGACAGTGCCAGATTCCTGCTTTCCCGCGACCAAGCCCCCGCTGCCTCACCCCGCTTGCCACTCCTGCTCAGAAGACAGTGGCTCTGACGTCTCCAGCATCTCCCACCCCACTTCGCCGGGCAGCAGCAGCCCCGACATCTCCTTTCTGCAGCCTCTCTCCCCTCCCAAGACCCATCGTCACCGCGGGGCCTGGGTCCCAGCCGGCAGCAGAGAGCTGGTCGCCCACCACCCCAAGCTACTGCTGCCGCCTGGCTATTTCCCGGCGGGGCGGTACGTGGTGGTGGCTGAGAGCCCCCTGCCGCCTGGCGAGTGGGAGCTGTGCCGCGCAGCCCCGGGCCCTGCTTACGAGGAGGAGGGCACTCCCCTACGCTACCAGCGTCTGGTGCCCTCCCGCAGCCGCATCGTGCGGACGCCCTCCCTGAAGGACAGCCCGGCAGGCCGGGGGCTCAGCAAGGCCGCCGTGTCCGAGGAGCTCAAGTGGTGGCACGAGCGTGCACGCCTCCGGAGCACCCGCCCCCACTCACTGGACCGCCAAGGAGCTTTCCGGGTCAGGAGCCTGCCGCTTGGGAGAGAGGGCTTCGGGCGAGCCCTGGGACCCCGGGCACAGGTACGGCTGCTCTGGAGGGACCCCGGGGCCAGGCAGGAGGGCTGTTTTGCTGCGGAGGGGCTGCAATTCTAGTATGTCCAAGGGTAGAGAGGCATCAAAGCAGCAACCTAGTGGCCGGGTAATCCCCGTCTAGGAAGAACAGGCCAAAAAATCATTTCCTCTTGGCTTTGGAAGGCACTCTTGGCTTCCCTGGGGCACCTCCTAATTTTGCCTGCCATGTCTAGCTCAAGAGCATATACACTGGTGGAGATGATCCCCGAAGATAGCTGAGACTTTTTCCCTCCCTAAATGATGATGCACAAAGCAGATAAGCCTCTTCATAATCAAAAGTCCAGCCGAAATCAGCCCCTCAGATTTCCATTTGAAGGTCTAGGACAAAGGGAGAGTAGGAAATGAGTTGCAGAAGCCAGAACCTGTGATTTTCTGGGCATCAGCATCCTCCCTGACACCCCTCCTCACCACCAAGCCGAGAAGAAGGGTGGCATCAGAGTTAAGAGCACCCACCCTCAAGCTAGACCACTAGGTTCAAATCCCAGTTCTGCCACTTACGAGCTGTATGATTGGGCAAGTTACTTAACCCCTTTGGACCTCCTGTTTCCTCCCCTGTGAAATGAGAGTAGTAGAGTACCTATCTCATAGGGCTGCCAAGAGGCTGAAATGATTAGAGCAATGCATGGTTAGCACTAGATATGTGATATTATTATCATCTGGGGCCGCAGAGGCCAGGGAGCAGGCTGGAGGGTAGTATATAGGATAGAGCACCCTACACTGGGTAGGGTGGCAGCCTTGGTTTCCTTGGCCCCTATTTCTTCATTCTGGAAGTGGGAAGCCACACACAGGAATCCTTTCTTTATTCTTTCTCCCTGGTACGGAGGGCTTTGCAGGGGATGTGCTCTAGAAGTTACCAACAAGCTGCTTCTTTGAGACCCCAGATTCCCAGCAGACCCAGCTGCGTGTCCCTCCCCCACCCACGGTTCTTTGGACTGCAGCTGGCATCCTGGGCCTGGCAGCACCCTGGCCCCGGTCCGAGGCCGCGCCCTCCAGCTGACGTGCTTTTCCCTTTCTGCGCGCTTGGGCCTGTCCTTGGCTGGATAGACCCAGCCCATCCCAATGTGCCAGACAGGGAGGGTGATGAGAAGTGAGCCCAGGAAAGGTGGGGGAGGAGGAGGTCAGGGCGCCTGTCACACCCCAAAAGAACCTGGAGGAAAATGTGTAAAGGGGGTCCCTGAAGAACAGAGAGCCTCCTGGGAGGAAGGGGCTGAGTGCCAGGGCCTGCTGCTGCTGCTGCTTCTGCTGGTCAGTGTCCCTAAGGGATAAGGATGGTGTAACTGTGCCTGCTGTCCCTGCTTTTCTGCCTGGTTCGTTTACCCACCTGTCCTTTCTTCCTGACCCTGGCAGGTGCCCACAGTGTGTGTGCTGCGGAGATCGCCTGACGGGGCCCCTGTGCAAGTCTTTGTACCTGAAAAAGGAGAGATCATCAGCCAGGTGTAACTCTGCGCCCCACGCTGGAAAAAACTGTTTCACAGAGGGGCTGGGCTGAGACCCCCCCACCCCTGAGTGCCTCTTTCAGCTCCCCCATCCCCATCGCAGGCCGATGACCTGGAGCTGAGACCTTTTATTATTTTTTTTTTACACGACTTTTTTCAGAAGCCCTGACCTAAGGATTTATATATGTGGATTGTCCTCAAGACCCCTGTGATATGATTATGTTTTATCCCCCAGAGTTTGGCCTACTGGACTTAAGGCCTTGCCTGTCTGACTGACAGCCTCTATCTCCTTATATAAGACAAGTGGCAAGGGACAAGTGAAGCAGAGTGGGCCACCTTGGGAGTTCTCCAACGCTCTGTGCTCTGGTTCTAAGAAATTCCCTGGGGAACTGCCCCTGGCCCTCCTGTCCCACTATTGCTGGAGGCTGGACATGATACATACTCATGCACATGACTCTCCCCCATTTCCCAGGTCTCTGGGTACCCCAGCCTGGGCTGGGGGAGAATCTCTTCCCCCTTTCTAATGTGCTCTGTGATGCACACACCAAGTGGTAGGTCAAAGGTCAGTATATCCCGGTGGTGTATTGTCTTGCTAGACCCTGCTATTTTCCTGACCCCATAAATCCTCTTTAGGGACCCAGTCACTATACCCTGTCTATGCCCTGTGGGCTCCCAGACCCCTGAGCTTTGAGTCAGTGGCATCACAGTTTGTAGCCTCAGGGGGTCCGGCTGGGGGCTGGTCCATGCTTGTGGTTAGTGGACAGCAGCCACCCTTTGACAGCTACCTCTGGGCATCTCAAGGGCTTGCAGCCCCACTGCTCCTCCTAACATTTTGTTTGTTTGTTTTTGAGATGGAGTCTCGCTCTGTCGCCCAGGCTGGAATGCAGTAGCAAGATTTCGGCTTACTGCAACCCCCGTCTCCCGGGTTCAAGCGAATCTCCTGCCTTAGCCTTCCGAGTAGCTGGGATTACAGGCAAGCACCACCATGCCTGCTAATTTTTTATTTTTAGTAGAGATGGGGTTTCATCATGTTGGCCAGGCTGGTCTCGAACTCCTGACCTCAAGTGATCCACCTGCCTTGGCCTTTCAAAGTGCTGGGATTACAGGCATGAGCCACCGCACCTGGCCCTTCTAACGTTTTTTCATCATAGTCCCAGAAACCAATACTTTACAAGTGGTTTTGGAAAGGCACCACTTTTGTGGCATGTTCTGGTTGGGAGAGGGAGTCACAGTTCCTACTCCCCCCACCAGCTATGCTTCTGCTCTGAGAAGGTGGTTATTTATACAAACATGGACATACTCACTCCCGAGGGCTGATGAGATGCTGAATTTTCTTTGAGGGCATTCATTAATTGTCCCAGCTGCAGCGACTGGAGCAAGTCTGGAAGCTGCCTGTGCTAAGACCACCCAGCTGTCCCTGGGTTCTCATCCTAGGGCCTTCTTTGCTTCCAGGTCAGGGGACCTGCTTCAATGAGAAAGCAACTGAATTGAGGCTAGGAGAGGTAGGGAGAGCTGAGTTCTGACTTCAGCTGTGCAGAACTCTCTGCCCCCATGTTACCTGGACTGGAACAGACTGTGAATATAGCAGAAGGTTCCAAGAACTCTGGTGTCTGACCTAGAAGAGGCACAGTTCTCTCTACTGGAAAGAAAACGATGTAGCTGATTGCACAAGGGTGCCAAGGGAAGACCCAGGACGGCCCATCAAAGGAAACTGGGGGAGGATGCAGGAGGCTGAAGGGATGCACCTGGCATTTCTCTCACTGTGCTCTTACCGCATCAGCAACCCCCAACTTTTGGGCCTACTCTGCCCCCCATGTGTGAATACCCTGCTTGGATGCTGTGCTTTTCCGGTTTGTCTCTAAGCCCCTTTCTCCAGGGCATGTTGGTTTCCCTGGCCTCTCAGTGTCCTAACTGGAGCCCAGAGTGCCTTGTTCTGAGCCAGGAGACGGCTGAGCACTGGCCCTCCACACCTAAGCGTCCTTTACATTAACTTATTGGTCTTGTATAACACCTGGTGCCATTGCCAAGTGGCTGCGTCCTCAGCTACAGAGCTGGAATTGTGTGAGGTTTAGTGCTAAATACTTCAATAAAGTCTGTTTTTTTGTGATTGGCTGAGCTGGGGATGAGGGATTTTTTATTTTTATTTATTTTTATTTTTTGGTGTGTGTGTGTGTGTGTGTGTGCGCGCGCGCGTGCACGCGCCAGGTTTCCTGAGCAGAGGCTGAGCCCGGCCCCCTGGGCTGCCCGCCAAGGTGGCCAAGTTGCCCGGCCCCTCCAGCTGGTCTGGCCAGGTACCTGGGGAGCTGGTGTGATGGGTTGGGTGGTAGAGGGAGGCTCTCAGATTCTCTGCTTCCGGGGCAGGGTGGAAGCCAGCACAACCCCTGTCAAAGCTCCTTACAGCCTCTTCAGCTTGAGGAGCTGGCCTGTGGGAGTCACTTCCCCAAGGACAGGGCACTGGCCAGGCAGAGGGTAGAGATGGGTGGCTCAGCGCCTCCAAGCCATTCCTGGAGCTTTGACTGCCCAGAGCCCAGGCTCATGAGAAACAGCCCCTTCCCCACACCTGGAAGACTGGGACCCCTCCTTGGGGTGGTGAGGAGGCGGGGCTCTCCGCAGGCCCCTAACCCATCGGCAAGAGTGCCCACAGCCCCTCCGCTGCCTGGGGTCCCACTGAGGCCAGGGGTGGGGAGCGCCACCTTGGACACTTCCGTGCCTGCCCTGCAGGGGCCGCTCCAGGGCCCCGGAGCTCAGCGCCCCCTGGAGAAGCTGTGCCCTGACCTGAGGCGCCGGCGTGTCAGGTAAAGGGGTCCCCCTTCCCGCCAGTTCCCTCCACAGCCAAGGAAGGGGCGGGTAAGGGCCCCGGCCCTCGCTGCCCAAGGGGCGCCTCCAGCCTTGCCTGGATGCGGCCCTGGGGGCAGCGGGGATCTGTGGGCCTCAGGGGTCTGGGGCACTCCATTCTTGGGGAAGGTAGGGGAGGGGAGACGGCTCCAGGGTCTCTGGAGAAGTTGTGGGGTATCCTGATCTCAGACCTGAGGGCTTCGACCTATTATTTGTAGGGAATGGGACGCTGGATTCTGTATTTTAGACGATGGTGAGTTAGGCCCGGGGAAAACAGGGTGAGCAAGTTCCCAGGGGATGACCTGTCCGACGGGCAGCTCCCAACAACAGGACAGACAGAGACCAGCTAAGAGGGGGGATACAAAAGAGACAGACACAGGGGCAGAGCAAGGCCCTTTAAGGCAGTGAGCGATGGGACGCGCCCGTTTGGGGACCCGAAGTGCAGGGCGGTGAGAGAACCAAGTTGCGCAGCAGTTTCTTCCTGGTCCACCAGCAGGTTTCCCTGGGCCATGTCTGGGAGGGGCAGACATGTGGGGGCTCTTAGCTCCCCTACCATAGGGCAGAAGTAAGGTTATGAATTAGGGGGTGGGGACAGAAGCCTCTGGGAAGAGGGGACCTCGGGATTTTAGCAGCAAGACTCCCAGAGGCAATTTGGCCTGGAGGCAGAGGGATGGCCACTGTTAACTAGGAGCCCACCTGTGAGTCTGAGATTCTCTATGCTGGAAGATCCCAGAATGGAAGACTACTAGGCAAATCAGGAGGGACCAGGGCCCTTCAGAGGGTCCCGAATCTTCCCATGGGGAAGAAATGGGAAGCTGACCCTGGAACCCGGCACTGGCCCTACTCAACCAATTCCTTTTGTGGTAAATGGGCAGGGTCTGCCTCCTGCAGCTTCCCCCTGGAGTGAGTGCAGAGGCTGTATCCCTAGGAAGGAGTATCTTACACCAGGCCTGCCCACTGTTCTCATCGCAAGCTGCAGGCTGCTGCCCCAAGTGTACAGATGAATCCGAGTTCTAACAAGCGAAAACCAAACAGAGTAACCTTTGAACCATCGACATTACAAATCTCTTGGAAGTCCAACTTACCTGGTGAGCAGTTGGTTCTGTCTCTCAATTAACTGCGGGTGCTCAGAAGTGGTGGTGATTGCACAAGCCCTCGCTTGAGGTGTACCTAATGGGCACACATCTGCCCACTTCTGGCTACCCCTGTCACAGCTCTAGTCTCTGCATGCCTGTGCTTTTTCAGGCCTGCCTCCCTGAGAAGCCTGGAGCTGAGCCAGGAACAAGACATTGCCTGAGACTTTGAGTGACACCTCCTCTAGCTGCCAGCTGTTCAGGAGAGCCAGAACGCGCGCTCTCTCTCTCTCTCTCTCTATATATATATATATATATAATTTTTTTTTCTTTTGAGACATGGTCTCATTCTGTCACCCAGGCTAGAATGCAGTGGCACCATCATACCTCTCTGCAGCCTTGACCTCCTGGGCTCAAGCAGTCCTCCCACCTCAGCCTCCCAAGTAGCTGGGAGTACAGGTGCGTGCCACCATGTCCAGCTAATTTTTGGTTATTTGTAGAGATGAGGTCTCACTATGTTGCCCAGGCTGTTCTCGAACTCCTGGGCTTAAGTGATTCTCCTACTTTGGCCTACCAAAGTGCTAGGATTACAGGCATGAGCCACTGCACCCAGGCAGAGAAATCTTTAGATAACATCTACATGCCAACAATTCCCAAATTGGTATCTGCAGTCCAGATCTGCAATTCTGGAATTCCAGGCTCTTACATCCGACTGCCTATTGATATCTCCACTTTGATGCCTAGTAGACATCTCAAAATTAATATATTCCAAACTGAACTCTTAACTTTATTCCCAACTGCAAATTTGTTCTGTTCCCCACATCAGTTAATGGGAACTCAATCTTTCCAGTGTCTCGAGGCCAAAATTCTTGACTTCTCTCTCTCATACTCACATCTAGCCATCAACTATTCCTATTGGTTCTACCCTCAACATGGATACAGAATCTGATCATTTGCATCTAACCACCTCCCTTGGTGTGAACCACCGTCTCACCTCTGTATTATTGTCACAACCTCCCAGTTGGTCTCTTGCTTCTGCCCACACCCCATGCCATTCTCCACCTCTACTCCTGATCTATTCTCAGCTGAACAGCCAGAGTGCTGTTGTTAATCAAAGTCAGACCACTTTTATTCAAAACCTGCCCAGGGCTCATGTCCGCAAAGCCAATTGTCTTTACAATAAGCTACGAGTCCCTCATGATCTGCCCCATTACTGCTTTACCTTCACCTCCCACCACTCTTCCCTGCTCCTCCCATTCCAGGCACCCAGGCTTCCTTGCTGTTCCTTGAGCTTTCCAGGCACGATCCTGCCTCTGGGCCTTCACACTTGCTATTGCCTTGGCTTAGAATGCTCTCTTACCAGATATATAAATGGCTTGCCATTCACGTTCTTCAAGCCCACTTAAATGCAATGAGATTTTCTTTGACCTCTGTGTATATACAAACCCAAAGGGCAAATACAAAATAAAAATTCTTTTAGAAGGGTAGTTCCTATGAAGGAACTCCCTGGTGTGTAAGAAGCTCTATGACAGCAAAGATTATTGTCTCTTTTGTTCCCTGATGTGTCTAGGAGAGTCCTTTTACATAGTAGGTACTCAATAAATGTATGCTGAAGAATGCACTCATTGATTTCCTACTATATGCCAGGAAGCATTCTAAATTTTTTTCACATATTAATTTATTTAAATCCACAACAATAATAGATACTGTGATGATCATCACCTGGTTAAGATGTCAGAACTGAAGCTTGGGGGATTTTAGTTTGCTCAAGATCACTTCTTACATGTATTAAGACTCATTGTTCATTTAATCCTCAAATAATAACAGATAGTATCATCTTCCCTGTCATACAGATGGGGAAGGTAAAGTTGACAGAGTTTAATTTGCTGGAGATCACAGAGCTGATGAAGCAGAGGAGCTGAACTTGGAACTCATGCAGTTTGGTGCCAGGGTCATTGTGTGTAGCTCCCGTGCTTTGGGTCCAAGTCCTATTCTGAGAGGCTTTTCTTGCAGGGCAATGTAAGAGGGCAGCAGCAACTTGAACTCAGGCCTGTGTCCCATGCTGCTTTGGAGCCCAGTGGTGTCACCAGCTCCTTCCTCTTGCTTTACCTTCTCCCGACTTCACTTGGGGCAAACAGGCTCTATTCCTGGCCTCAACCCTCACGCTCAGGGAGGCATGCCCTGAAGGCTGTGCCAGTCCAGTTGGCAAAGAAGTCTCCCAGGCTGACTTGGGGTTTCAAGTCCATTCACAATCAAAACTTTCAAAGTCAGTCTAGGACAGCCCTAGAAATTTGTGGCCACTGGGAGTGACTTAAAGGTCTCCTCCCAATTGTTTTTCCATCCCGGGCCATCGGGCCATACCTGATGCAGAAAGTCTTTTTTTTCTTTTTTCTTTCTTTCTTTCTTTCTTTCTTTCTTTCTTTCTTTCTTTCTTTCTTTCTTTCTTTCTTTCTTTCTTTCTTTCTTTCTTTCTTTCTTTCTTTCTTTCTTTCTTTTTTGGAGATGGAGTCTCACTCTGTTGCCCAGGCTGGAGTGCAGTAGTGCGATCTTGGCTCACTGCAACCTCTGCTTCCTGGGTTCAAGTGATTCTCCTGTTCTCCTGCCTCAGCCTCCCGAGTAGCTAGGACTACAGGTGCATGCCACCACACTCGGCTAATTTTTTATTTTTAGTAGAGATGGGGTTTAACCATGTTGGCCAGGCTGGTGTCAAACTCCTGACCTCGGGTGATCCACCCACCTCGGCCTCCCAAAGTGCTGGGATTACAGGCGTGAGCCACTGCACCTGGCTGAAAATCTCTTATCTAGTCCCCACATGATGGCCTTTCCACTTTGGCTTCCATTGGCCTAGAGAAGCTGGTTCTGGGGACCCTGGTAGCTTCTGGGCCTTCTTGGTGGACAGGAAGGGACGGGGAGGATGACTCTGCCTTCCTGTTCCATCTGGTGGAATCAGCTAAACTCCCCCAACTACATCCCTTTTCAGGATTGCGCCAATCAGAAAGAGAAGCCTATGAGTTCATAGTGGAATTTCTAGAAGAAGAACATATGGTAAGAAAGTTCTCTGGACCTTTGTGTGAACTGAGGCGGAAAGTAGAAAAAAATAAGAGGGCTTATGCCTCCTTGGGTTTTGAGTACCAGCCCTGGCTTGGAAGCCACCAGATACTCAGCCCATTGTTGCCTCGTGACTGGGCAGATCTTTGGTGGCTAGGCCACTGGACAGGGTGTCTAGGGCTCAGATCTTGTAGTTCCCTTCCTGTAGGAAGGATCTTTGTCAGAGATCCTTAGCTCCACTGTCCTCCAGAGCCCTACACAGGTGGCCAGACATTGGTGAGCAGCAGTCCTGGGGACAGGGACATTGCACTGAGAAAATCAAGTGAGCAATCCATCCTTTGGCCTAGTTGATGGGAATCTGGGCTGGGTGTGAGGAGCAGGGGTGGGGTGTAGGTCTCAGGTGCTGCCTGTGGGCAGAGCTAAGGGCTGAAGCCCAGCTTATGGGCAGCAAGCTGTGTATTGTGTCCTAGTCTGAGTTCACCAAGCTGAAGTTCCTGAGAGCTGTGGAAACCTTGAGTAGTGCTGTGCATGGCCAGGCAGATGGCAATATGGACGATTACTATCCCAAAGCCATCCTGGCCAAGAAAATTGAGGTGAGAAAGACCCAAGCTCTTCTGGGAGCTGGTCTTTCAGGGATGAGGATGACAAGTCCCGGACCTGAGGGCTGGCATCTCTCTCTGAGGGGGGTTCTTGTTTTTTTGTTGTTGTTGTTTGTTTGTTTCCTGGCCTTTCTAGATACTAATTCTTGAAGAATCCACTGAGATTTTGATGGGCAACATGCGTCAGCAAGCCATGCTCTGCATCGTGGCGCTGAGGTGCCTTTCCTGCCCTTACCCCCTCAGAGCGCCTGGGTCTCTGGTGCTGAGAACATTTGGGTTGGGAGGAAGGGCAAGGTTTGGGGACTTAACTTTTGGTCTGTGGGTGGCATAGCCCCCGTGTCTGCCACTTTATCTGCCTGCATCCTTGGGTGGAGGGGGTGTTCTCTTATTGTACTTTTGGAAGCCTATTAGGATGTCCAGTGAGGGAAGCTTCCCTAGCAGCCCAGGCCCTCTTTCTCTGGAGGAGAGGCCATTAGAAAGTGTTTGGGGGCTCAGATCCCCACTGTTTCCTGCATCTCAGAAACAGCAGCAGAGCACATTCTCCCAGAGGGTCCTAGAAACATAACCCAGTCTCTCCCAGGGACCCCAAAGCTGCTTGTCATTCCCTGCCTCTCCCTGCAGTCAGGTGAATCCACCATTCCACTTGTCCCAGAAACTGGATCTGGTAAATGTGGGCGTCTCCAGGCTGTTCTCTCTGCCGCCTATCGTGCCCAGCCTGTACCGAAGAGACAATGCGAGTCTCTACCTCCAGGTAATCCCCACCTCTTCATGGAGAGCTCCACGTGGAGGGTTTGTCTTTGGAGTCACCTCTTGCCCTTTAACTCCCCCTCCTTTCTCCTGCTCTGACCTCTCTGCAGAGCTCTTGGCCCCGTGTTCCTGGGGCTGCTAAGAAGCACTCCAGCTGTCATACCCTCACCTGTCTTTCCAGGGATTGGCCCATGCTCCCACCCTATCCATGTCCTTGTTCACTAAGGCTCACAGCAGCCTCAGTCATGGGAGGAGACAGTCTGATAATAAAACCCACAGATACTGTGAAGCAACTGACCAGTAGACTGCCAAATCTTCCCAGGGGCCTGTAGTTTTTTATTTCATTTTTAATTTTTAAATTTTGAGATGGGGTCTCACTCTGTTGCCCAGGCTGGAGTATAGTGGTGCAATCATAGCTCACTGCAGCCTCAACCTCCAGGGCTCAAGCTATCTTCCCACCTCAGCCTTTGTAGTTTTAAAAATAGATGTGTCCTGGACCCAACGGAATGAATCTAATGCGGAGAGTCCCACGGGGTCTGTCTTTCTTGGGGAGAATGGCCCAATGCCCACATTTCACCAATGGGCTCACAATTTGGGCTGGACCTGGTCCAGTCTTCATTGAGGCCAAGAAAAGTCAGCACCAAGGAAGATCAGAGTGTGGCTGGCCATGAGAGAGAGACTGCCGGGGGTGGCAGAGCCAGGCTGGCCCCACTTCCTTCCTCCAGAGGTAGGGGACAAGGAGATGGAGTGCCCCCAGGGAGCCAAGCTGGCACTGTGGCAGTCTGTTCTGGACACTCCCTGTCTCTTCACTTGTCAGAGGGTCCAGGCCTTAGACAACATGTTGCAGGCTCTTGTGATGGACAGGATGAACCCCAACATGCTCATACTACAAAACTTCCTGGAGGTAAGTGGCTGTGGAAATCAGGGAAACTGAAAGTCCATATTAATTCTAGTATGTTTGGGAGGAAAGGAAAAGAATATCAGGATAGCCTCGGTGTCATTCTAGTCCAAAGACCATCGGTTCTCAAGCCTTAGCATGCATAAATATCACTTGAAGACAAATTTCTGTATCTCCCACAAAATATCATTTTGAGGATCACAGTTTTGGAAACATAGCCCACTAAGCTGAGGACCCATTTCTGCCCAGGACTTGGACATATTGGGGCTTCAATGGTAATAACATTTATATCTGTGCCAGACTTTAATCTTCAAAGTATTTTCCCCTTTTGCAGCATCTGCCATTGCTCTGTGATAAAGAAGACCTCAGTGCTTAACCACAGGCTACTTTTATATCCCTTAATGTAATCCCCACCAGAGACTCATTGTACTTCTTTAACTGTCTTTAGAGCTTTAGAGCGTTTCAAATATTCTTAGTTATGACAAATTGTTATCTCCTGAGGGTAGTTGAGTTGGGGAAACAGCCAAGAGTCACTTGAAACCGACTTTCATGAACAGGATGGTAATCAATTACGGTAATAAAATTTTTCATAAAGCATTAGGTGTGACTACAAAGAAGGAGAAAAGATTGCCCAGGCATCTTATAAAAAGACCTTGACAAGGCCAGGTGCAGTGGCTCACGCCTGTAATCCCAGCACTTTGGGAGGCCGAGGCGGGTGGATCACTTGAGGTCAGGTGTTTGTGACCAGCCTGGCCAACATGGTGAAACCCCGTCTCTACTAAAAATACAAAAAAATTAGCTGGGCTTGGTGGTGGGCACCTGTAATCCCAGCTACTCGGGAGGCTGAGGCAGGAGAATCTCTTGAACCCGGGAAGCGGAGGTTGCAGTGAGCCGAGATCACGCCATTGCACTCCAGCCTGGGCAACAAGAGTGAAACTCCGTCTCAAAAAAAACCCCCCAAAAACCCAAAAAGACCTTGACAAGGGCTTTAGCTAGAGGGAAATTTGTCCACATTTGGATGAGTGACATAGTTCTTTTGGAATGTATCATCTCTGGTATGTTTGTTGAGAAGGATTTTTGTGCTTTTTAGGCAACCTTGCTATAAATGTAAGAACAAATGTTCTGTTGTTCTTGGAGTCTGTGGGGAACAGAGATGCAAAACTTTGGTCCTGGTCAGGGTACAGTCTTCAAGAGATCCATTACTGGGGTTCTCATTATCCAAAAATAAATGATGCCCTGCAAAAGTACCACCTGAAACAGGTTCCAACATTTTGTATAAAATAGTGGAGGAATCAATTTATCTTGATAAATAAAATTAAAAGTATAAAAATAAGTTATTTTTATGTGAACAAAATGTATTTTTGCTACTTTGAGGTAATTCTCAGTCAAGTGTGTATATTTTAGACATATTTTTCCTACAAAATGACATGATAGCATAATACAACATCATTTATTTCACATTTGACTTTGCAGAGCTGGATGAGAAAGGTCGAATTTGAGGGCTATATGGTTTTCTTAAGGGCCCTCGTTTTTCTTTTGTCTTCTTTTTTTCCGTTTTTAAATTAAGGTATAATTTACATATAGTATAATTCAGCTTTTAGTGTGTAGATCTGTGGGTTTTGACAAATGCATGCAGTCCTATAACTACAGCCACAATTAAGCTAAAGAACAGTTCTATCACCCCCCTAATTCCCCCATGACTCTATGGTCAACCCCTTCCCCATTCCCCATCCCTGGCAATGGCTGATTTGTTTCCTGTCCCTATAGTTTTGCCTTTTCTAAAATGTCATCTAGGTGCAGTGGTTCATGCCTGTAGTCCCAGCACTTCGGGAGGGCGAGGTAGGGGGATCACCTAAGCCAAGGAGTTTGAGACCAGCCTGGGCAACATATGAGACCCCGTCTCTACTAAAAATAAAAGAAATATATTAGCTGGGCATGTGGTGTGTGCCTGTTGTCTCAGCTACTTGGGAGGCTGTGGTGAGGGGATTGCCTGAATCCTAGAGGTTGAGGCTGCAGTGAGCTGTGATCATGCTACCGCACTCCAGACTGGGCAACAAAGCTAGACTCTGTCTCGAAAATAATTAATTAATTAATTAAGATAATTAAAATGTTATCTAAGGCTGAGTACTCCAGCCTGGGGAACAAAGCGAGACCCTATCTCAAAAATAAATAAATAAAACAATTAAAATGTTATCTAAGGCTGAGTACAGTGGCTCACGCCTGTAATTCCAGCACTTTGGGAGGATCACTTGAGCCCAGGAGATCAAGACCAGCCTGGGCAACAGTGAGACCCCCATCTCTACAAATAATAAAAAAATTATCCGGGCATGGTGGTATGTACCTGTGGTCCCAGCTACTTGGGAGGCTGAGGTGGGAAGATCACCTGAGCCCAGGAGGTCGAGGCTGCAGTGAGCTGTGACAGTGCCACTGCACTCCAGCCTGGGCAATATACAGGGAGACCTTGTCTCAAAAAAAAAAAAAAAAAAAAGACATCTAAGTAGAATTATCCAGTAGACAGTCTCTGGAGTCTGTCTTCTTTCATTTAGCATAATGCATTTGAGATTTATTCATGTTGTTATGTGTATCAGTACTTTGTTTCTTTTTATTTTTTAATTGAGTAGATGGATCACAGTTTGTGCATTCATTTTCCAGTTGAGGAACTTTGGGGTTGTTTCCAGACTGGGATGATTACAAATGAAGCTGCTATAAATCTTTGTGTGCAGGCTTTTGTATGAACATAGGTTTTTATTTCACTTGAGTAAATTTCTTGGAGTGGGACTGCTGTGTTTTATGGCATGTGGATGTTTCACTTTATAAGATACTTCCCAGCCCAGCGTGGTGGCTCACGCCTGTAATCCCAGCCCTTGGGGAGGCCGAGGAGGGTGGATCACCTGAGGATGGGAGTTTGAGACCAGCCTGACCAACATGAAGAAACCCCATCTCTACTGAAAATACAAAATTAGCCGGGCGTGGTGGCACATGCCTGTAATCCCAGCTATTTGGGAGGCTGAGGCAGGAGAATCGCTGGAACCTAGGAGGCAGAGATTGCTGTGAGCCGAGATTGCGCCATTGCACCTTAGCCTGGGCAACAAGAGCAAAACTCCCTCTCAAAAAAAAAAAAAGGGGGGGGGCGGATACTTCTAAAGTGTTTTCCCAAGTGGCCATTTTCCACTTCCACTAGCAATGTGTAAGAGTCCCAGTTGCTCTGCATCCCTGCCAGCATGTGGTATTGTTAGTGTTTCCTTTTAGGCATTCTTACAGATGTGTAGTGGTATCTCTTTGTGGTTTTAACTTGCGTTTCCTAGTGACTAATGTTGGGCACGTTTTCATAGTCTTATTTGCCATCTACATATCTGCTTTGATGAAGCGTCTATTTAAATCTTTTGCCCATTTTTTTATTGGGTTGTTTTCTTATTTGGGGGTTTGAGGGTTATTTTATTTTATTTTATTTTATTTTATTTTATTTGAGATAGAATCTCACTCTGTTGCCCAGGCTGGAGAGCAGTGACACCATCACTACTCACTGCAGCCTCGAACCTCCCCGAGAGACCTTCCCACCTCAGACTCCTGAGTAGCTAGGACCATAGGTGTGCGCCACCATGCTCCACTAATTTTTGAATGTTATGGGCCAGGCACAGTGGCTCATGCCTGCAGTCCCAGCACTTTGAGAGGCTGAGGCAGGTGGATCACTCGAGGTCAGGAGTTCAAGATCAGCCTGGCCAACGTGGCAGAACCCCATCTCTACTAAAAATACAAAACTTAGCCAGGTGTGGTGGCATATGCCTGTAATCCCAGCTACTGAGGTGGCTGAGGCAGGATAATCTCTTGAACCTGGGGGGAGAAGGTTGCGGTGAGCCAAGGTCATGCCACTGCACTCCAGCCTGGGCGACAGAGCGAGAATCCGTCTCAAAAAAAAAAAAAGAAAAAAAAAGAAAAAATTTATGTAGAGCTATGGTCTCCCTATGTTGCCCATACTGGTCTTGAGCTCCAGGGTGCAAGCAATTCTCCTGCCTTGGCCTCCCAAAGTGCTGGTATTACAAGTGTGTGAGCCACCACGCCCAGCCTTGAGAGCTCTTTGTATATTCTGGATATAAATATTTTGTCAGATATGTGATTTGCAGACATTTTCTCCCATTTCATGGCCTGATTTTATACAGTGTCTTTTTTTTTTTTTTTTTGAGACAGAGTCTCACTCTGTCGCCCAGGCTGGAGTGCAGTGGCATGATCTCAGCTCACTAAATCTCTGCCTCCCCGGTTCAAGCAATTCTCCTGCCTCAGCCTCCTGACTAACAGGGATTACAGGCATGTGCCACCACAACCAGCTAATTTTTGTATTTTTAGCAGAGACAGGATTTCACCATATTGGCTGGGCATTCATTGAATGCCCACATCGTGTTGAACTCCTAACCTCAGGTGACGCACCCACCTCAGCCGCCCAAAGTGTTGGGATTACAGGCGTGAGCCACTGCACCCAGCCCTGGCCACTCTTAACAGTATCTTTTGAAGAGCAGGTAGTTATTGATTTTGAAGAAGTCCAAATCATTATTTTTTTTATGGTTATACTTTCTTTGTATTATTTAGGAATTTTTGCCTCCCTTAAGTATTTTCTCATTTTCTTCTAGAATCTTATCATTCTAGATTTTAAGTCTGTGGTCAATTCTGAATTAACTTTTGTATTGGACAGTCAGGTACACATTGTAGTTCATTTTCCTTTTTTTGGCACATGGATGTCCATGATGGGGTTCAATGCTCTGGGAGAAAGGCTACCCTGAAGGACACCTGTCCAGCAGCTATGATACGGGACACACTTTCCCAAAAGTTTGTAGCAAGCAGGACACAGGCCTGTCTTCCCTGGTGGGATCTCAACCTAGTGTGGTAATAACACTTACAGGGAAGTGTTGTTATGGGAGGATAGAGTGCATTATTCTATTCAGAATACTTACCTGTGTCACTATTATTATTAACCTCCAGAAATGAATGGCTCTGAATCTCATCCTTCAGAGACCACTTTACCCCTTCCCCTGGCCTAGCAGGTAGGGGTTTGCATGGATATGCCACCAAGAGAGCCCTGTCTCCCCATCTTATCCCATTCCTGCTTACCCACTGCTTTGTAATTCTACATCTAAGGCACAGCACTGTCTTTAAACATTCCTGTCAGAGGAGACCCAGAAGGTAGCAGGTGAAGCCCCGGAGACTTTTTTTTTTTGAGACAGAATCTCACTCTGTTGCCCAGGCTGGAGCGCAGTAGTGCGATCTCAGCTCACCACAACCTCCGCCTCCCAGGTTCAAGCCATTCTGCTGCCTCAGTCTCCCGAGTAGCTGGGACCACAGGCATGTACCACCACACCCAGCTAATTTTTTGTATAGCCCCGGAGACTCCTAAACACACCTTTGCTTTGCCAAGTTCATGGGGCCGTGTGCTCTGGTGCCTGGCACAACTCCCTCCTTTTTGTCTTTTTAGCAGTCAGAGATGTGGAATTGAGAAGGAAGGGAGCAGCACTCCCACAGAAGGTGTTCACAAGGTCTCTTTACTCCTTTTCCAGATCATCTTACCTTGGTCATTACTGTCAGACAAAGTGCACGAACAGATGCGGGCCTTGGGCACTATTTCCTGGCTGCTGAGGTTTATTTGCAATTTCCCCGACCTGTCAGTGAGTGCTTGGAGTGGGCGGAAAGGCTGACCCAGCGGGCCCTGTTTCTCTGCACATGGGGTACCTGAGAGTCTGTAGTTCTGCAGGGGGTTACTGGGGGGTGGGCAGTCAGAGTGTCCCTCTTTTTTTGCATTAGTGCCTTTTCTGTTCCTATGGGGGAAGAGGCTTAACTTGTTTGCTTGGTTTGCCCTTGGCCAAGTGAGTTTCAATTGGCTGGACACATCTCAGCCTTGTTGGGGGACCTTGGCCTAAACAGCTGGGTTGGGTCCACAGCTTCCCACTGGCTGACATATTTTAGGGATCTGGCTGCCCCATTTCCCTGGGTGCTGCTTTGAAAGGTTTTTCTTGGGCAGGGAAAGAGTGTGGAGTCGGTGTGGTGAGGGGATACATGCAGGCAAATGATTTAGTGGTGTAGAGGGGTGGGGAGGTTGGAGAGGGATGGTGGCCACAGTATGGGGAAGTTCATTTTGGGGTGATGGGGAGTTAACCAGTTTCCTCTTCTGGGCAGCACATGGAGGAATTCTCAATGAGTGGGAAACTGATGAGCATCTTCGGCCTGTTCGTCATGGGCTGCAACCACGAGATCAGCATAGAGGCATCAGAGGCGTTGCATTACCTGTTCAAAATCCTTGTGTGAGAAGTAGGCAACATGAGCCTGAGTGGCCACTGGGCTACAGCCGTGGGGACGCACGAATAACAAGAACATATAAGCACCATTCATTGAATGCCCACATTGTGTCAGGCACACGATGAAGGGCAGTTCCTTCTCATGAGGGCAATGGAGTAAATATGCTATGATGCCCCAAGATGAGGGATCCCTGTTACAAGTAGATCTGGAAACTTTATCTGGATGAGCTCCAACCCCATTGCTGATGCAATGCCCTCTTGTAAGAGATTCTAAGAGATTCTCGGGGAAAATGGGAGCTAGGCTTGCAGCCACCTGTGGAATCAACTTGGATACTCAATATTTCCCAGTGGTCTCAGCCTTACTGCTAGGCCTAAGACTGGGAAAATGAACATCTTTTCTTAGGGAACAAATTTGGGAGTCCCAGATTGAGACCCTCTTTGCTCAAGGAAAACAAAAAATACAAACAGTCACACACGCTTACAGAGGTGCCAGGAGGATTTGCAAATATCCCTAAAAGGAGTTTCAGAAACTCTGACTTCTCATGGTTCAACAGGGCATACTTCTTTTATAAGGGCATTTGCCCAGCACCCACGGGTAGAACAGTCCACATTCTGGCACAGCGCAGGAACAGCTGCAAGGACCAGACTGAGTCCCCAGCCACATTCTCCCTCCACCCACTGGCCTGGTGCTGGGGAACTCTTCCCATTCTGTTGAGCAAATGTTATTTCACCCATTTCACTCTGTTGATCTTCTCTGAGGTTTGGAGGGGAAATAAAGAAGGGTGTGTTCCTATTTCCCTGTTAAGGCCCTGCCCCTTAATTGTTGTTTTTGGATTGAAGGTGTGAAACAAAAGACAGAGACTATCCTGAAGGATTTGCAGAAGCATTTCCGTGGAGCATGGCTTGCCAGCCTGCAGGATCTAACACTGGTAACCCTCACTCTCCACAGTGCATGAAATGCCCAGATGGGGAGCCATGACAGGGAAGAAAGAGAGCTGGGGTGGGGAGATTGTAGAGGGCCTGGGTGGGGCCACAGAGGAGTACTCCTTCACCCAGGGGAGTGTCTCCAAAGCTCAAGGTCTCATGGACAGCAGGCTGGAGGGGTAAGACTCATTCCCTAGCTGCACTTGAGTTGACTGAGGCTTGAGGTCACTGAGAGAGTTCTTTTTTTTTTTTGAAATAGAGTCTTTCTCTGTTGCCCAGGCTGGAGTGGCACGATCTCAGCTTACTGCAACCTCTGGCTCCTGGGTTCAAATGATTCTGTAGCCTCAGCCTCCCGAGTAGCTGGGATTACAGGTGCATGCCACCACACCCAGCTAATTTTTGTATTTTTTGGTAGAGATGGGGTTTCACCATGTTGGCCAGGCTGGTCTCAGACTCCTGACTTCAGGTGATCCACCCGTGTTGGCCTCCCAAAGTGCTAGGATTACAGGCATGAGCCACTGCACCTGGCCAAGAGAGTTCTTTAAAAGAAGTATAGTCAACCCTATTCTCCTCCTACAGATTGTGCCCTTGTACCTTATTTGTAGCCTAGCCTTAATTTTTTTTATTCAGTAAAGATGTATTGGTTGTCTTAGCCGGGCGTGGTGGCTCATGCCTGTAATCCCAGCACTTTGGGAGGCCAAGGCGGGTGGATCACGAGGTCAGGAGATCGAGACCATCCTGGCTAACATGGTGAAACCCCATCTCCACTAAAAATACAAAAAAAAAAATTAGCCGGGCATGGTGGTGGGCGCCTGTAGTCCCAGCTACTTGGGAGGCTGAGGCAGGGGAATGGCGTGAACCTGGGAGACGGAGCTTGCAGTGAGCCGAGATCGAGTCACTGCACTCCAGCCTGGGCGACAGAGCGAGACTCCATCTCAAAAACCACAAAAAGATATATTGGTTGTCTTAGATATGGTGTCTCCAGGCTCAATCAACTCAAATCACTACAGTCAGAAATCCAGGAGTCATCCCTTGCTCTTTCCTCTCCCTCACTCTTCACATCCAATTCAACACCAGGTTTGTTCATTCTGCCTCCTGGATAGCTCTTGAATTTGTCCACTCTGCTCCAGCCCCACTGTGGGCCCCCAGCATCTCTTGCCTGGGTCACTCCAGCAGCCCCTTACTGATCATCCTGTTTCCAACTGTGCTTCTTGTCACATCACTTTCTATGCTACAGTCAGAGAACTGCATTTCTAAAATGCAAATGCTGAGATGTATTATTCCCTTTCAGACTGCATTGAATCCCCACTGTCCTCATTCTAAAGTCCAAACTTGTTCACTTGACCCACAAGACCCTTCATGATCTGGTCCCTGCTGTAAGTGTCCTGCCTCATCTTGTCTTAGTCTCCCTTTTCCACCTGGCCCAGGTCTCCCTTGCAGGACACAGTAGTTAGGCTGAACTTCCTTCCACTCCAGGCCTTTGCATATTCTGTTCCCTCTGCCTGGAACTCTGTCCTTCTTTTTCCTTGGGTCTGAATCATGGCGGTAGGGGAACCAAACACATCCTTCTTCACATGGCAGTAGGAAGGAGAAGTGCTGAGCAAAGGAGAAAACATCCCTTATAAAAACATCAGATCTTGTGAGAGCTCACTCACTATCACAAGAACAGCATGAGGGTAACCACCTTGACACACGGGGATTATGGGAACTACAATTCAAGATGAGATTTGGGTGGGAATACAGCCAAACTGTATCACTGACATTGCACTATAACTGCCTGTTTACTTGCCCTGACTTGATGGTAAATTCCTTGAGGGTAAAGGCATTGTATGTCTTAGTCGCAGTTGTCCTGAGCTCCCAGCAATAGAACCAGGCACAGAGCTGGGCCTCAATATTGTTTGAGTGAATGAGCTTCACGTGGATATGCAGGTGCAGGCTCAGAGGCATGAGGCATGTCTGCTGTACATAATAGCAGTCCTACTTGCTTTGGAATGCTGCAAGCTCACTAAACATCAGAACTAATTTCCAATGGACTCACTTGCTTGCATTCCAAATGGAAGTAGAAATGCCTTTTGCATTGTCCTCTGTATCAAGTTGTCAGGACCATTGCTCCTTCCTGGAGACTTCAGAGCTGGTGGCACTCTGAGGCTTGGCTCACACCACGGAATAGCCAGATGCTGACCAGGGGCTGCCTCCACTGGCCCCTGGTTGATTAGTCTCTTTGGAAGCCAGAGGCTTTGGGGCAGATCCAAGTTGGGATGCTGACATTGTGGAGACAGCTGTTCTTCTTTCTTCAGTTCTTCAAGAAATACCTGACCCCTGAGGAAAGAGCAGATATGATCACGGTGAGCATGGAGGCCATGACCAACACCAGCAGGCGTGACATCTCTGCAGCTTCCAAGATGTTAAAGATGATCCTGAAGTACACGATTCCAGAGATCAGGAAGGTAGCAGCTCTGGGGGACCTAATGGTTCAAAGTCAATTTAAGGATTCTTCCTTTCTGTTCTGTTTTGGGTCTTGTTCTGTCTCCTACCAGTTTGAGTTTAAAGAATCACATGCTTCAACCCAGAGGAGAAAAGGCTAAATGAGGAGTTGTGATTGTGGAAAAGACTCTTCTTTGGGAAGGGTTGACCATCTGGCTTCCATCTCCACCAGGATGGGAAGAAGAATTGAGTCAAAGCTAGAGCAGACTACTAGGGCCTGCTAGGACCAGGAAAGACCGCAGTCATTCTTCCTGCTTCCAGACAGTATTTGATATGTTAGATCTATAGGTGCCTTCTTGTTTATTCAGGAGGGATAATTCAGGGGTGTGTGTGTGTATAAATACAAATATAATATATATCCATAAACTTGTGACACACTAACATAAATAGAGATGAAATACAGAGACTCCTTTATGAGAGCTGGGACTGGTTCTCAGTAAAATTAAGACAGCGTAGGGCTGGGCGTAGTGGCTTACACCTGTAATCCTAGCACTTTGGGAGGCTGAGGTGGGGGGATCACTTGAGCCTAGGAGTTTGAAACCAGCCTGGGCAATATAGCAAGACCCCATCTCTTAAAAACATTAATAAAAAAATTAAGACAGCACAGTTTAGCTGTCCTTTTTATTATAGTATTTTAAAATATCTGATGGACTGATGGAGTCCCTCTTCTTTTAATGGCCTAACCCACTTCTCTAACTCACTTATGACCTCTCCACTATAGTCCTATGAGCAGCTCCAGGATCTTACATTTTCCACTTCTCTGGCCTGGATTGCCTTTTGATTGAATGCCTCAGAGCAGACCGCTGATAAGTTGAAGGGGACCCCAAAGGTCAACTACTCTAACTCCCCACTTGATGCTTGTAATCTCTTTTTAAGGTTTTAAATCTATTTTGTATGGAATGCTTCACGAATTTACAGGTCATCCTTGTGCAGGGGCCATGCTAATCTTCTCTGTGTTATTCCAATTTTAGTATCTGTGAAGCGAGCACAATGCTTGTAATCTCTTCAAGAGCACCCCAGACCACTGGACACCCAGACGGTGCTGAAAGCAATCTTGAGGCCCTCGCTACCTTAAACCATAGCTCATTTGTATTTGTAAATGACTTTCTTTTTTTAAAAAAATAATTTTTAATTTACAAAAAGGATATATATTTGTGGCATACAACATGATATTTTGAAATATGTATACATTGTGGAATGGCTAAACCAAGCTAATTAACATATCGATTAACTCACATACTTTTTTTTTGTAGTGAGAACATTGAAAATCTACTGTCTTAGCAAATTTCAAGTATAGAATAGTCACCATGTTGTACAATAGATCTGAACTTATTTCTCCTGTTTAAATGAAATTTTGTATCCTTTGACCAATATCTCCCCAATCCTCCTCACCTCCAGCCCCTGGTAACCACCATTGTACTCTCTGCTTCTATGAGTTTGACTTTTTTAGATTCCACATCTAAGTGAGATCACCCAGTATTTGTTTTTCTATACCTGGCTTGTTTTGTTTTTCATAATGTCCTCCAGGTTCATGTATACTGTTAAATGACAGGGTTTCCTTCATTTTTAAGGGTGAATAACATTCCATTGTGTATATGCCACATTTTCTTTATCCATTTATCTGTTGTTGGAAGCTTAGGTTCTTTCCCCATCATGGCTATTACAAAAAAAGCTGCAATGAACAGGGGAGTGCAGATATCTCTTCCAGACACTGGCTTTATTTTCTTTGGCTATATACCCATAAGTGGTATTGGTAGTTTTACTTTTAGTTTTTTGAATAACCTCCATAATGTTGGAATTTTCCATAATGGTTGTGCTAATTTACATTCTACCAACAGTGTATAAGGGTGAACCACTTTCCTTATCTAAAAGTTCTAACTTACAGCACACTGAAGTCTGCATCCCCATAGTTTCTAGTCCCTGGCCCAAGTTTACCTTCTGGGGTTATGCAGAATTCAATTAATATTCAAGTGTTACTAATGCTAGGTGCTATATACTATGCTAGTTTCTTTTACATATTCTTGTATTGAATTCTTACAACATATCTGTTGTGAGAATTATTTTCTCTTTAGAAATGAGAAGGCCAGGTGCAGTGGCTCACACCTGTAATCCCAGCACTTTGGGAGGCCCAGGAAGGAGGATTGCTTGAGGTTGGGAGTTCAAGACCAGCCTGGGCAATATAGTGAGACCTCATTTCTACTAAAAATCAAAAGCATTAGTTGCGCGTGGTGGCACACACTTGTAGTCCCAACTACTAGGGAAGTTGAGATGAGAGGATAGCTTGAACTCACGGGATGGAGGCTGCAGGGAGCTATAATTGCGCCACTGCACCCCAGCTGGGACACCAGAGCTAGACCCTGTCTCAAAAGAAAAACAAAATGAGAAAAGGCTCAAAGAGGCCATGAGCCTTAATTACTGAAGTTTCATCAGCAGTTATTAGGTGACAGACACTGTTCCAACCAATTCAGATGTATTAACTCAGAACTGTTGATGTGGGTAAAATCGTCCTCCTATTTTGCGTGAGGAAATAGAGCGCAGAGGATGAAAAGCTTTCCCAAGCTCACACAGTTGGTAAGTGGGGAGGTGAAATTCACATCCAGGTAGTATGACTTTAGAGTTCATGCGGACCACCACCTGTTGCCTCCACCCCACATGGCTAGTAAACAGCAAGGACTGACTCTTCTCTCCCTCCATAATAGTCTTGAGACCATTTGGAGGCAGCAATCCTATGCCCTCAGGCTTCCTCTCTCTAAGTTACTCATCCTTAGATTCTTCCTTCATTCTTCATGACATGGTTTCCAGACATGGTTCTGGTCTCCCCTGGCTGCTCTCTTTTTTGTCCCTCTTAAAATATGGGGTCTGTTCCGTGGTGGGCAGGTCTGTATAAAGCTACCCTTAAAATCCAAGGAAGCTGAGAGGTCAAAGAAAGAGGTTGATGAATCCAGTTTCTGAGAAAGAAACTACTCCGGAGGCAGAGGCAGGAGAATTGCTTGAACCCAGGAGGCGGAGGTTGCAGTGAGCGCAGATTGTGCCACTGCACTCCAGCCTGGGAGGCAGAAGGAAACTCCGTCTCAAAAAAAAAAGACCTGGCGTGGTGGCTCACGCCTGTTATCCCAGCACTTTGGGAGGCAGAGGGAGGTGGATCACCTGAGGTCAGGAGTTTGAGATCAGCCTGACCAACATGGCAAAACCACATCTCTACTAAAGATACAAAAATTAGCCGGGTGTGGTGGCGTGTGCCTGTAGTCCCAGCTACTTGGGAGGCTGAGGCAGGAGAATCACCTGAAACCGGGGGGTGGAGGTTGCAGTGAGCTGAGATTGCGCCACTGCATTCCAGCCTGGGCGACCGAGCCAGACTCCATCTGAAAGAAAACAAAAAACAAAACAGAAGCCATGTCCCAGGAGGCTGCGAGATGAGATGGTGGACCCCCCCAGCCATCACCCACCATGGCCCAGGGCTTCTATACAATAGGAGTCGGACATGGTGGGTGTGCCTCTAGTCCCAGCTACTGGGAGCCTGAGGTGGGAGAATCACTGGAGCCCAGGACATCAAGGCTGCAGTGAGCTATGAGCATGCCACTACCCTGTCTCTAAGAAACTAACAAATATACCTTAGAGAAGGAATGTGTTGGACAACTAAAATCAACCCCTCAGGAAAAAGCAAGAATGCTATGCAAATCTGCCCTAAGGGCAGGATTTATGGTAAGGGTTGTTTCGACCTAAGGACAGGATTTACAGCAACAATAGATAAAGTAAGTCCGGGCACGGTGGCTCACGCCTGTAATCCCAGCACTTTGGGAGGCCGAGGCGAGTGGATCAGGAGGTCAGGAGATCGAGACCATCCTGGCCAACATAGTGAAACCCTGTCTCTACTAAAAATACAAAAATTAGCTGGGCGTGGTGGTGAGTGCCTATAGTTCCAACAATTCGGGAGACTGAAGCAGGAGAATCTCTTGAACTCAGAAGGTGGAGGTTGCAGTGAGCTGAGATGGTGCTACTGCACTCCAGCCTCGCGATAGAGCAAGGCTCCATCTAAAAAAAAAAAAAAATAGATCAAGTAGAAATCTTAGAGGTATTCTGGGAACCGAGATTAATCAGAAGTCAATATGGTGACCGAAACGAAAAGAAAAGGAAAAAATAAAACAAAAAGAAAAAAAAGAAGTCAATATTGTAGGCCAGGCATTGTGGCTCATGCCTGTGACCCTAGCACTTTGGGAGGCCGAGGTGGGCAGATTGCCTGAGCCCAGGAGTTCGAGACCAGTGTGGGCAACATGGTAAAATCCTGTCTCCAATAAAAACACAAAAAAATCAGCCGGGAGAGGTGATGTGCACCTGTAATCCCAGCTACTCGGGAGGCTAAGGCACGATAAAACCCAGGAGGTGGAGGTTGCAGTGAGCTGAGATCTCACCACTGCATTCCAGTTGCATGGGCGACACAGTGAGACTCTGTCTCAAAAAAAAAACAAAAAACAAAAAAAACAAAAAAAAAGCCAATATGGTGGATTAGCATCCAACATGGGGTTGCTTCAGGCCCCATAGGGTCCAAGACAGTCCACAGTCCTGAGGGTATGGCCTGACCAGAGCAGAGTGCAGTGGGATGGTGACTTTTTTGGTCTGGGCATGCTATGTATGCATCATGTGCAGCTCTACAGGTGAAGTGGGTGCCTAGTTATGTGCATGCTGGTGAGCTGGTGTTGAGTGTCTGGAAAGAACCTCCTTTTCCCTCATTTCAGGTGCCGGAAATCATCCAGTACATTCACTACCACATGAACAGCATTACAGAAACCACAGCCCAAAAGACCATTAAGAAGATCCTGTATCTGCTGTCCCAGTACTACACTGGTGAAGTTATCCTGACACTATTGAAGATAGAAGATCAGTCACAAAAGTAGGTGACTTTCGACCCCACAAGTACATGCACCCAGTAGTCTATTTGCTTCTTCTTAAAACATATTCGGGACCTGAGCAGTGGCTCACTTCTGTAATCCCAGCACTTTGGGAGGCCCAGGTGGACAGATCACCTGGGAGTCAGGAGTTCGAGACTAGCCTGGCTGACATGGTGAAACCCCGCCTCTACTAAAAATACAAAAAATTAGCCAGGCGTGGTGGCGGGTGCCTGTAATCCCAGCTATTCAGGAGGCTGAGTCAGGAGAATTGCTTGAACTTGCGAGGCAGAGGTTGCAGTGAGCCGAGATCACGCCATTGAACTCCAGCCTGGGCAACAAGAACAAAACTCCATCTCCAAAAAAAAAAGGAAAAAAGTAGTGGCTGGGCATGGTGACTCACGCCTATAATTTCAGCACTTTGGGAGGCCGAGGTGGGTGGATCATCTGGGGTCAGGAGTTCAAGACCATCCTGGCCAATATGGTGAAACCCCATCTCTACTAAAAATACAAAAATTAGCCAGGCGTGGTGGCGGGGGCCTGTAATCCCAGCTACTCAGGAGGCTGAGGCAGGAGAATCGCTTGAACCTGGGAGGCAGAGGTTGCAGTGAGCCGAGATCGTGCCACTGCACTCCCACCTGGGAGATAGAGTGAGATGCTGTCTAATATATATATATAGATAGCTGTTCTAACAAGTGTGTGGTAGCCTCTCATTGTGGTTTTAATTTGCATTTCCCTAATTCAATTGCAACTAATGATGATGGGCATCGTTTCATGTCTTTCTTTGCCATTCATGTATCTTCTTTAGTCAAGTATCCAAGTCTTTTACCCATTTCACTGTTGGGTCGTTTGTTTTCTTATTGGTGAGTTTTGAGAGTTCTTTATATATTCTGTATACAAGTCTTGTCAGATATACGATTTTCACGTATATCTCCCATTTTGTGGATTGTCTTTTCATTCTCTTAAGAGTTCAAAAGTTTGTAATTTGATGAAATCCAGTGTTTTGTTTCTTATGGATCATATTTAGAGTCATAGGTATTTCTTTCCATGATTTCTTCTAGAAGTTTTAACTTTTGTGTTTTATATTTATATTTCACTTTTACTTAACTTTTTAGAAAGCGTGAGGAATAGGACTAGGTTCAGTTTGTTGCATATAGAAGTCTAATTGTTCCAGCACCATTTGTTGCAGAGATTATCATTTCTCCACTGAATTGTCTTTGCACATTTATCAAAAATCAACTGATGGCTGGGCGTGGTGGCTCACGCCTGTAATCCCAGCACTTTTGGAAGCCAAGGTGGGCGGATCACTTGAGGTCAGGAGTTCGAGACCAGTCTGGCCAACATGGCAAAACCCCATCTCTACTAAAAATACAAAAATTAGCCGGGGATGGTTGCTTGCACCTGTTATCCCAGCTACTTCGGAGGCTAAGGCATGAGAATCACTTGAACTGGGGAGGTGGAGGTTGCAGTGAGCCAAGATCGCGCCACTGCACTCCAGCCAGGGTGACAGAGTGAGACCCTGCCTAAAAAAAAAAAAAAAAAAAAAATCAATTGACAGTATTTGTGTGCCTCTAATTATGGGCTGTCTTCTGATCCATTAAGCTATATGTCAATTCTTTCATCAATACCATACTGTCTCTAATAGTGTAGTTTTATTTTAAGTATTAAATCAGGTAGGATGAGTTCTTCAATTTTATTACCTTTTTTTTTTTTTTTTTTGAGATAGAGTCTGACTGTCACCCAGGCTGGAGTGCAGTGGTGCAATCATAGCTCACTGCAGCGTTGAACTTTTGGGCTGAAGCAATCCTCCCATTTCCACTTCCTGAGTAGCTGGAACCACAGGCACATGCCACCTCACCCAGCCTTTTTTTTTTTTTTTTTTTTTTTTTGGTAGAAACGGGGTCTCGCCATGTTGCATGGCTGGTCTCAAAACTCCTGAGCTCAAATGATTCTCCTGCCTCAGCCCAAGTGCTGGGATTACAGGGTGTGAGCAGTTGCACCTGGCCTATAACTCTTTCTCAAAATTGTTTTGGCTATTTTATTTTGCTTTTCCATATAATTTTTTTTTTTTTTTTGAGACAGAGTCTCACTCTGTCACCCAGGCTGGAGTGCAATGACATGGTCTTGGCTCACTGCAAACTGCACATCCCAGGTTCAAGTGATTCTCTCACCTCAGCCTCCCAAGTAGCTGGGACTACAGGTGCGTGCCACCACACCCGGCTAATTTTTGTGTTTTTAGTGAAGATGGGGTTTCACTATGTTGGCCAGGCTGGTCTCAAACTCCTGATCTCATGATTTGCCTGCCTTGGCCTCCCAAAGTGCTGGGATTACAGGCATGAGCCGCCACGCCTGGCCTACTTTTCTGTATAAATTTTATAATTTATATAGAATATTTATTTATTTAAAAATATGCTGGTGATATTTTTATTGGGATTATGTTGCATCTATAGATAAGTATAAGGAGAATTGACAACTTCACAATATTGAGTTTCTGGTCCATGAACATAGCATATCTCGTCATTTATTTAGGTCTTTAATTTCTTTCATCAGTCTTTTGTATTTTTCAACACACAGATCTTGCGAATATTTTGTTAGTTTTATACCTAAGTATTTTTGTGCAATTGTAAATGGTACATAAATTTTTTGTAAATTTTTAATTGTTTACTACTGCTATATAGAAATAACATCAATTTTTGTATATTGACTTTCATTGACTTTATATCCTGCAATAAGTGAGGTTTCACTTATTAGTTCTTGGAGCTTTTTAATAGATTCACTGGAGTTTTCTACATAAACCATCATATCATCTGTAAATAGAAGCAGTTTATAGTGTTTCTTTTTCTTCCAAATTTGTGTTTCTTTTTCTTGCTTTATTACACTGGCTGGGACTCCTAGCATAATGCTGAGTATGGGTGATGAGAGTGGACATCTTTGCTTTATTCCCAATCTTAGAGGAAAAACTTTCAGTCTTTCACCATTAAGTATGGTGCTAGATGGTAGGGTTTTGTTGTTGTTGATGTTAGATGTCCTTTATCAAGTTAAGAAAGTTTCCTTCTATTTCTAGTTTGCTGCGAGTGTTTACCACTAATGGAGATTATCACAAATGTTTTTGATAATTTGACATCTATTGAGATAATTGTGTGGTTTTTCTTTTGTATTCTGTTAATATAATAAATTGCATTTTTGACCGTGGAGGCAGTCTTGCATTCCCAGGATAAACCCCATTTGGTTGTGATGTATTATCCTTTTAACATATTGCTGGATTCGATTTGCTAATATTTTGTTGAGGACTTTTGTGTCTATTTGGTTGAGGATTTTTTCATGGGAGATATTTGGTCTGTAGTTTTTTCTTTCATTCATTTATTCTTTCTCTTTTTTCTTGTACTGTCTTGGGTTTTTGTGCCAAGATAATGCTGAACTCAAAAGATTGTTTTGGGAGTATTTTCTTTTTCTTTTTCTTTTTTTTGTTTTTTTTGAGAGACAGTCTTGCTCTGTCGCCCAGGCAGGAGTGCAGTGGGATGATCTTGGCTCACTGCAACCTCCACCTCCCAGGTTCCAGTGATTCTCCTGCCTTAACCTTCTGAGTAGCTGGGACTACAGGCATGTGCCACCACACCCAGCTAATTTTTGTATTTTTTAGTAGAGAAGGGTTTCACCATATTGGCCAGGCTGTCATCAAACTCCTGACATCATGATCCGTCTACCTTGGCCTCCCAAAGTGCTGGGATTACTGGAGTGAGCCACCGTGTCCAGCCTATTTTCTTATTTTCTATTTTTTGGAGGAAATTGTGTAAAATTGGTGTTACTTTTTTTCTAAACATTTAGTGGAATTCAGTACTGAAACCATCTGGATCTAGAGTTGTATTTGTTGGAAGTTTTAAAACTATGGATTGAATTTATTTAGTAGTTAGGGTCATTCAGATTATCTATTAATTTGCTCATCTTCTTCTAGTCACTTAAGGTGGAAATGTAAATTACTAATTTGAGAACTTTCTTCTTTTTTAAAATAAGCATTTTTATGCTATGAATGTTCCCCTAAGCATAGCTTTAGCTGCATCTAACAAATTTTGATATATTGTATTTTCATTTTCATTTAGTTCAAAAATTTTTTCTAATTTTCCTTGAGTCTTTTTCTCTCACCCATGAATTACTTAGAAGTATTGTTAATTTCCAAATATTTGTGGATTGTCCAGGTATATTTCTGTTACTGATTTCTAGTTTAAATTTATTAAGGCCAGATAACATACTTTATGTGATTTCTATTCTTTAAAATTTGCTTAGATTTGTTTTGTAGCCCAGAATGTGGTATATTGTGGGGAATGCTCATGTGCACCTACAAAGCATGTGTATTCTGGCCAGGCGCAGTGGCTCATGGCTGTAATCCCAGAACTTTGGGAGGTCAAGGTGGCTGCATCACCTGAGTCCAGGAGTTCAAGACCAGCCTGGCCAACATGGTGAAAACCTGTCTCTACTAAATATACAAAAATTAACGAGGGACGGTGGTGCGTGCCTGTATACCCAGCTACTCAGGAGGTTGCGGCAGGAGAATCACTTGAACCTAGGGGGTGGAGGTTGCAGTGAGCTGAGATCCCACCCCTGCACTCCAGCCTGGTGACAAAGTGAGAGCCTGTCTCAAAAAAAAAAAAAAAAAAAAAAAAAGAATGTGTATTCTGCTGTTGTTGCCTGGAGTGTTCTATAAGTTAGGTTATAGAACAACACAGTGTTGTTCAGGACTTTTATAACCTTGCTGAATTTCTGTCTACATATTCTGTCAATTACTGAGAGAGGAGTGTTGAAGTCTCCCAATATGCTTATGGATTTATCTATTTGTTCCTTCAGTTTTATCATTTTTTGCTTCATGTATTTCATTAGGTGTATATACATTTAAGATTGCTACATCTTCTTGATGAATTGACTGTTCTATCATTAATTAATGTCCCTCTTTGTCCCTGGTAATACTCTTTGTTCTGAAGTTCCCTTTGTCTGATGTTAGTATGGCCATTTTTGCTTTTCAAACAGTTTGTATTTGTGTGGTATATCTTTTTCCATTCTTTTAACTAATATGTATAATTATATTTAAAATGTTTTTTTAATATAGCATATGGTTGGACTTGTGTTTTTATCTAACCTAACAATCTCTACCTTTTAGTTTGTGTATTTAAATCATTTATAATTAAAGTAATTAATAATATGTTTGGATTTAAGTCTACCATTTTATGATTTATTTTGTTTTTCCCCTTTGTTTTTTATTCCTGTGTTCCCCTTTCCTGCATTCTTTCAAATTGTTTGAATTTTTTTAAGCATTCCATTTTAACTTATCTATTAGATTTTGATTCTTTGTACCAATTTTTAGTGGATTCCCTGGGCATTTATATACCTAAAGTTTTATAGTCTACTTACATACCTAAATTTCCATAGTCTGCTTAGAGTTAGTATTTCACAATTTTGAGAAAATGTAGAAGCTTTCACTATACAGCTTCTTTTACCTTACTTACTTTTTTTTGAGACAGAGTCTTGTAGGCTGGAGCGCAGTGGCATGATCTCGGTCACTGCAACTTCCGCCTCCTGGGTTCAAGCGATTCTCCTGCCTCAGCCTCCCAAGTAGCTGGGATTACAGGCGCACGTCACCATACCCAGCTAATTTTTGTATTTTTAGTAGAGATGGGGTTTCACTATGTTGGCCATGCTGGTCTTGAACTCCTTGAACCTCAAGTGATCCGCCCGCCTCAGCCTCCCAAAGTGCTGGGATTACAGGTGTGAGCCACCTTGCCCGGCCTAATTTTTGCTTTCAATAGTCATACATATTTTTAAACTTAAGAGGAGAAAAATGGTCTGTTACATTTACTCATATATTTGCCATTCCTGTTGCTTTATCTTCATTGTTAAAATTTCAACTTTCTGATAAAATTTCTTTTCTGCTTGAAGAACTTCATTAGCATTTCATTTAGAGCATGTCTTTGAGCGATAAATTCTTAGTTTTCTTCCATATGTGAATGTTTCAATTTTACCTTCTTTTTTTTTTTTTGAGGCAGAGTTTCGCTCTTGTCACCCAGGCTGGAGTGCAATGGCGTGATCTCTGCTCACTCCAACCTCTGCCTCCTGGGTTCAAGTGATTCTCCTGTCTCAGCCTCCCGAGTAGCTGGGATTACAGGAGCCCACCACCATACCCAGCTAATTTTTTTGTATTTTTAGTAGAGACAGGGTTTTGCCACATTGGCCAGGCTGGTCTCGAACTCCGGGCCTCAAGTGATCTGCCTGCCTTGGCCTCCCAAAGTGCTGGGATTACAGGCGTGAGCCACTGTGCCCAGCCAATAAATTTCTGTTTATTATAAATTACCCAGTCTATGAGATTTTGTGATAGCAGCACAATACAAACTGAGACAATGGCAAAGGGGCTTTTTCAGCTAAGAATCTTGAGAAAGGGAGATTATTGTGAATTACTCAAGTGGGCTCTTAATGTAATCACAATGTGTCTTGTGATTGATGTATCTTGTTCGAACTTCACTGCACTTCTTGAATCTGTAAATGTATGTCTCTCACCAAATTTGGGAAGTTTTAGGTCATTATTTCTTCAGATATTTTTTTCTGTTCAAGTCTCTTTTTCTTTTTGTAAGATTTCAATGACATGAATATTCGACTTTTTAATGGTATCCTATAAGTCCCTGAAGCTCTGTTAATTTTTTTCTAATTTCTTAGTTCTTCAGATTGGTATAATTTTTATTGATTCATCTGCAAGTTCATGAACTCTTCTCTCTGCAATCTCCGTTTTCCTCTTGATCTCATCCAGTGAATTTTTGTTTCAGATATTGTATTTTTCAGTTCTAAAATTTCCATTTGGTTTTTTTAAAAAATAGCTTATTCCTCAGCTAAGAACATGAGAAAATCCATCTTTCCACTTCTTTCTTTGTTTCTTTGCTTCTCTCTCTCTCTCTCTTTCTTTAGTTCTTTTTTGAGACAGAGTCTTGCTCTGTTGCCCCAGGTAGGGTGCAGTGCCATGATCATAGCTTACTGCAGACTCAACCTCCCAGGTTAAAGCTATCCTCCCATCTCAGCCTCCTGAGTAACTGGGATCACAGGGATGTGGCACCATACCCAGCTAATTTTTTAAACTTTTTGTAGAGACAGGGTCTCTCTATGTTGCCCAGGCTAGTCTTGAACTCCTGGGCTCAAGTGATCTCCCGCCTCAGCCTCGCAAAGTGCTGGGATTACAAGTGTGATCCACCACTCCAGACCTTTCCATTTATTTCAGTTATGTACATCTTTACCTCATGGAGCATGATTAAAATGTCTACTTAAAGTATTATTATTATTATTCTTAGACAGGGTCGTGCTCTGTTACTCGGGCTAGAGTGCAGTGACGTGATCATAGCTCACTGCAACCTAGAACTCCTGGGCTCAAGTGATCCTCCTGCCTCAGCCCTCAAGTAGCTAGGACTACAGGCATGTGCCACCATGCCCGCTATTTTTTAAATTCATTTTTTAGAGAATGGATCTCACTATGTTGCTCAGGCTGGTCTTGAACTCCTGGCCTCAAGGGGTCCTTCTGCCTTGGCCTTCCAAAGTGTTGGGATTATGGGTGTGAGCCAATGCACCCAGCCATCTCTCAGAGTTTTAGCTGCCTGTGCTGCTACAGCTGCACAACTGGATCTGGCTTCAGGGTGATGAAATGAGAAAAAAGAGAGAGAGACAAAAAAGTAGCGCTTCCCCCACCCCTACACTCAGTGGGCCACAGTGCCCTGTGTTAGGTGCTTTTGTTGCTGCCCCAACTGCTTCTACTGTGCAGCTCTGCATCTGGAGTCACTCTCAGGACAGAGCTTGGGAGAGGAAAGAGACAAAGAAAGAAAGAAACAAAGATTCCACCCATACTTCTCCAACTCACAAGGACCCATTTTCCCAGTCCTCTGGCCAGAGAGACAGAGTTTTACTAAGAGATTTTGTTGCCTGTGCCTGCTGCATAGTTCAGCACTCGGGTCACCTTCAGGTCAAAGCTGAAAGATAATAGGAAAAAAGAATTCTGGGAAACTCACTCAAATGTTGTTTTTCCAGTGTTGGGAGGTAGTTGCTTTTTGTATTTGTCCAGTGTTTTTAGTTTTAACTGGTGCGAGAGCTGGGCTGGAGTGGACTTGCTCTGTCCTAGCAGATTGTGTAGACTCTCTTACTAGGGAAATTAGGATTGCTTGTTGTTAATTTCCTTTATCATGAGAAGGAAGTGTCTTTCTAGTCTATATCTGCTGAGTATTTTTTTTCCACTCGTGGAATTGTTTAATAAAAGGTTGATATCATATAATTAGAGTGTTTTCTTTTGGGTCAGGGGTGGTTTGAGACAGAGTCTCGCTCTGTAGCCCAGGCTGGAGTGCAGTGGTGCAATCTTGGTTCACTGCAACCTCTGTCTCCCGGGTTCAAGCGATTTGCCTGCCTCCCGAGGAGTTGGGATTACGAGCCTATGCCACCATGCGCGGCTAATTTTTGAATTTTCAGTAGAGATGAGATTTCATCATGTTGGCCAGGCCGGTCTCAAACTCCTGACCTCAGGTGATCTGCCTGCCTTGGCCTCCCGAAGTGCTGGGATTACAGGGTGAGCCACTGCACCCGGCTGGACAAAGTTATAATCTGATAGGAAGAAAAAGTTCTGGCATAGTAGAGTGACTGTGGTCAACAGTAAGGTATCATATATTACAAAACAGCCAGAGGAGAGGCTTTTGAATGCTTTCAACATAAAGAAATGGTAAAATCTGCTGAGTTTTTTGGAAAATAAAAAATAGACTTTGAAATACCAAATGCCATTACAACATCTAATGACATATTTATACAAATGTATACAGGTTTCTTTTTTAACCTTTTAATTTCCAAGTGGTTAGATATTTTGATCATCTTTTTCTAGTTTTATTGGATGATAACTGGAAAACATGATCTAAATGTCTTCTCCTTTTGAGAATGTGTTGAGGGGTTCTTTTGTGTGTATAGACCAGGAAGATTAATGTTATCAATTTTACTATATGTTTAATGGCTATTTGAAATAAATTTATATTCTCTACTGCATGCAAAGTCATCTATTAGACCAGGCTTGTTTATTTATTTATTTTCCTTTTTTGTATATTTTTAAAGTACAGATGGGTCTCACCATGTCACCCAGGCTGGTCTTGAGCTCCTGGGCTCAAGCAATCCTCCCTCCTCAGCCTCCCAAAGTGCTGGGATTGCAGGTGTGAGCCACCTCACTCAGCCAGACCAAGCTTATTTAATTGTTTTATAATATCTCATTGTACGATTACTACAAACTTATTTTACCCATTGTTTTTTTAATGACTATTTGTTGTTTCCAGCTTCTTGCTATTATTAACAGTGCTGTTATGCTCATTCTTACTCTAATATTGTGTTTAGATTTATAGGCATATTTACCATTTTATTTGCTCACCATCCCTTGCACCTCAAACTTTCCTTAGGAAATTATTTTTCTTTTCCCTAAATGGGAAAGAGAAAACAATACCTCTAAAGGTATTATTTAGGAGTTTATCCTCTAGCGAGACTCTATTGATCAAACCATCTATTTTTGTTTATCTATAAATAAAGCAAATCTGCATTAAATGATAGATTTGCTGGGAACTTGTGGGTTGATGTTTATTTTTGTTCCACACTTGGAAGGTTTATCCCACTGTCTTCTGCTCTCCACTGTTTCTGTGGAGAAGTTGGCTGTCAGTCTCATTGCCATTCTTTCACTGACGACTCATTTTTTCTCTCTTGTTTTTGTCCCCAGAGCATGTGTGTATTGTTTGCCAGCTGTGAAAGTCTGTCTTCACCTTTTATCTCACCTTCACTTCCTCAGTGCTTTCTCCTCCTGTTTCAAAAAGGCCATGACTTCTTGAGGACATTAAGCACATTTTCTTAAAATTTTATATTATTTGTAGCAAATGCTTTTCAGATATGTACTTTTCTTCTGAGTGTGATTTTGCCAGGTAAAAAATGAGAGGGGAGACATGGTAGGCAAAGGGAAAGGCATGTGCCCAATGATAGAGGAGAGAGAGCTTGTGCATGGGGTGAGGCTGGGGGTGCTGTGTGGGGCTGGTGATCAGACCCAGCCTGAAGAGGGGTGTGGTCATGCTGGGTGTTAAGGATGACAGGGGAAAGCCTGGAAGACAGATGCAGTGGTCTGAGGGTGGGTGGGTAGTGAGAGCTTGGACAGGCCAGAGAGAAGGGACCCACAGGGACGCTCTTCTCACCGAACTGACACATTCAAGTGTGGTCAACAAGCTTTGGCCTCAGATATTTTCTCAAACCAGGTTCACAGACCAAGTGAACATTTCCAGATTTGTGTGAGATGACAGAGAACAGGGAGGTCTGGAGGTGATGGCAAGATGAAAGGAATAGAAGGAAAAAGAGAGAGGGGATAATGAAGAGAGAGACAAGAAAGGAGGAAGAAACCAGGGGAGCTACGGGCCTGGGCAAAGGAGCCTAGAGTTGCCTCCCCTGGAAGCACTGTGGGGCCTGTGGAGAGTGGGTTACCTGGAGTGGGTAACTGTGTCCGTGGGTTTCTGACTCTGCAGGGGGGTTTGCAAACCCTGGGAAATCCTGGCATCCTTCCCCAAAGGCTACGAAATGATCATGGACTACCTGCTCCAGAGGCTGACTCCACACCAGAGACCAAAGGACCAGGAGCCCAGCCACAGAACAGAGATCTCACCATTGATTGTATGGAAAGGCCCGCAGAGGGGGGCCGGGGTGGGGAAGGGGACTCCCTGCTGTCCTGTTCTCGGCTGCCTTGGGCTCTTTGGCCTTGACCTTTTAGGTATCGGTGTTTGGTAGAACAGTATAATGGCAGTCTTGGAGTTGGGTTGCAGGGAGGGTTTTCCAATTAACTTTGCTTTGTCAGGGAGATAGAAGAACTGGATTTCCCAGCTGCTCTTTAACTCTCAAAGATGGTAAGAGACTAAAACAACCACCATGATTAGAAGAGCGCTTTAAAACAATGACATTCTAGAAATTGCCCTTTATTTTTCTGGCTCACACTAATTTAGTCTTCACTTGCTCTAGCAGCACGGGTTTTACTGGGCAAGTCTGTCATGGTGATGGGTTGTGGAAAGAGATTTCCTGGTGACAGGACCTATGAGTTGAAGATATGATAATGCTTCACTCTCCTCCTCCCTCCAAGGCCACCAGGGCCATGCATGAGCTCCTGCTGGAACCCAGTCGGCAGATGGAGGTGCAGTCCTTCTTCTCCTCCTTGTTCATGGCCCTGCTGTTCCAGATCTCCTTTTTGGTGGTTGAAGGGGACGCTGAAATAAGCCAGGATCAGCAACACATAGCTGAATGGATGGACCCCATAAGGTACCTTTGGTGTTTGCTAGTGATTATGCTCCACGGACCATCAGCTTAGCACCTTTGCCTGACTTGGTGTCAGCCTACTGAGCCTGAATACCCTCTGTACACCCTCCTGCCAGGGCATTTAACATGTTCCCCATGCGTCATTTCAAGAAGTGTCCCTGGGCTTAAAAAAACTATATTTTATTATTTTATTTTTTTAGAGACAGGGTCTTGCTATTTTGCCCAAGCTGGTCTTGAACTCCTGGCCTCAAGCCATCCTCTTCTCTCAGCCTGCTGTGTTGCTGGGATTACTGGTGCGAGTCCAGCTGTCTGGACTTTTTAGAAAAGACTCCTTCTTTAAACCTGGCCTACTAGGCTGATGCAGAGATTCTGCACCAAAATGAGATCAATACTGTGGATAAAACACACATCTGGGTCCACAGACCTGGTTTGCATTCCTACCCTTCTGCTGGCTCACTGTGTCACCTTGCAAATGCCACATCTCTCTTGGCCTCAGTTGCTTCACTTGTAAAATATTAGCCTGGGTCTCTGGGGGCTGTCCCACCACCAGCATTTCATGATCCTGAGAAAGCTTTGGGAGTCGGGCATGTGGCCAGTGAGGGAGAGGAGCGCAGATGGTGAATGACTTCGTATCTGTTTTCGGCCCTTTCTCCAGTTCTACCATGGAGGCCCTGAAGACCTTGATTCAAAGTTCTGGATATGGGGACTGTGTGTCTTCTATTCAGAGACATGGGGGCTGGGGGCTGCTCGGCAATCCTGAAAGACCCTATGACGGAGTCACTCTGCTGGCCAGGTGAGCTGCACCTGGGTCCATGGCTGGAGGGCTGTCCATTCACTTGGCCCTCTCCTGCGGCCCAGGCCTCACCTGAACACTGTGCTCTTGTTGATATGTCCCTGGTCATCAATAACTGTTGGCACAACCGCCCCCTCTTCAGCTCCATCATCAGGTTCCTCCAGGACCCAGACTGCAAGAATCACTTAACAGCCCTTGTGTTCCTGACAGAGGTGACTGGCTCTTGGCGGGAGGGGGCAGGTGAGGGTGATCCCTCTGTGAGACAGCCACGTCCAACAGACACCTCCTGGGAAGGCCACTGATTCACTGCTAGGAAGGGTTGGGGGACATGGCTAATGGCACTTGATTTGGTTACCTTGAGCCTAAATAGCACTTGATTTGGTTAGCTTGAGCCGGGGGCTTTGGTGCCTCCTTGAATCTCATGGCAGTTTGACTCTGCCCTGACTTTACAGAAGAACACAGCTCTCTCCTTCAACCACCTCAGCCTTGAGCAGCCTCTTAAAATTAATCCTTCCTTAGCATCCCTGATTGACTCAATATAATTCAGCCACCTGACAGAAAAAAAAAATAGGAAATTTAGAAAATATGGGAAAGTATATCAAAAATTATAAAACCATCACTAAGCATAATCCTGAGAGGAAACCATATTCATTCAGGTTTTTGCCTGTATACAGGTGTGTGTGTGTGTGTGTGTGTGATAGTTGAAATCATTTTCTACTAATATTCTGTATCCTGCTCTGTTCAAATATCTGTATATGTCATTACATGTTCTTTGTAACACACATTTTTAAATTTTGTTTTATTTTATTTTTTGAGACAGGGTCTCACTCTCTTGGCCAGGCTGGAGTGCAGTGGTGTGATCATGGCTCACTGCAGCCTCCATCTCCTGTTCTCAAGTGATTCTCCCACCTCAGCCTTCTGAGTAGCGAGATCTACAGGCATGTAGCACCACGCTTGGCTAATTAAAAAAAAAATTTTTTTTTAATATGGAGAAGTGGTCTCACTATACTTCCCAGGCTGGTCTTGAACTCCTGGGCTCAAGTGATCCTCCCATCTCGGCCTCCCAAAGTGCTGGGATTACAGTTGTTAGCCACCATGCCTGGCCTATAAACATAAATGTTAGTGGTGATATAATGTTTCATCACAAAGATGATCTGTAATTTATTCAACATTCTGTTTCCAATTTTACACAATTATAAATAACACTTTAATGAACATCTCTGTGAAAGTTTTTGCCCATATTACAGATTATTTCCTTAACTATTGAATATAATAAGTGGAACTATTGGTTCAAAAAATATGAATGTCTTCTATAACTTTTAACAATAATGCCAAATTGCTTTCCAGTAGAGCTGTACCAATTTAGACTTCCACCAACAGTGTTTGGGAGAATTTCAGAGTTTCTGACCCACTACAGCTTTAAATGGGATCCTTTTAAAATTCAAGCCACCTGATTTTTTTTTTTTTTAACAGAGGCTGGACTACTTTTGAACATAACCACAGAGATAGAAGATAATACATTACTAATACTAGGATGTAAACAGATGTTATCCCAGTATGTCATCGTGTGCCCTTATGCGGATTACAGGACATTGGTGTCTTGTTGGAAGGTGTTCACTGCTAGAGGCTGATCTGTACATGTTGGTATGGGGTGCTGAGATACACATTCAAGGATATATGTCATGTTGGCAGAACTTCTGCTCAGGGTGTGGGAATGAGACATGTAGGATGCAGAACCCTGACTGGAAGGGGATGGCTCAGTCCAGTGGATCTCGATAATTTATGAACTTCATATCTCAGGGAAGCTGTTTAAAATGCAGATTCCTGGGCCCTGTCCCCAGAGACTTGGATTCAGGAAGTCTGGGGTAAGGCCAAGAAGCCTTTTTTGCTGGTGGTGTTTTTTTTTTTGTTTTGTTTTGTTTTGAGATGGAGTCTCTCTGTCACCCAGGCTGGAGTGCAGTGGCATGATCTCGGCTCACTGCAACTTTTGCTTCCCAGGTTAAGCAATTCTCCTGCCTCAGACTCCTGAGTAGCTGGGACTACAGGCACGCACCATTACACCCAGCTAATTTTTGTATGTTTAGTAGAGAGGTGGTTTCACTATGTTGGCCAGGCTGGTCTCGAACTCCTGGTCTCAAGGGATCCGCCTGCCTTGGCCTCCCCTCCCAAAGTGCTAGGATTACAGGCATGAGCCATTGTGCCTACCCTCCAGAAGTCTTCATTTTCTTTTTTTTTTTTTTTTTTTTTTTTTGAGACAGAGTCTTGTTCTGTTGCCCAGGCTGGAGTACAATGGCACGAACTTGGCTCACTGCAGCCTCCACCTCCCGGGTTCAAGTGACTCTCCTGCCTCAGCCTCCCGAGTAGCTGGGACTACAGGCATGTGCCACCATGCCCGACTAATTTTTGTACTTTTAATAGAGACAGGGTTTCACCATGTTGGCCAGGCTGGTCTTGAACTCCTGACCTCAGGTGATCCGCCTACCTTGGCCTCCCAAAGTGCTGGGATTACAGACGTGAGCCACCACATCCAGACGAAGTCTTAATTTTCTAAAAGTACTCCAGTGGTTGCTGTGCCACAGGAAATGCTTGGACCCAGCTTTGGGAAACAGTACAAGGCACAAACCCGCGTGGACAGGAGGCCACCATGAGATAGCTGCCACTCTCTTTAGAGCAGTAATTCGGAACCCTGGCTGCATATCAGTATCCTCCCTGGAGGTTTCAAAAATGCTAATGCCAAGTCCCCACCCCGCCCCTCACTCTCTGTCAGATTTTTCTATTTGAATCGATCTGGGATGGGGTCTAGGCATCAGTTTGTTTTAGAAGCTCCCAGGTTTAAAGGGATGCTCTAAAATACAGCTAGGATTGAGAATCACTCTAGAAGTTCCCCCAAGTGTCTGATACCCAGCTGAAACAAGGGGACACACGATAGAGCGTTTGCTCATCTGCCACTCTGATTGGGGTTTCGGGCTGATAACGGGGAGGGGAGGTCAGCATGCTTGGGAAGAGGCTGGAAGGAGCACCCCAGTAGCGAGATGGGTGAACCCCATTCTTAGCAATCAGAGAGAGAAGCAGTACATTCTAAAGTGGAAAGCCAATGGGGTTTTAGGTACCAGGTAAGTAAGTAAGTCAAGATCTGTTAAGTGAGAGACCATGGCTAAGAAAGCTTTCTAATATTTCACAGCCTTTGTCACTCCCTGTTTGTTGCTTCATTATCTTTATTCATTTTCTTGAGATGATCACAAGTAGAAACATTTAAAACAGAAAAGGTCGTATGCTTTTCTTCAGTGTACTCAAGAAACAGCAGAGCTCTGTTATTTTAATTCTCTCTAATTCTGTAAAAAGGGTGTTATTTACCTCTATTTTGTAGAGAACGAAAGTGAGGCTCAGAGAATTTAAGAAGTTACTTACTCAGCTAGAGGGTAAATTAGGGTGGTGGATCTGCCTGACTGCCAATCAAAGACAGATGAAAACTGCTGAGATGTTAATGAAGACTTCTTTGCCATTTTATTAACATGTAAATGTACATTCATATGTGCATGCATACATGCACACTAAAGCAAGTACATATATTTTAAATGTATCTGATTGAATTTTGGCTTTTTAAATGTTATTTTATTATTTAAAAGATATTTTCTATATCACAAGTCATCAAGCAATAAATGTTATTTGAAATAATCTATATACACATATAATACAAATAAGTAAATTAAACCCTGCAAACTGATTATTTTTTTATTTTATTTTATTTTTTGAGATGGAGTTTTGCTCTTGTTGCCCAAGTTGGAGTGTAATGGCGCAACCTCAGCTCACTGCAACCTCCACCTCCCGGGTTCAAGCAATTCTCCTGCCACAGCCTCCTGAGTAGCTGGGATTGCAGGCGCCTGCCACCACACCCAGCTAATTTTTTGTATTTTTAGTAAAGACGGGGTTTCACTGTTGGCCAGGCTGGTCTCAAACTCCTGACCTCAGGTGATCCACCTGCCTCAGCCTCCCAAAGTGTTGGGATTACAGGTGTGAGCCACTATGCCCAGCCTATTTATTTATTTATTTATTTATTTATTTATTTTTGAGAAGGAGTATTGCTCTGTTGCCCAGGCTGGAGTGCAGTGGCATGATCTTGGCTCACTGCAACTTCCACCTTCCGGGTTCAAGTGATTCTCCTGCCTCAGCCTCCTGAGTAGCTGGGATTACAGATGTCTGCCACCACGCCTGGCTAATTTTTGTATTTTTAGTAGAGACAGGGTTTTGCCATGTTGACCAGGCTGGTCTCAACTTCTGACCTCAAGTGGTCCGCAAACTGATTTTTTAAATGCAGTCTTTTTTTTCTCTTCTACTTTTGCCTTCTCCCCTCCTACCACATTAAGTCTATACCTCCACCTCTTCATCTTCCAAGTATCTCAGATGCAAGCAACCAAGTATGTATCCTTCTGCATGCTCAAATAATCACACATAATAGATGTTGACAGACTGTTTTCCAAAGAAGCACTAACAATTCACATTTATCTCAGGGAAGTGTGAGAGAACGGTGTCTCTATCTCTTCCAACCACAAAGCTTAACTCTTTTTAGATGTTTGTCCTCCTGGCAGGTATAAAGCAGGGGTGTCCAATCTTTTGGCTTCCCTGGGCCATGTTGGAAGAAGAATTGTCTTGGGCCACACATAAAATACACTAACACTAATGGTAGGTGATGAGCTAAAAAAAAAAAAAATCGCAAAAACCTCATAATGTTTTAAGAAAGTTTACAAATTTGTGTTGGGCCACATTCAAAGCTGTCCAGGGCTGCGTGGGGCCTGTGGGCCGTGCGTTGGACAGACTTGGTGTAAAGCAGTATCTCATTGCTGCTCTGGTTTGCATATCCCTGGCTTCTATTGATTTTGAACATTCTGCATATAATTTTGTGATTTGGATTCGCCTTTCTGTGAATTCCTTCCCATGTCCTTTGCCCATTGTCCTATTGAATTGTTTGGCTTTTTCTTGTCTACAAGACTAATTTAACTTCTGATTTTCCATTTGCATGACTACACATGTTTTTCCATTGCAATGTTTTCCATCACGTGCATGCTAGTCTATTCTTAAACAGAGTGCATGCCAGGCTGGTTTATCCAGGTGAATGTACTGATATGTGTAAGTCTGAGCCAGCCTACCTGTGCAGACTCAAGGTGTCCATCTGGCATGTTCATTCCAAAGCATGTGCACTTAGAGCAGGAGTTCTCAACCCTGGATGCATATTCATATCTCCAGGAGAACTTACACTAATACTTGGGTGCCAACTCAGTCCAATTAACTCAGAATCTTGGGGGTGATGTGGGGTCCAAGAATCAGCATTTTTAATAGCTTTGCAAGTGACACTAACATGCAGCCAAGGCTGACTGCCTTGGAGTCAGCATCGCTTTTCGATATCACCCAGCAGAGCCTGGAATCCCCAGTGCTGTTGAATGATCATTACAAGGATTTCTTTCTTTTTCTTTTCTTTCTTTCTTTCTTTTGTTTTTTGTTTTTTGTTGAGGCAGAGTTTTGCTCTTGTTGCCCAGGCTGGAGTGCAATGACACGATCTCAGCTCACTGCAACCTCCACCTCCTGGGTTCAAGCGATCCTCCTGCCTCAGCCTCCTGAGTAGCTGGGATTACAGGCATGTGCCACCACACCCGGCTAATTTTGTATTTTTAGTAGAGATGGGGTTTCTCTATGGTGGTCAGGCTGGTCTCGAACTCCCGATCTCAGGTGATCCGTCTGCCTCGGCCTCCCAAAATGCTGGGATTACAGGCGTGAGCCACTGCGCCTGGCCGACAATGATTTCTTAATAATTCTCCTTTTTCCCCCTCCCTTTAAAAAATTATTATTCTAGGGGACTGTCTTTGACTTCTCTTTTGCTTTTTCAGCACGTCAGTAAATCTGACTAATACATGCTTTGCAGTGTTCTTCAGGGTCATCCTTTCTGCATTCCCACTACCCTGGCCTAGTCCAGACCCTTATTACCTGTGCTTGAAGCAATTATTTTAACTTTTTATAGAGACAGGGAGTCTAGCTATGTTGCCCAGGCTGGTCCCCAACTCCTGGCTTTAAGTGATTGTCCTCCCTCAACCTCCAGAGTAGTTGGGATTACAGGTGTGAGCCGCCACACTTGACTAGAGCAACTCCAAAAGATAACATGGTGATCTCTCTCCTCCTAGGACCTTCTGTCAACCCAACACATTTCCCACGCCCAACATTTCTTGCCAATGGGATCCTCCTCTGGAGTCGGGCCAGCATCCAGTTGCCCTTCCCTCAACTACATTACGCTTAGCTTATCCCTACATTTCGCCCTTGTTTTGCTATACCCACCTTTTCCCGTTAAACACACACATGTTTACATTCCCCTCCCATCTGCTCATTGAAGTTCTCTTTATTCAAGTTCAGCTCAAGTTTTACCTCTTTCTTTTTTTTTTTTATTTTTTAAAATTTTTTTTGGAGGCAAAGTTTCGCTCTTGTCCCCCAGGTTGGAGTGCAACGGCATGATCTTGGCTCACTGCAACCTCCGCCTCCTGGGTTCAAGCAATTCTCCTGCCTCAACCTCCCGAGTAGTTGGGATTACAGGTGCCTGCCACCATGCCCAGCTAATTTTTTTATTTTTAGTAGAGATGGGGTTTCACCATGTTGGCCATGCTGGTCACGAACTCCTGACCTCAGGTGATCTGCCCACCTCGGCCTCCCAAAGTGCTGGGATTACAGGCGTGAGCCACCACACCTGGGCAAGTTCTACCTCTTTCATAATCTTTTCCTAGATGAATAAACACCTGTTTATAATAATTTTTTACTTGCTTTTAATTTGTGTAGTATTGTTATTGCCTTGAAATGTTCACTAGGTGGTTCATGTACCTAAGTCTTGACTCTCCAGCTGAATTGCTAGGATCTTTGAGGGCAGAGTGCATTTCTTACTTTTATCTCCTGCAGTTTCCCTTATCAAAAATGCTTAATGGGGCTGGACGTGGTGGCTCACACCTGTAATCCCAGCACTTTGGGAGGTTAGGCGGGTGAATCACCTGAGGTCAGGAGTTCGAGACCAGCCTGGCCAACATGGTGAAACCCCCTCTCTACAAAAAATACAGAATTAGCCAGGTATGGTGACACATGCCTGTGGTCCCAGCTGCTCGGGAGGCTGAGGCAGGAGAATCGCTTGAACCCGGGAGGTGGAGGTTGCAGTGAGCCAAGATCGTGCCACTGCACTCCAGCCTGGGCGACAGAGTGAGACTCCATCTGAAAAAAAAAATGCTTAAGGGGCCAGGTTTGTGGTGGCTCATGCCTTTAATCCCAGCACTTTGGGAGGCTAAGGCGGGTGGATCACCTGAGGTCAGGAGTTCAAGATCAGACTGGTCAACATTCTGAAACCCCATCTCAACTAAAAAATACAAAAATTAGCTGGGCGTGGTGGCACATGCCTGTAGTCCCAGCTACTCAGGATGCTAGGCAGGAGAATTGCTTGAACCCGGGAGGTGGAGGTTGCAGTGAGCCGAGATCATACCACTGCACTCCAGCCTGGGCGACAGAGCAAGACTCCATCTCAAAAAAAGAAAATGCTTAAGGAAAACTTGGAGAATGAATAAATGACTTCTGGGATGACAGGTGCAAATTCACCCTTAAAGCTTTGGCCTCTCTACCAATTCTAAACCCTTAAGAACATTTCTCTACTAGTGAGTAGGAACCTAGTCCAAAGTCATTGAGGATTTTTTTTTCTCCTTGCCCACCTGTCTTTCTTGGTCTCCCTTCCCCAGCTGCTTCAGTGCCCAGATGTGGCAGCCTTAGTGGGTGACTTCACCACCCGCATTCTGGCAAACTGGTTCAAGAGTGAGGAGCAAGCCACAGTGAAGCCATTGCTGCAGATGCTAGAGGTCTTTGCGAAGCATGAAAACATGGTAAAATGGGGCAGGGGCTAAGGGTGTGTGCTCAGGAGATGTAACCAGGAGAAGGAACATCTGGTGTGTCCAGTTATAGATAGGGTGGGACACACCCTTGGGATCAAAGAGAGCAAATCCTCATGAGGCCAGTACACCACAGACAGGAGTTGGGGCTTGAGCCATTCATGATTTCTCCCTCCCAGGAAAGCTCTCCTGAGGAAGTTTTTTCATGAGTCATTTCAGAGAATAGACCAGGCTAACCCCAGGATCTCACACATGTCATCCAGGTCCCCTGGAGATTGCTGTCATCATCAGGGATGAGAAGCGCAGTGGCGATGGAAACTTACAGTGTAGTGGGAGGAGGGGGCCTCCTCTGTTTTCTCCCCTTTTCTCATGATGGACACAAGGTACCTCCCCAAATGCCCTCCTGGGCAGCTCACTCCGATGGCTACCCAGATGCTGGGCCAGTCCCAGCTCTGGAATGAAAAAGCAGTAGAGTGTGGCTCTCAATTGTGGGGCTGAATTGACTTGAAATGAGAATTCCTTGGCTTGGCAGGAGTTATTTCCCCAGCTCCCCATTCCCTGAGCCACTGTCTCCTGCAGGTGAGGCGGCTCCGAATCCTCCAGCCCTATGTGCTGAACTGCTGCTACTCCTCGAACAGCGACATCGTACTGGAGACTTTGCTGGTGCTGAAGAATCTCCTGAGCCACCTCACCTGGCAGCACTCCTCCTCCTTCCTGACCCAGCTCACCTTCACGCTGGTGCCCTTCTTTGAGGAGGTGAAGGCCTCTCTGGGGTCATTTTCTTTCTCTAGGCATCTGTAAAATAAGGGAGTTGGCCGCATGTCATGGCTCACACCTGTAATCCCAGCACATTGGGAGGCCGAGACAGTGGATCACATGAGGCCAGGAGTTCAAGATCAGCCTGGGCAACATAGTGAGGCCCCGTTCTAACAACAACAACAACAACAACAACAACAACAACAAATTAGCTGAGTCCAGTGGTATGCACTTGTGGCCCCAGCTATTTGGGAGGCTGAGGCAGGAGGATTGCTTGAGCCCAGGAGGTCAAGGCTGCAGTGAGCTGTGATCGTGCCATGCACTCCAGCCTGGGCGACAGAGCGAGATCCTGTCTCAAACAAAACAAAACAAAACCCCTCACAGAGTTGGCAGAATGATTCAAGGTCCTTCACCTTGAATACGATACTGTTCTGTAGGGACTTGATTGCTCCTGCCCTCCTTGTATCTTTCTGAAGGGGTGAGATGGAGCAAGAGAACAGAGCACAGCAGGCAGGGGTCAGAGCAGGTCATTTGAGGGAGCGAATGGACACGGGAGTGTGGGGTTGGCGGGGGTGGAGCTCAGGGACCTGATGGCTTCTGCTTCCCCACGCGTGCGTGTCTTCTCTCCCAGGTGTCAGAGCATCTGCGGTTGGCAGCCTTTGAGATCTATGGGAGTCTCTTGGCCAAGGTCAAGAAGAGGGGCCTTGTCTTCCCCTTGAAACACCAGATCCTCAACTTGCTAGTCCCCCTGGTGCTCCACCTGAGGGACGTGAATACCGACGTGGCTCTGGTGAGAGGCCAGGCCCTGGAGCCTGGTCTTCAGTCACCGTTTTCGTGGGAGGTAAATGCTAAGCATGTTGAGTGCTTAGGCAGGGCTGTGGCAGTACTGGATGGTGCTGAAGGAGTCAACTAGTCTCTGACCTTGCAGAGTTTTAGTGAGAGACTAGAGATGAACAGACGCTTGCACTAAAGGTTTTTTTTTTTTTATACTTTAAGTTTTAGGGTACATGTGCACAACGTGCAGGTTTGTTACATATGTATACATGTGCCATGTTGGTGTGCTGCACCCATTAACTCGTCGTTTAACATTAGGTATATCTCCTAATGCTATCCCTCCCCCCTCCCCCTACCCCACAACAGGCCCCGGTGTGTGATGTTCCCCTTCCTGTGTCCATGGCTTGCACTAAAGTTTTCTCCAGCTTCTGGCTCCATCCGGTTGGCCACTGACTCCCAGCGGAATACTGTGGGTGTTTCTCCTGGGAGGAAAGTCTCATCGACGGGCAGCAGTCCCTCTCTCTGCCTCCCTCCCTGTGGCTCCAGGGGCCCCCTCTCCATGCTGCTCTCTGCATACTCTCTGCCTGTGAATAGAGACAGAGTTCCCTGGGTCAGGAAGACCCCGTGGGAGGCAGTGTGGTGGGCAGAATAGAGAGGGCCTGGAACTGGCCTTCATTTCGGAATGAATGAGTCCAGCTTTGAGCCCAGGAGACCCAGGAACGTGAACTGCAGCTTGAACACTTGAAGACTGGCTGACTTACTCTGTGACAGGACACCTTGTTTCCACAGAGCAGGCTACTCTGCCATCACTGAGGCCTCTTAGGCGCATCTGAGGCCGGCTGGGCAAGCGATTGAATGGGGATATTATCTTTGCGCGGGGGTGTCCCACCGGTGAACTCAGCCATGGTATTCCTGACAGAGCCAGCCCTGATTTAGAACAGTGACCACCCAGTTGGGGGATTAAGACTTTGGGGAAATTTGTTTTCAGAGAGACTGTTTTGTGGGGCAGGGAGGATGGGGGGGCGGCGGCGTGGGAAGCCATGTCTCTGGTGAATAAGGCTCTGAGCTGGATAGTTCCAGTGTTCTGGGTCGCAGTGTCACACCACAACAATTGGGAAAATTGTTAGAACTGTAATTTTTAAACTTCTTATTAGTGGGAAAAGGGGATTGTAAGTAGAGCCAAGCTGCCTGGACCCCTGCCTTTTTCCTAAGCCCTGGATCCCTGTCGATTCACCAGTGGGATTTCCATCCCATCGAGGCTGAATGTGATGCCGCTTGTCTCCGTTCTTTGTACCCCTCCGTGTCCCTGCCCAGTGCCACTCCCCAGCTCCTCATGCTGAGCCTCCTTGTCTCCCAGATCTGCCGGTCTGCCCTCTGCCACACAGCTGCCGTGCTGGGCTGGTCAAAGCTGAAAGCAGTATTTGCAGAGAAAGATGTGTGGAACATTCTTGGAGCCCTGGTAAGCCAGCAGCTTGCTCACTGTCTGCCCCTATGCGAGGGAGGGTGGCATCCCCAGCGGTCTAGGTCCTTTTCCTGCAGCTCTGGGGTTTGCAGCAGTAGTGGCAGCGGGCAGCAGCAACAGTTCAACGATGAGATACTCATTAAGCACCTACTTTATGCTCAGCACCTAGATATGGTTCCTGCCCTCCCCTTGTTTCCTGTCTGAATTGGGGAGCTAGGCACACAAGTAGGCAATCCCAGAATACTTTGGGAAAGGCAAAGGAGGGGTACCCAGCACAGTCTGGGAGTTGAAGGAAGGCTTCCTGGAGGAGGTGTCATCTTCAGAAGGAGAAATAGAAGGCAGGGTAACACTTAGGCAAAGGGACGGAATCAAGAGTGCAGCCCAAGGTGATGCTGTACACAGGGGCGTGGAGCAAAGCACTCACTCTGTTCCAGGGACTTTGCACACATTATCTGGTATGATTTGATCCTCACAACCATCCTGAGAAATAAGGGCAGAAGGGCCTGGTGTGTGGGGAGCTATTAATATAAGTGCCTTGGAATCATTAGAGCAGGGGCAGAAAAGACAAATGCTTACAAGGCCATGCAGGAAACACTAACCAGAGGTCAGACTGGGTGGGCCCGGAGGAGAGATGTAGGCCCCAAGGCCCAGCACAGGCAGCCTCCTCAGCATGGCCAGAAACCACACACCGTTGTCACAGCACACATTTAGTGACACCACCTTTACTCTCCTAAAGTGAAATTCGTAAATAATATCCTCTACCTTTGCATATTTCCAAAATAAGTAATATAATGCCCTAACGCCAAAGGAGAAGTGAAAGTAATCTACAACAAAATAATCTGTATGAATATATGGAACACAATATAGCATAACACAATATAATAATAGAAAATAAATACTATATGTAAATGCTTGGGCCAAGTTACTTTTTATTTATTTATTTATTTGAGACAGAGTCTCGCTCTGAAGCCCAGGTTGGAGTGCAGTGGCGCGATCTCAGATCACTGCAACCTCCGCCTCCCGGGTTCAAGCGATTCTCCTGTCTCAGGCTCCCGAGTAGCTGGGATTACAGGTGCTTGCCACCAGGCCCGGCTAATTTTTGTATTTTTAGTAGAGACGGGGTTTCTTTTTATTTTTGAGATGGGGTTTCATCATGTTGACCAGGCTGGTCTCAAACTCCTGACCTCAGGTGACCCGCCCACCTCAGCCTCCCAAAGGGCTGGGATTATAGGTATGAGCCACTACGCCCTGCCAGGGCCCAGTTACTTTAGAAGAAAATGATGTGCATGAATCCTTGCCCCTCTCCATAGAATCAATGTGAATGGATCTGCTACAAATGCAGAATGTTATAGGAGTTGGAGACTCATACCACAAGAAGGGTCACCGTTGGTGTTGGGACTTCCAAAACGATTATATTAATAGCTCCCCCCACACCAGGAAAGTCTGATTAGACCAGAAAGTCTGATGACTTTCTGAACAAGATGAAGTATAGTCTTTGATGTCTATTGCAGATGCATTCCCAGAAAATCCAGTATGTAGTTGAACTGTGAAAAAGTTCTCTGTTATCTAAAAAAGCCAATTTCTAGGCATGGATTATTATAAGTAGGTTTTTGATAGACATAAATGTGTAATGGGATATTAGAAATTGGTGTACCCCCACTCATCATTTTGAAAACCATAAACATCCCCCAGTTCCATAATTCCCTCCACACAGTACAGTCCCCAGTTGAGAACCCACCAATTGTTTCTAGGAAAGTGGCTCAGGGTTGTTAAGAGAAGCAGGAAATCGATGCCAGGTGCGGTGGCTCATGCCTGTGATCCCAGCACTTTGAGAGGCCAAGGTGGCTGGATCACCTGGGAACAGGAGTTTGAAACAGCCTGGCCAACATGGGGAAACCCTGACTCTACTAAAAATACAAAAATTATCCAGGCGAGGTGGCGGACGCCTGTAATCCCAGTTACTCAGGAGGCTGAGGCGGGAGAATCGCTTGAACCCAGGAGGCGGAGGTTGCAGTGAGCTGAGATCGCGCCATTGCACTCTAGCCTGGGTGATAGAGCAAGACTGTCTCAAAAAAAAAAAAAAAAAAAAAAAAAAAATTAAGAAAGCAGGAAATCCTGATTGGGGTGAAATTTCCCCCATTAATGTTGGCAAATAATTTAAAATGTAAAATGCTGCGTAGATCAAACAAAAAAAAATATCTTCAGGCTGGCTTTGCTCATGGACTGTCAGTGTGCAGTCCGGTCTGGGCAGGAGACACCAAGCAGGAAGCAGGAGGCTGAGCCACACTGTGCTGTGGAGGTTTGGGCCCAGTGAGGAGCAGGACTTGAGGCTGTAGGCAGGGGGAGTTGTTGAAGCGTTTTAAGCAAGTGGGTAGCGTGGTTAGAGAGCTGTGCATTTCACACAAATCACCCAAGCTACAGAGCAGAGAAATATTCCCAAGGGACGGAATTGGAGCCTGTGCTGGAGAGTGTCTGGGGAGAAATGATGAAGTCAAGAAGACAAAGGCATGGGCGGGATTAGCTAGTTGTGGAGATTGATTTGATATGAACTGTGAAAGTAAAAGTTGCCTCTTGGCTTCTGACATGGGTGAATGCTGGTGTCCTGGACTGAGGTCAGAAATACAGAGGGAGGAACAGGTGTGGAGGGGAAGGTGGTGGCTTGATTTTGTGCACGTTGAGCTTGTAAAATCTGTGAGAATGCTAGTAGATCTATTCCATTGGAAGTTGGATATGTATCACTGAAGCTTGGAGAACAGGGCTGTGTTTGGTGAACGCTGAGCATACCATTGGGTGGTAGATGGAGATTGCAACCCTAAGCCCAGACATGCTCTCCTAAGGAAATTGTGTGGTGGGAGGAGTATATGAGTCAACACTGAGATTCCAGGAGACATCAGTTCCAAGGATCCCACAGAGGAGACTAGAAAAGGAAACCAGGCAGAAAGTCAAAGGAGGACAACAAGAGAGGAGAGTCATGGTCACCTAGGAAGGACCATGACCAGTTTCAGGAAGCAGTCAAGGGTACAAAAACCGAAGGGTTTCTCGGGTAACTTCAAAAGATGGGAGAGATGAGCAGGCAGGCTAGGCTCAGCCTCCCCACCTCCTTCAACCCCAGCAGCCCCACTTCTCCTTCTCTTTCTCCTTCTCCTTCTTTTTTTCGTAGAGACAGGGTCTTGCCATGTTGCCCAGGCTGGTCTCCAACTGCTGAGCTCAAGTGATCCTCCTGCCTTGGCTTTCCAAAGTGCTGGGATTACAGGCGTGGGCCACCGCACCCGCCCCCCAACCCCTTCTGTTAGTTTGGGATATTGGGTTTCCAGTTACGATTTCTTTTTGAAGAAAAGATCCTGTCAAAAGAAGTTGGGAAAAACCATGGATGTAGCCTTCTGTTTTAAGAACTTAGACTGCAGAGTGAAAGAGGAGAGTTAGGATCAGAGCTAGGAAGGAGATGCAGGAGACGGGGTTTGGGTTAGTGGTTGTTGGAAAGGGAAGGACACATCATCCTTTGAACCTTCAAGGATGGAAGTCTGATGAATGCAGAAGGGGCTGCATTCCTAGGCAGGCGATGGAGGATATGAAAACACGTAATTACATGCAGCACTGCTAGGCTCTGTTATTTTTACTTATTTATTTTAAATATTTTATTTATTTATTTATTTATTTATTTATTTTTTGGAGACAGTCTGGCTCTATCGCCCAGGCTGGAGTGCAGTGGTGCAATCTCGGCTCACTGCAACCTCCGCCTCCTGGGTTCAAGTGATTCTCCTTCCTCAGCCTCCTGAATAGCTGGGTCTATAGGCACGCACCACCACACCCGTCTAATTTTTTTATTTTAGTAGACATGGGTTTCACCATGTTGCCCAGGCTGGTGTTGAACTCCTGAGTTCAGCCGAGCTGCCTGCCTTGGCCCTCCAAAAGTGCTGGGATTACAGGTGTGAGCCACTGCACCTGGCCTATTTTAAGAATTTTAGATTTGGGGTTGTGGGTGCTGGCTTGTTACATTGGTATATTGTGTGATGCTGAGGTTTGTGCTTCTAATGTTCCCATCCCCAAGGAGTGAACACAGGCACTCCTTGGTAGGTAGTTTTTCAACTCTTGCCCCATTCCCTTCCTCCTCTTTTTTGGAATTCTCAGTGTTTATTGTTCCCATCTTTGTGTTCATGTGACTAAGGCTCTGCTTAAACAGAATGCTGTAGGCATGATCTTTTGCAACCTAAAGCATATGACTTTGAGATTGGAGATTTAAACTAAGATAGAAATAAACAGGATTTAAGCAACAGGGTTCACTCTATTGTTGGGAGTAGGAGAAAAAAATGTATGAGCCAAACAGTGGGGCCAACCTCTATGAGTTTCATGCTCAAACTGGGTCAAGGCCAGGGAGTATGATCTCTGTGGCATGTTCAATCCAGGAAGGCTTCATGAAAGAAAGAAGATTTCAGGAGCCGGGGTAGGAGGGGATGGAGAAGGAGATGGTTTTGACAGATTTTTGCCCTCAGGGGATGGCTCCAGTGTAATCTCAAAACTGTCTGAGGGTCTCTGCCATAATCTGACACCTTTTCTTACAGCTGGAGCAGGAGACAAACAAAGCCCTCTGGTTTCTGAAGCAGTGTGTGGCTCTCTTCAAGAGCCCACAGGTTCCCATCCGCTGGGCAGCTGTGTGGTTTGCAGGTATGGCCTTTTGTCTTCTTGGAGCCACTGTGTCCTTGTTGTAGGGTCCCTTAAATAGACTGGGCACCCAGGACATGAGGACATACAGAACCCATGGGAATTATGTTGGGGGGTGGGACTGGAGGTGGGAGTGCCTACCTGTGCCTACCTGCTCCCTCCCCTGCAGGAAGCTCCTGGTCGGGTTGGGCGGTAATCTTCCTACAGCAGAATATGCCAAGTCCTACGAGCCAGCAGAGAGACAAAGGGTGGGGCATCTGGGGTCTGGGAGCTGCTCAGTGGGGGAAGTTCAGAGGTAGGTGGGGGACTGCCTCAGATCACCCCAGGGAAGAGCACTTCAGGGCAGAGGAAGATCCACTCCTTCACCCAGCCCTATTTGCTTAGAATCCTTCAGAGAAGCAAGGGACACAAGTTTGACCTTATGGGAAAAGTCCAAACCTGAGGCTGGTGGCCAAGGGAGGGAAAGACAGGAAAAAGGAGGGAATAGTGAGTGTTTGGGAAGGGGGCCAAGAGTACTTGCAGCCAGGGCCCCACTGATTCCTTGTGGGGCCTCTGAGGTGCTTTTGTGTGCTCCTGTAGGTCAGATTATCCAAACCCTAGACTTGGAAGAGATCGATGAAATTGAGGAGGCATACACAGGTGAGTGGCAGCCCAGTCGCCCCCTCCTTGCATCTTTTAGTGGCACCGGTGTTGGTGGGGAATGCTCAGAAGTTAGGAAAAGTGAGCGGATGGACTCACAAAAATGATCATCCATACGCGTGAAAAGGCAGGCTTATCCCCAAGGTGCTTAGGTTTTGAGGTGCTGGTCAGAGCCCTCCTGCCCCATGTTCACTCACACCCTCACCACCACGGAGCCCATTCATCAGCCAGGAGGGTCCCTTGGGTTTCTTGTAGGAGAGACAGTGTTGGGCTCCCATGTGTGGTCGAGTCCCTGGCTGCAGCTCTCTTTGAAGTCAGAGAACTTCACACACAGCTATTCTATGGGAAAGAGAGGACGCAGGGCCAGGCAGGGGCAGTGGAGAGGAGTGAGTGGGTTGGTAATGGGTGTAGCACGGTCAGGAGCAGGTGGGCCTCGCATCTCCCTGTGCTCATGGCAGCTATGTGGTCTTGCTTGTAATGGAGCATTGTGGACTCCTAGAAGAAACTCTTGCTCATAGTTTAAAATCCACCAGTCCCGACCCCATTGCCCGGTACATCTCTGCACCACAGGGCCTAGGCCCTCCTACCCAGCCCACTAGCCTTTCTCTGTGTTTCAGCCCTATGGCACATGCAGAGAGACTCCGACCCCACGGTCAGCTGCCTCACCATGCAGACTTTCCATATCCTGGAAGCCAAGAAGAAGCTGCTACTGGCCAAGCCCCCAACCTCCTGCTTCTGCAGGAGGAGGCCCCAAAGGCACTACTTCTGAGCCTGCATCCTTGAGTCTCAGATGTAGGCCTGGCCATTAGACCCTGTGACAATGGGGCCAGATTTCTGGGTCCTGCACTAGAAATGGAGGTGTATCCCTGCAGAATCTTTTTAATAAAAGGAAAAAGTATGCACCTTTCTGAAAATAGCTATTATGTTGTCTTTCCAGTCAATTCTTGGCCTTCTGGGGTAGAGCCACTTGTAAGCCGCCTTCTTGCCTATGCACATCTGGGTTAGGCTGACCTCTCCCTGCTCTGCCCCTCTGTTCCCTTCTCCCATTCAGCCATGGGTCTGAGGCCAGAGCCAGCCATTTCTTTTGAACCAACTTCAACTATGAGCCGAGGGGGAAGTAATGTTGGCACACATGAGGTGTTCTAGAATGCAGTTGTAAGCAACAGAGTCCACTCCAGTTGGCTTAAGAAGGAAAGTGATTTATTAAAGGATTGTTAGTGAAAAACATCCCAGAAGATCAGAGAGTTTGGGTACCACAGAGCCAGGGACAGCGCTGCTCTATAGAAACACCACCATGGCTGGCCCTTGGCACAGCCCAAACCACACCCCAAGCGTCAACACTCAGGCCTGGATACTTGCCCTGCAGTGCCCTGCCTCTGCCAGGGCAGTTTTGCTTTGTTACAAGCAATGATAAAAGATAGATCTTATTAAAAATCTATTAACCGGTCAAGTGCATTGGGATAAGACCCACTTTAAAGACTGTTCTGACACCCCCACAAGTCACCCCCTCACTTTGGTCAAGCATAAAATAATGAATACAAGGTAATGAATGCATGGAAAGTAATGGATTCTAGGGCCATCCCTGTCCCAGGATGATTTTGGCCAACTCTGTTGGCTTCTCTGGGCCTCAATTCTGTAGAATGTAAATTTATAAACAGAGAGTTGGAAAACATTATCTTTGTTTTTAAAACTCAACTTCAGAGGCTGAGGAAAAGATACCTTTAAGATGCCACCTAGTTCTGACAATTGAATGGCTCTTACCAAATTCTGAGAGGTGCCATTCCCTTGTGCCTGGGAAAGCTGTCCCATAGGTTATATCCTAAATGGGATTTTTCTTGACACTCTTGCTTTCCAAATTTTCTAAAGTAAGCAGATATTATTCATGTAATCTGGAAACAAAACAACACCCCACATTAAAAGAAGAAAAGAGTCTCTTAACCCAGTGTTCCTGTCCCCCACCCCACCCTGCAGGAGCCTTGGCATCCTCGAGAGACAGGGTGAACTACATTTGGAAAAATTACCTTGTGCTGCAAACTTTCTGGAGGGTGCAGGGAGGAGCGCAGTGGCAAGAAGGAACCAGATGGCTGGAGTCCACTCCAGGTCTGGCCCGTGACCAGTTCCCCAGTGGCCGGTCTCTGGGTCTTGCCCACACACCCTGCCCAGCCTGCAGCTGGCCATGCCCAGGTGTCACTTCCTGCAGTTCACAGTGGGCTCTTCTGTCCCACTGTCAGGCAGGATCCTATGCAAAATATGGACCTGTGGGGAGCGAGGGTGGGGTGGGGAGTGGCATGGGTGATGCCGAGTCAGCCAGCCAAAAACAACTGTCCGCAAGAAGCCACCTGCTCCTGGGGCAGGAGGCTCTGTGCCTGCCAGCGGGGCTGGCAAGTCAGGGCAACTCTGCCCACTTGTGTCTCCCTCCATGGCTCAGGGTCCCTCTCTCACTCACCAAGGCCTTTCTGTTTGAGGACCAGAAGCCTCTCTAGAGGAAACCTTCCCCAGGAAGCCTTTGCCCTCCCACCCACGGTGACTTCTGCCTCCTACAGACTCCAGGAATTCCCTGGCCAGAGCACCTGTCACATCCATAAGTCTGGACAAACAGCAGGGGACCTGCGCAGGCTGAGGAAGCAATTTGGTTTTATATTTGGGAAACAAAGCAAAGAGAAACCCTATTATATTCCTGATACAAATATCAGGAAGTTAAGCTTTTTAATCAGTTGTGGCTGGTGATGAAGATGTGGATTCTCCCCGAGGGGCCTCTCTGCCCAGGGGATGGGCCGGAATCTCCAGGAGTTGGTGAAACAATTCGTGGTTATCGAAAGGGAATATGGGTTCTTAAAGACTGAAAAGCACTGATCTAGGACAAAAATCATGGTGAGGCACAGTGACTCACCGCTTGTAATCCCAGCACTTTGGGAGACTGAGATGGGAGGTAAGGCTTAAGCCCAGGAGTTCGAGACCAGCCTGGGAAACATAGTGAGATCCCATCTCTATTTAAAAAGAAAAGAAAAGACCTTTGTAGAGCTCTTTTCTTGTATGATCTTTTTATAGTCTTGCCTTCTTTCCATAAGTGGCAAGGGACCGAGATGCGTTTGGCGTGCGCCACGCACAGCGTAGTCCAGGCCCTAGAGAGGTACATGTTACGTTAGCAAAAGGCAAAGGCTGCTGTGGTTGGGGAGGTCTAGATGCAGATCCTGGCTCTGTCCTTACTAGCTGTGATCCTGGGAAAGTCACATCCATCCCGAGACCTTTCTCATTTCATAAAATGAGAATGTCACCTGTCACACAGGGCAGTGAAGACACAATGAAAAATGCTCTGAACAGTGCCTAAGATATAGCAGTTGGTCCACAAATGCTGCTGCCCACTCTTCCAGCAACTGCACCTGCCTCCGGAGACAACATATGGAGTCTGGAGGAGAATGTGACGCTCTCAAAGCTCTCTGCTTTCTAACTGGTGAAGCCCCAAACTCACAGCTCAGGAAGTTCTCATCAGGCTGGGCCCAGCCCCAGAGGCCTGCTGCACCCATTCACCCACCCACCCACCACCACCACCAACTCCCTCTCCAAAGGCCCCAGCCAAAAGTCAGCAGCCCCCTGGAAGGGGACAGACATTGGTCATTCCGGTTTTATTTATGACAACTTCTTAGAACACACACATCCAATCTAGGAACAGAAATGTACAACATGAGGCTTAAATAACTTTCATACACTATGTACAGCCATCGGCAGAGGTACAAAACATATATACACCTTGTGCTAGTCACATCATGGAGGACAGCAGGAGCCTAATGAAGCCTGCAGCCTGGGCAGGGCATGATTGCTAGAAAAGAGTTGGTGGGCAGGGCAGGGCCCTGATTCATCTCAGGGGTCTTCTCTGATCCTCGGCTCTTTGTGGAGGAGTTTCTATTTCCTACTTCCCTGCAAGGCCCTCAGGACATGGTTCACAGGACTGAACTAGGGTGTGATAGGGGCTTCAAGATCATGAGTGCTGGGGCTGGGGCAGGGGACAGAACAAAGGTATCAAAGAAGAAACAGAACTTTCCCTGCAAAATCTGTCCTTGCACATAAGAGGGCAGGGAAGGATCTGGGAGTCAGGAGAGGAGGGCCAGGCCCAGGAAGGCCTGTGGGGCATTGGCCACTGACCAGGAGGCTATGCCAAGCAAGGAGAGCAGCAAACAGTTGCCTGTTTGGGATGGCAAAGGGACACATACCACAGGTCCGGGACACACAGTGGGAAGAAAGTCACTGCTCCTGCAGGGCAGGCTCTGCCCACACAAACACGATGGTGAACAGACCAGGCACAGGCAACAACCAGGGGATATGCCTGCTCCCAGCCCAGACCACATCGGGGGATGCCCCCCAGAGCTGAGAGCTAGCAGGGCAAAGAAGTGTTATGTTCCCTAACGTCACTGCAGCCACCTGCTGGTGTCTCCCTCCACCACATCAGGCACATGAGAAAGTCCCCGCGACCTTGTGTTCTCCCCATGTGGTTTTGTGCTTTAAACTGCCCTCTGCCCAGGCCACACATCCCCAGACAGGCAGCAGGGCTGGACAGCTGAGGGGGAAGAGATTCCTAGGCTGAATCCAGGGTGAGGCCACTCCCAGATCCACCGCTGTCCCTTCCCAAGGGGCTGAAGGTGGCACTCTGACCACCTCAAAGGCTTGGGTGTGCCAGGCTCCGCCTGCTAATCTTTCCTCCTTCCTTGGAAATCTCGCAAGGCAACTCCATGTGCTGCCTTTGAGAGTTCTGGCTGCTTCAGAGGAGTCCGCCACTCACGTGAAAGCAAATACTGAACTGACTGATAGTGAGGACAGGGCCCTGGCACAGGACTATGCTGAAGAGGCCCAAGGGCAGTGGGGATGGAAGACTCCTTCTATCCAGGGAACCTGCTCATAAGCTTCGAAAGCACAAAGTGGGGCTTGACCCAGGAGACTGGGAATCAGTCCAAGCTCTTCAGGCTCACTAGGGCTAGGACTCAACCTGAACTCAGGCGTTTAGAGATTTGGGGTGCGGGGTTTAGAGAGCGCTTTACTCCTGGTCCCATGGTGTAAAGATGTGGCTGGGCCTGACAAGGCTCAGCCTCCAGTCTTAAGATGGGCACAGAAGGGCAAGAAGTAAGATGACGAGTCCCAGAATTAGGACAAGCCATGAGCCTGGTCTGAGCAAGGGCAGCCCCCTGTCCCAGACACAGGCACCCTCAATCTCACTTTGGACAGAGCCAACGTGGGAGGAACCTCCCGGCCCGGGTCTGTCAAGTCTGCCTGTGAGACCCTGCCATTGTGCTCAAATCACAACCATTTTGTGCTTCCAACATTTAGGGTGCTTGTGCAGTGAGTGGAGCTGGGGGCCTGCCCCCTAACATGGACCTTGGACATCCCTGAAAGAGTGGGCAGAGAATCCAACTCTCATGAAGCACAACTCGGGGTGTCTCAGGGATGTTGGGCTCAGGGCTCCTGAAGGACTTCAAGTTTAGAGAGTCAATGACACTTGCCAGGACAGCAGAGCTGGCCCCGCTGTGAGGTAGCTGACCCATCGGAAACAGCAGAAAATGGGCAATGATGATGAGCACCTCTCGCAGGGCCATAAGATCACACTTCGTGCAAGAACACGCCTTGCAGCTACAGTGCAGTCACCCCAGGTGGGGCATCCCCGGCCCGGGGGTGGGAGCTCAGGGGACAGAGTCTTATGTGTTTCTATCGCTTGTAAACAGTCATGCGGACGGATTCTTTCTTACAGGTTGCAAGGTCAAAACTTTCTGTTCAGGTCGAGGGGAGGAGTGGGAAGAGATTTGTGGCCACATCTTAGAGCTAAGGGGGTTGCCCAGCACCCCCGGGGTGGCCAGAGGAAGAAGGATTTCCAGCCATTGCTGACAGACTGTTCAGGTCCCAGGAGACCAGCATCCAAGGGGGTCTCCTTCCTGCTATCAGCTGCCCCAGACTTCAATACCACATCCAGCAGGGCCAGCACCAGCAGGACAGCCGTCTTAGCCTCTGTGGCAGCTCCGAGGAGGGCACGGGGAAGGGACCAGGCCTCACTCAGCCTCCACTGGAGCCTGCCTCCCCCCAACACTGGGCGCCATATGGAGAGGGCTCCAAGTGCCCCGGCCCAAGACGGAGAGGAGCCAAGGGCAGAAACACAGAACCACCTCTGGAAAGTCCAAAAGTCACTGCGTCCTCTGAAGGGAGGTGGGGCTGGCTCTTGGCTCCCAGACTGAAGCCGGGAAGCACAAGACCAGCGATGAAACGGAAAAACAGGGTGGGCAACTTTGGGTGGGGGTGGGGCGGGGGAGAAGGATGGAGCTCAGTCCCCCCCAAAGCCCACTCCTGTAATTCCAGAGTTCCCCCAACAGGGGGCGCCAGAACACTGATTTAACAATTTCCCCGGAGCTCCGCGTCCCCAGCCCCGGGGCAGAGAAACTCTGCCAACTCCCTCTTCCTTGATAATTTTCTGCAAGGGAGGGCCTGCGCTCCATGCCAGTTTTAAGGCCGAAAATGTGTCTCCTGAATAACCAGAGAGAGAGAAGCTGGAGAGACTCCCCGGCCCAGTGGGGGACTGCAGGGCTGGGGAGGGGCGGGGGCCAGGGTGCCGGGCCGTCCTCCCCATCCAAGCCACCTCCCAGCAGACACAGCCCCCACGCTGCTTCCTACGTGGCCCACGCAGGACTCTGGGGCAGGACCCCGGGGCCTGGGCTGTGGGGTGAGCGCCCCCGCCTTCCCGGGGGCGCTGGGCACGAGACCTCGCGAGTGAGAAGACACATGTGGTGCCGCGGGCATGGCTGGTGTAAGGCTGCCCGGCACGGGTGCCAGGCCCCGGAACGGAGGAAGGCACTGAGCGTCAGGCGGCCTAGAGGCCAGGGGTAGCTAGAAGACTCCCTGGGGGCTGTGTCGGGGACAGGCCCGAGCTGCAGAGTCGAAGGAGCAGTTCCCTCCTCCGCAAAGCAAACAGAGGAGGCGGCCCTGGAGGGCCGGGGCCGCGGACTCCCTTTGGGATTTCTGGCCCCCAAGAGCTGAGGGAAAGAATATAGGGGAAGAAACTTCAAGTCCGTTTCCAGGAGGCAACAGCAAAAAATAAAAATAACAAAATAATAAATAAGTGAAGTATTTCTGACCATCTCCCCAAAGGAATCTTTCTAGCAGCTCCACCTTGGCCCCATCCAAAAGGGACCCCAGGGAACTGCTGGGGCCAGTTGGGGGTACCTGCGGGTTGCCAGAGGGTTAAGGGTTAGCTGCAAGGCCCAGCCGCCCACACCTGGTTTCCTTAGCTACCTGAGGACTATCTTTTTGGGCTCAGAGGCAGGTGCAGTGGCTCTAGAGGCTGGGCTGGGAGAAGCGGGGAGGCCAGCTCCTCGGAAGGGTGGGATGGGGCCAGGCTGCTGCACCTCCCCACAGGGCCCCACCACTGGGCCAAAGGCCTGAGAAAGGGGCAGAGCCGGTTCAGCAGGAGACAATGTGGCCACGACTGCCAGGAGGGGAACAAGAAGGGATAATGCCCTTTGGCTTCACAGCTTAATTTCCTCCCCAGCCTCTCTCTCACCCAGAGGCTCCTGAGAGGCAGGGGAGGGATGAGGGAACAGTGTCCTGTGGGAAGGCCAAGGGAGAGGGAGGAGGGCAGGAGAGGGGGCCACGCCCTCTGTCCCCAGAGCAGCTGGCCCCATCGGCTGGGTCACAGCTTCCCTTCCATGGTGTCCAGGCTGCTGGGGTCGAGGGTCCGGGGGCATCCCTCTGACCTCACTCCTAGGGTGGGCCGCTGTGGGGTAACCGCCGGACACTCCAGAACTTCACCGTCAGGTCACTGGGGTGGAGGACAAAGTGGAGGGGTGCCGGTCAGCTCTTGCAGTGGGCTTGGCTGGCTGCCCCCAAAAGTAGAGGATGAACTGGATTCCCCAAACTCCCCAAATGTGGTTGGGGCTGGGAGGCAAGCATGGCTTACGGGGAGGTGGACTGCAGGTGGTGGGGTGCTGGGCAGATGGACAGGCCTGTGCACTCAGAGGCCCCCGGGGGAGCTTTGTCATGGGTTTTCTTTTTTTTGGGGGGGTGTTTCGTTTTGTCCAGGCCTGAAGGCTCCCCCTTCTGCTCCCTGGCACCCATCTCCTGGGGCCTGTCCCACTGTTCATGCTTGGAAAAGGACGGTGGGTACAGGAGGGACAGGCAGGGCACCTCTCTGGGCCAGGCAGGACAGGAAGGGAGAGGAAGAAGAAGGAGTAAAATAATCTCATACCGTTAAGAAGCAGCTCAGATCGAAGTGGGGAAAGAGAGGGAAAAGGAAAGAGGGGAAGAATGAAAGAGGAGACAGGGAGAGATGGGGAGGGTCAGGGCAGGGTGGTGGCGCGGCCCTTTATGGCCAGGACTCGGCGAGGAAGGCAGGGGGTGAGTCCAGGGACGTAATTCCACAACTTTACCCGGCAGTCACTGTGGGGGGAGAGAGGCGAGGACAGAGAGGAGAGGTGGGAGGAGATGGGAAGGGGAGGGGAGAGAAGGGACAAAGTCGGAACAAGAAAGAAAGCCATCTGAGTCGCACCCCATGGGACAGAGGGCCTGGCTGCTCCCCACATAGGGGGCCAGAGCGGGTGGGTGGGGTGTAAGAGGCGTGGTCTGGGGCTGGCAGGGCTGCTCTGTGCTCTGAGAGATACCTGCACGGGGGAAGACAGCCAGGGCAGGGGAGGGTAGGAAGGGCTTGGAGACAAGCGGGCAAGGCTTGGCCCAGGGCCCAGTACCTTCCTCCTCCCCTGCCTAGCGCAGTGCCCAGCACATGGTGGGCACTCACTGAAGGCTGGCACAGGCTAGGTATGCAAAGGAGGCCACCATGGAATCTGCTCTGTCAACCGAGCCTGCGGGGACAACTGCAGGGCCCTGAGCCTCCCAGCCTCCCCTGCCCACACCAGAAGATGAGGGAGCAGAGGCAGACCTCTCTGACCAGCACCCACCTGGAGGCTGTGAAGATATGCTTGGCATTGGTGCAGATGGCATTGATGGGACTGTCGTGGCCCTTGATCTCACCGATGGGTGTGAAGTTGTCCACGTTCCAGACCTTGATGACACCCGCACGGCAGGCGCTGAGCAGCATGGGGCGGCCCGGGATGAAGGCCAGGGCGCACACCCAGTCCTTATGCGCATTGGGGATTTGCTGTGAGAGGATCAGGGCTGGTGAGGGCTGGGGGAGGTGATGAGGGAGAGAACCTGCCCCAGGGACCCTCTTGCTAGTAGTGGAGCTACTTCCAGGCTCCCCTGGCCTCTAGACCTGCCACACGGGCGGGTGACACTGGTTCCAGGAGCCATGCTGGGGTGGCCTGTGCTGTGGGCTTTAGGGGACCAGAGATGGGTCCCTCTGCTCTTCTTCCCAGGTTCAAGCCTAAGATCCTGCCCTGGCAGAGAACCCTTCAGCCCTCACACGGGTCAGGCTAAAACACAAATGCTCCCAGGAAAGGAATTGGGTAACTGAGCTTCACATGCAAACCCAAGAGCTGAGAGCAAAGGCTTTGCTGAGAGCAGGTTGCCTAAGAGGGAGATGTGGCATCAGGAGAGGCTGCGGGTAGGGAAGAAGGGAAGATGGAGACAGAGGAGGAAGAGGGAGACCAGGAGGGCTTGGGGAGCTGTGAAAACCATCTGGCCTGGGGCCCGCGAGTCCAGGCCCCAGGGTCTCCAAGGCCCTGCGTGGGCTATGGAAACCACCCTACCCGAGTCTACCCTCTCCCTTTCCTCCTGACCCCACCTGGATGAGCTCCTGCTGGTCTAGGTCCCACTTCTTGATGCCGTTATCTCGGGAGCCACTGAACAGGATGTCTCCCTGGATGGCGAGACACTCGATGCCATCGTAGTGCGGGGGCTCGAAGTTGTGAGTGGGGCCAATGGTGCCCGTCACACACTCGCCCAGCTCGAACATCTGTGGGAGGAGGGGCCAGTAGGGAGAGGCCAAGTGGGAGGAGGGAAGGCAGGGCCTACAGCGCTGTGGACCCAGAGGCCTGAAGACCCAGGAGTCTGGCTAGGGTGACAGCCACTGCCCTCTGGGGAGAGGAGCTTCCCAGCAGGCGAGGGTTCCTGGAGGTGGGGCTGCTCCTTCTAAGGGACTGGGAACACGGAAGGTTCAGATCTTGACCCTTCCTGTGGATACTGGGGCAGGGGTGGGAGGAGACCAACTCAAGTAATGCAGGGGTGAATCAGCTCATCACGCCAAGACCCCACAGCTGAACAGGCAGCTGCTAAGGAGAAAGGTGGGTTTAGGGTGTGAGCCTCCCTCTAGAATTCTTTTGATTTTTACTAAATATTCACCATAATCCCATCACCCCTGAAAACCCTACTTCTTTCCAGTTTCTTTTTTGTTGGAGACTGAGTCTCACTCTGTTGCCCAGGCTGGAGTGCAGTGGTGCAAACTCGGCTCACTGCAACCTCTGCCTCCCAGGTTCAAGCGATTCTCCTGCCTCAACCTCCCAAGTAGCTGGGACTACAGGCGCCCGACACCATGCCTGGTTAATGTTTTGTATTTTTAGTAGAGACAGAGTTTCACCATGTTGGCCAGGCTGGTCTCAAACTCCTCACCTCAAGTGATTCTCCCACCTCAGCCTCCCAAAGTGCTAGGATTACAGATGTCAGCCACCATGCCTGGCCTGCTTCCTTTCAGTTTCTGACTGTGTATGGACAGTTTTCAATGGCATAATCAGAGAGCAAACAAATTAGTGTTTGTATACTTCATGTTTGGTTTGTTATTTATCATTTTAATAGCTGCAATGCATCCCATTTAGTGGATTTTCCATAATTTGATTGTTATTCTACCCTTCAACATTTAAGTTATTATGAATTTTTCACCAGTTACAAAATAATGCTGCAATCTATAACTTTCTGCACATAAATTCTTGCCTTCTTTGGGGTGATTTCTTCAGCAGACATCCCCAGAAGTCTTATAATTTTTCATGGGTACTCCCAAGGCAACAGAGGGCAAAGACTGGGGAGAGTGGAAGACTAGCCCCGACCCAGGCCTCATAGCTGAGGTACCTTAACGTAGTGGTCCTTGGAGCCAGTCACCACGAGGTCGTGCTGGCTGGCCGTCTGAGTGACCGTCAGGCACATCACAGGGCCGATGTGGCCAGTCAGCTTGCCGACAGGCTGGAACCTGCAGTGGGAAGAGGCCCAGCCAGGGGTAGGTGAATTAGAGGGGACCCTGGGTTGGGGTGGGGTGTCTGCCCCAAAACAAATAGGCCTGGTCAGGGTACTCACCCTCCCCTCTCGCTCAAGGCAAGATCAAGAATCTAGACATGAGCTACCCTGCATCCCAGCAGTCTCACTGGAGAGGGCACAGGCCCAGCAGCATGGGGGGAATAAAGGTGTTGCTGAGGTCCTACCCACCCTGGGGTAGGTCCCCCTGAACCAAGACCTGGGGACCTTGCCTGGGAATGCCAAACCCTCCTCCCTCCCCAGGTATCACGCTGACCTGCTAAGCTCCCAGATGCGGACGGCATTGCCTGAGGCGGCATACAGCATGGTGCCCGAAGAGCTGAGGGCGATCTGGTTGATCTGATGCTCGCCCTGAGCACTGGTGATGGCACGGGTGGATGTGGCGGCACAGGCATCCCCTGAGATCACCTGGCCCGAGGACCTGCCCATCAGAGAAAGGCAAGGCCAGAGGTCAAAACAATCCATGTGCACAGTGCAGGAAACCAATAAAACGTCACTAAGACCAGCCCAAATAACCCATTTCTTCCAGAAAGTCTTCCTTGACTGACAGAGAAAAGCAATAGCTTCTCCCATAAGTGAGACCCAGGGGAGAGCTCCACTCTAGTCCCCTATGAGTCAACTCCCCATGTGGCCTGCCCATGTGCCTGGTCACTGGCTTGGAAAGATGGTAAGGCTCAGTCATGAGACTGGGTGTGAACATGGATCTTCCGGAAATCAACCTCTCTGAGTCTCAGTTTCCTCATCTGTTAAAAGAGGTGATTATATCCATTCTGTTTACTATTTTTTTTTTTTTTTTTCTGAATGGAGTTTCGCTCTTGTTGCCCAGGCTGGAGCGCAATGGCGTGATCTCGGCTCACTGCAACCTCTGCCTCCCGGGTTCAAGCGATTCTCCTGCCTCACCCTCCCGAGTAGCTGGGATTATAGGCATGCGCCACCATGCCAAGCTGATTTTGTATTTTTAGTAGAGACAGGGTTTCTTCATATTGGTCGGGCTGGTCTCGAACTCCCGACCTCAGGTGATTTGCCTGCCTCAGCCTCCCAAAGTGCTGGGATTACAGGCGTGAGCCACTGCACCCAGCCTGTTTACATTTATTTATGTTTGTTTGTTTGTTTGAGATGGAGTTTCACTCTTGTTGCCCAGGCTGGAGTGCAATGGTGTGATCTCAGCTCACTGCAATCTCTGCCTCCCAGGTTCAAGCAATTCTCCTGCCTCAGCCTCCTGAGTAGCTGGGATTACAGGCATGGGCCACCATGGCTGGCTAATCTTGTATTTTTAGTAGAGATGGGGTTTCACCATATTGGAGCTGGTCTTGAACTACCGACCTCAGGTGATCTGCCCACCTCGGCCTCACAAAGTGCTGGGATTACAGGTGTGAGCCACTGCGCCCAGCCTTGTTTACTTTTTGTTTTTTTAAGACTTTATTTTTTTTTTTAGGCCAGTTTTAGGCTCACAAGAAAACTAAGCACAAGATACAGAGATTTCTCACATGCCCCTGCTCCCACACAGGCACAGTCTTCCCCATTATCAACACCCCCCACCAGAAAGCTGCCTGTGTTTCGATTATGAACCCATGTTGACATATTGTTATTGCCCAAGTCCACAGTTTATGTTAGAGTTCACTCTTGGTGTTGTACATTCTAAGGGTTTGAACAAATGTATAATGGCATGCATCTACCATTACAGCATCATACAGAATAATTTTACTGCCCTAAAAACCCTCTGTTTACTTTATTCATTATTATTATTTTTTGAAACAGGGTCTAGCTCTGTCACCCAGATTGGAGTGCAGTGGCACAAACATGGCTCACTACAGTCTCGACCTCCTGGGCTCAAGCAACCCTCCCACCTCAGCCTCCTGAGTAGCTGGGACTACAGGCATGCACCACCATGCTCAGCTAACTAAAAATTTTTTTTTTATAGAGACAGGGTCTCCCTGTGTTGCCCAGGCTTGTCTTGAACTCCTGGTCTAAAGTGCTCCTCCTGCTTCAGCCTCCAAAATACCTGGGATCATAGGCATGAGCCACTGTGCCCAGCCTGTTTACTTCTTAAGGATCAAATTAATAGACTGTAGCTTACAGTGTTAATGTAAGGATGTAGCATGACTTCTGCTAAAAAAACCACTTTATTTTGCAAGGCTCTTGGTCTCAGTTCTGCCTCCCCTGCCCTATGCCTGTGTGTCTGAGACTGTCGGGGCAGGGCTCAGGGCCATGACTGGGTGGTCGCCTATACAGGCAGTGGCCAGCATGGCTTTGGAGGCTCACCCTGTTTCCTAGCTCCTCTTTCAGACTCATAGGATGATATCTAACACACCTCAAGGGGCAGGGCTTGGGGGACTGGGCTGTGGGTGGAGGCCAGGCAGGCCAAAAATTCCTCTAGTGGTGCTGCCCCAGACACTGTCTCCCAAACCAAGAGATCTCACCTTGTACCCCAGGGTCAAGCCAAGTTCATAGGCTGGTAATGGTCTCTGTGCCCATGTAGCCGGGCTGTGCTGCGCTGAGTGGGTCACTTGGGCTGGGAGCATCTGTACCCAACCCAGCCTGCTGCAGCTGACCACTGTGAGGCAGGCGGGGGGAACTCACGTGAGAGTCCGAATGCACTTGGCTGAGTCCCGGATGTCCCACACCTTGATGTAGGAGGTGGACACGGAGAACACAAGCCCCGAGTGGCTGCAGTACTTGATGGAGACCACGTTGTTGGGGTGGCCCTTTAGAGCTGCGATCTCCTGTCCCGTAACCAAGTTCCACATCTTGCAGCTTCGGTCTGTGAGAGATGGGAGGAAGCCACAGGGAGGGGAGGGATGTCAGCCACTAGGGGGCGCAGCTCCACCTCTGCAGGGGCTGCCCAGGATAGGGGAAAGGGATCCACAGAGCTCCAGAGGACGGAGCTCCAGGTCTGAAGAGGAGAAAAACACATACACATGTGCTCACTGGCATGTGTGTGCTAGTAAAAAACTCAGGGGAGAGAGAATTCCCTCAGAACTTCAGACCAGGGTTCCTCAAGCAAACTTTCCACTAACACCAGAGTTTTGTGAGCCATACTGCTAAGGTGTTCAGGGCTAAAATAAAATTCTTAAGCTTTTATGGTGCCTGTTCCTCCAAACACTAATTGCTGACAAAGCAAATGAACCAGTGCAAGCAAATGTTATGGGAAAACTTGGAATCAATCAATCACACCTAGATTGACAGCTATCCCCCTACTGCCGTGGAGAGCTATATTTATGCTTGTGTTATAGTATGCGTGTCTATTACAGACTAGTTCTTTCTGTCGGTAAAATGAATGAATGAATAAGTAAATAAAGAATTTTGTATTTGCTTATTGAGATAGGGTCTTGCTCTGTTGCCCAGGCTGGAGTGTAATTGCACAAACACAGCTCACTGCAGCCTTGACCTCCTGGACTCAAACGATCCTCCCACCTCAGCCTCCTGAGTAGCTGGGGCTACAGGCACATGTCATTGTGACTAATTTTTTATTTTTTGTAGAGACAGGATCTCACTATTTGCCCACCCAGGTAGTCTCAAACTCCTGGGCTTAAGCAATTCTCTTGCCTCATGCTTCCAAAGTGCTGCAATTACAGGTATGAGCCACTGTGCCCGGCCTATCTGCTGGTAAAATGTTTGACTTTGTTGCTGTAATCAGGTGAGCGTGACTTTGTAAAGTGCTGCTGCTGAGATCATAGGGAGTGCCTAGATGTATGAGCTGGGGTGATGTCGGGCAGTGCAAGTACAGGTGGGGCACCCAAGAAGCTTCCTGAAGTTTCCCTGGAAAGTCTGGAAGGAAGTGCTGGATGGAGCCACCAGGTCAGGTATGAGGGAAGGCTTGGCCAAGGATGCATGGGATGGGGGCCTTGAGCCAAGGTAAGAAACAAGGGTAGTAAGCAAATAGACCCCATATCCTCAACTCCTGGGGGCTCTATGTTCTTATCTCCTTCACAGACCACTCTGACAAAGGAAGCAGGGGTGAGTAGGAGACCCCAACCCTACCTGGCTAGTTGGCGTTCCACATACCTTTGGACCCTGTGAATAGCAACTCATCTGTGGCATCCAGGCAGAGGATGGGCTTGGTGTGGCCTTCGGCCATGGAGACACACTGCAGTGGGGCCGTCCGTGCACCCTTGGCTCCTCCAACCGGGGAGATGATGCCCCTTCCCGGGAGAGAGGGAAAGAAGGCATGCTCGTCAGCCAGGGAGACCATGGCCAGGCTGATCAAGGCACGTGTGTGGGATGGGGACAGGGCAGGGAGGGGATGAGGACCAAATAACAGAGACTTTAAGGACTCCAGCCAAATTCCACCAAGGTCTGAGAGCTGGAAACGGGCTACACAGAGTGGAGATAGCCTGTCTTAATCAGCAATCATCAGTTGCCATCCTGAGCACTTCTGGGGAAGCAAACCCTGTGTTAGGCACAGCTAGAAGGTGCAGGAGGTGTGGGCTCTGTCCACAGAGACTTCCCATCTGACAATGTCTGACCTGGATCCTGAGATGTGAATGCGCCCGGGTCCAGCTGGGCAGGGCAGAGGCCCGGGGGCTGGAACTGGGCCCTGTAGCTTCCACCAGAAGCTGCATGCTGCTTCAGTTAACCGAGTGTGAGGGAGGGGTGCTGAGAGGGAGGGTTGCTCAGGCTGTCACCCCCATGCACCCTGATCCCAGAAAACCCTTCTGCTGGTGACTGCCTCTGAGGCTGCCATCTTCCAAGCAGAGAGCCATGTGTACACATAAACACCCCTTTTGGACCAGCGGGGTCAAACCTGTGACTGGCATTTACGAAGGGCTAAATCCCTTTGGGGCTGGCTTGGCTTTGGGGTAGGAGGTTTGGGGCTCTCTGAAATGGGGCTGTATGGACCTGGAACAACACCTCCTCGCTCCCATGATGCTGGGGGAGCGAGAAGGAGGCTGGCCCAAGTGAGCGTGAGGATTTTGCCACATCCAGCTTCCTGAGGTTCTGAAGATGATTTTTTTTCTCAGTGAGGGTCTTCTGGGATGAGACCCTGGCTGAGTCATGTCTGAAAATATATCCTAGCTTTGTTTCTTTTCCCAAGAGAAAGCTGCTCCTGACAGTGACTCTGGCCAAGGGTCTACTGAAATGATCAAGGTTTTGCCTGTGGCGCTTCTGGCACAGCTCCCCCCAGACTCTGCCAGGCCCACCCTTGAGGATGGTGGTCGGATACGTCCAGCTGCCAGCCAGCTGCCACACATGCACAAATAGCTCCCCAAGCTGCTCCAGCACCCTGCTTCTGACAATGGTTTGGCTTCACTGCATGGCCACAGAACTATGTCAAAGGGATCACGCTCCCCCCGATGACAGCCTGGCCAGCTGGCTAACATCTTGTGGTGGCAAAGCCTCATGATTCACAGTAAACCAGATGTCGACACTCAGGGCTGCAGGCTCAAGGAGCTGAGATAGCCCACCAGGAGAGCCAAGGAAGCTCTCAGCCCATGAGGGGCCCTTGGCTTGTCAGGGGCTCGGGACCCCAGGTCCTGAGTCTTGCTCCTCGTTGTGCGGTGTCATGCTCGGCTGGCTGGGAGAACCAGCCTCCAGCCATCCCACAGGCTGTGGGAAGGGGAGGTACCCACACATCTGTGTGCTAACAGGTGTGGGCAAGGGGCGCTGCCCCCATGGTGCCCCTCCCAGAGCCAACGTCTGAAAAGCTCACCCCCAGCACAAGCTGAGGGAATCAAAGGACCCAGAGCACACCACCGGCACCCCCAAAAGGAGCAGACTTCAGCATTTCCCCTGCCTTCCAGTCGTGGAGAACTCAGCCCCAGCCCAGCATCCCCTAGGCCTCCATGCTGCGCCCCTCCCTGCCCAGGTGAGGAGGGAGAAGAGAACAGGGCCTGCGACAAGCAACTGTGCACCCTCCCCAAGCCCCCAGCTCTAGCCGGCGCAGTCCAAGGCCTTGTGGCCACCCTGAGAGAGAGGAACCATGGGGGCAGGAACAGGTCTGGAGAGCGGGGCAGCAGGAAGGGGAGTGGAGGGGCCGCATGCTGAGGACACGGGTGTCAGGCGGGAGGGATGCAGCGAGAGACAGAGAAGAGAGGGTGCCGAGAGTGAGAGTGGGGAACCAAACACGAGAGACATTCTGTGTGTACCTCAGGACCTCCGACAAAGAGGAGTCGCTGTCATCAGACCTGGGGAGGGCAGAAAATTAGCTGGATTAGGGGGTGAGAGGAGACACACACAGAGGGACGCAGAGGCGGCAGCAGTGTGTGGGGTGGTCAGAGGGCAGGTTATTCTCTTCCAGGGGAGCAGAGACAGGCAGAGGAATGAGGGCCTCGGGAGAGCAGGGGAGGAGGTGGGTGGGCTGGTCTGGGAGCTGGGACTCTCCCCCAGGAGTGGGCTGCCAGGGTCACTCGGCTGGCAGGGGAGGAGCGAGGAGGGGGCCACGGGGAGATGTGGGAGCACCAGCCCCACACATGGGGAGACGTTTCCGGGGCTGTTTGCTGGTTCCAAGCTCTCTGGCTGCCCCATCGCACAAGCTGGGGGCACCTGCCCCACCCCAGCAATGCTCATACCTGCCCAAGGCTGAAGGAAGCCATGCCTGATCCTACCCCTCCCTGGGAGCTGGCTTCTTCCAGCAATTCCTCAGGGGCTCACTTATTTACAAAGCCCACTATCCCTAGGGGGCCCACTGGGACAGTGCCTAGAAGTTGGCTGTGCACCATGCACAGGCTCCAAGACCTGGACCATTGGACAAGACCAAGGCCTCCAGAAGACCATCAGGCTGGGATGGGCAGAGTCCTGCCCCAATCCTTCCAAAAAGGGGACCTGTTGATTGTAACAACATGGAGATGGGCTAGGAGTGATCCATGGCTTCCCCCACAGCAGCCTGAGCCAAGACAGGTTTGGGGAAGGAGGTGTCTGGGGTGCCAGGTCTGCAGGGCTCTGACTCCTGGGCTCAGCATTCATCGAGTAGTATTTTGACCCAGGAAGGGGAATTTCTGTGGAGAGGTGGGGAGGGTGGACATCAGGCACTAGGTACAAGGACAAGTATTTTCTAGTGTGAGACTCCCCTGAAGGCCACAGCACTGTCACCCCTGGGGCAGGGAAGCCTTCAGGGAGCTAAGAGAGGAGCCCTCTTGAGGCCTGCAGAGAGCAAAACAGGACCAGGGTGGGCCCAGCAATGCTGGGGAGCCCAGAGCAGCACATGGAGGATAGGGTCCTCCCCTTTCCTGAGGCACAGCAGGCAGGGGCTGGAAGTCCCAGGCTCTGGGTGCAATTCTGCCACTTTCTAGGTGAACAGCCCTGGCTCCCTCTTTGAGCCTCATTTCCTCTTATGTGAAATAGGGAAGACAATTCTCGTGGTTGTTTCATAGCCTAATGAAATCACATATATGAAAGCAGGTTGTAAAGCACAGGGAGAAAGCCTGAATGCAGGGGAGGCTGTTAACATAAACCACACCGTTAGGCAGTAGAGTCTTGCATCAGGAGCTGTGAATATAGGAGGACCTGACCCTGCCTGAGGAAGGCAATTTGGGGGTCTGGTCTCTTTCTGCTGGGAGACTGCACGGAGAGTGGAGTGGCTGAAGCTGAAGGAAGGGGCTTCAGAGCAGACTCAAAGCAGCAGCAGAGGTGGATTAAAGGGCAGCTCTGGAGAGCCCTCGGGCACCGGCCCCATGCGACCAGCCCACCTGACTGCCTGGCCCCAATCCCTGTGGCCTCCTTCTTGCCCTCTCCTGAGGGCCTGGCATTCTCAGGGGAGGAGAAGGGCCCATGGTTAGTACAGGAAGGAGAGAAATGCCAGGAGAGGGCATCAGGGCCTCAGCTCTTGGAGGGGCTGGAACTTCAGGCTGGGGTTGGCTTGGCCACCTGAGCCCTCCTCCAGCAAGGACCATCCACAGGCTCCCCATTGCCACCTCGGTGCCCTCCCCCACTTGCCCTCCAGCCCTGCTTACTTGTCCAGCGCTGACCCCTGGCTCTGATTACTGGTGAGACGAGAGAAGACATTGCGGTCATTGCGGGGCCGAGTGGGAGGGGATGATGGGGGTGTGAATCCCACATCTGTGGACCTGGTGAGTCGGGACAGAGGGCAGCCTGTTAGTGACCACCCCTGCCCACAGGCCCCTACTTGGTGCTGGGCTTCCACCTTCTGCCTTGGCTGTGAGGCCCGCAGGACAGGGTCTGCTGTGCAGTATTCTCAGAGCTCAACACCCAATGAAACTCCTGAATGCTGTCTTTAAACATCAATCCTCATCATTCACAGATTCCATATTTGGGAATTCACCTATTTATTAAAATGTATTTGTGGCCAGGTGCAGTGGCTCATGTCTGTAATCTCAGTAAATTGAAAGGCCGAGGTGGGAGGATTGCTTGAACTTAGGAGTTTGAGACCAGCCTGGGCAACGTGGTGAAGCCTCAACTCTACAAAAAGTAAAAAAATTAGGCGGGCATGGTGGTGCATGCCTGTAGTCCCAGCTACATGAGAGTCAAAGGTGGGAGGATCGCTTGAGCCTGGGAGGTGGAGATTGCAGTGAACCCTGATCGTGCCACTGTACTCCAGCCTGGGTGATGGAGTAAGACCCTATCTCTAAAAAGAAAAAAATCCTCCTGCCTCCCACCAAGGCAGGTGGCAAGAGGCCATCTTGAGCCCCTGCTTTCCCACTATTTAGCTGTGTGCCACCAAACCTCTTAATTAAGTGCATGGACCAGAAAACCCTGAAAGTCATCCTTCGATCTACAGAAGCTCTGTGGGCCTGGCCCACATGTGGGTGACCAGCTGGGGACTTCCCTGCCATTCTGCATTGATCTCTTTTTTCCTTTGAATTTCTTTCTTCTTTCTTTTCCTTCCTCCCTTCCTTTTCCCTCCCCCACTCCCCTCCCCTTCTCCCTCCCCTCCCCTCCCTTCCTTTCCCTTCCCTTCCCTTTTTTTTCCTTTTCTTTTCTTTCTGAGACAGAGTCTCACACTGTCACCCAGGCTGGACTGCAATGGCGTGATCTCGGCCCAGTGCAATCTCCACCTCCCAGGTTCATGCAATTCTCCTGCCTCAGCCTCCCAAGTAACTGGGATTACAGGTGCACACCACCATGCCCAGCCAATTTTTTTGTATTTCAGTCGAGACTGGGTTTCACTGTATTGCCCAGGCTGGTCTTGAACTCCTGAGCTCAGACAATCCACCTGCCTCAGCCTCCCAAAGTGTTAGGATTACTGGCGCCCGGCCTTTTCTTTAAATTTCTAATCTTCTCTCACACCATAAGGCCTTAAAAAGACCTGAAAGCTCCCCAGAACCTATGGTCATGAAAAGGGGCTGAAGCACATCAGCGCAATGACTAATCCAAGCCACTACAAAGCCACTTGTGTTGGGTGCACATCAGCAAACAGTTTCCAGCATCTGGCTCGGCTATGCAGTTTAAGGTGCGTTACAGAGATTACATTTCTTTTTTTTTTTTGAGACAGAGTCTCTCTCTGTTACCCAGGCTGCAGCGCAGTGGCACGATCTCAGCTCACTGCAATCTCTGCCTCCCAGGTTCAAACCATTCTAATGCCTCAGCCTCCCGAGTAGCTGGGATTACAGGCATGCGCCACTATGCCTGGCTAATTTTTATATTTTTAGTAGAGATGATGTTTCACCATATTGGCCAGGCTGGTCTCAAACTCCTGGGCTCAAGTGATCTGGCCATCTCAGCCTCCCAAAGTGCTGGGATTACAGGTGTGAGCCATCACGCCTGGCCCATTTCTTCAGTCCACACCTGACAGGGTGGGGAAGGGACAATTGGGTGAACCTGAATGGCTCAGTCAAGCTGGCCCAGGTTACACTGTGTACAAGATGATCAACAGAGCAGATCATAGCCACTCATGTAACCAAGAACTAGACTGGTGGTGACTCTGGAGCAGATTCTAGAACATGATCTCACCTAATGGGCTGCCCTCGGTCGTAGGACTTCCTTCTTGTCAGCGGGGACGTCTCTGTGGCTCGAGATTGCCTGGGGCTACAACAGAAGAGTCCAGTGAGGCCCAGACCCAACTCCACCTCCACCCCAACCCACATTCCTGCTCCCATCCTTACAAAGTGCTGCCCCGGGTAGGCAGGCTGACGGTGCGCGAGACCCTGTCCCGGTAATAGGGGTCTCGGACAGAGAAGCCCACTCCGTCCTCTTTGATCTCAACGAGGGAGGCCAGGGACTTGGTGATGTTCTTGGTGGAGATATCCAGTGGGGGGCCCAGGCACTCGGCCGACACAGCTTTCATTTGGGCAGACAGTTTGGGCTCGCTCTGGGAAAGGAAGAACAGGGTAGATCAACTTGCCCAAATTGCATGGCACATAAAGGGGAGCCAGGGGAAATTCTATTTTTTTTTTTTTTTTGAGACAGTGGTGCAAACATGGCTCATTGCAGCCTCAACTTCCTAGGCTCACGCGATCCCCCCACCTCAGCCTCCTCGAGCAGCTGAGACTACAGGCACGTGCCACCATAGCCGGATAATTAAAAAAAATTTTTTCTGTAGAGATAGGGTCTCGCCATGTTGTCCAGGCTGGTCTTGAACTCCTGGGCTCACAAAATCCTCTTGCCTCAGACTCCCAAAGTGCTGGGATTACAGGCGTGAGCCACCACACCCAGCCCGCCCGGAAATTCTAAAAAGAGAAATGATGCCGTCTTGGCCTAAGGTAGAGGACCTGATGGAAGGACCCAGACAGACATCACCTGTGCTCCACAGCTAAACTCTTAGGGTTTCTGGAGAATCCAGAGCAACTGAAATGGTTTCACGGCCCTTAGTTGGACTACGTAACCACAGAATGCCCAGCCTGACTTCTTTGCTGGTCACCAGCTAATCAGTTTACCTCAAAACTATGCATAATTTGCTATTCCCAGTCTGAAGCTTTTTCCCTCCTTGTCTCCTTAATAAACCCTGCATCTTGCTTCAGTCTAATGAAACTGATCCCTCACTATTAGGTAAACTTCCTAATTTTTGACTCCCATATGGTTGAATTGACTGTGTGCACGTAAGATAACCCGACATTTAGAGGTAGGCTTTGACTTAGAGCATGAGGCAGAATCATGGGTGGGGGAAAGGGGATATTTTTGAAAGCACAGCCCCTGGTTATGGTGCTGTTGCTAGCAGGGTGGCAACAGAGGCTAGCGGTGGCTCCAGCCACTTCTCCCACCTTCCACCCACCTCAGAAGGAATGGGCTGTAACAGGTTACATATCTGGACAACCCCCAATTCCAGACTAAATTTTCTTGGCACCTCCCTCCCAGCTGGGGACAACATTGTGTTGTGGCTGAGGGTGGAGCAGAGCCACAGTAAGCGGGGAACAGGCTGTGTGGAGGCTGGCCCTGCTGCACCCACTGCCTGACTTCCGGCGGGGCTCACCTTGAACTTGAAATCGTCATGGCTGGTGGAGCCTTTCATGGTGAATGACTGGGAGAAGCTGAGGAAGAAGCAGAGAGAGTTCAGGATCCTGAGGAGCCCCCAAATTCAGGCTCAGCCCTGGGACCTATGGCAACTCCTCCCACCAGCCCCAGGTACATGCTGTGAGCCAGCCTCTCACTCCCAGCTTGCAAACTCACCTCCCCTCAGAGAACTCTGAGATCTCCTCATCTGTGCTGGCGTAGCCGTTCTCTGTGGGAGGGCGGGAGGGAGGGAAAGGGGTTGAGAAGCCCTGTCCAAGTGTCGGGGGAGGGATGATGGTCTCCCTCCTATATCTCACCCACTGGAATCAGACCAGGGCTCCTGGTGGGGGTTAGGGGTGGTTCTGGGGAAGTGAGGGCCTTGTGGGGGTCTGAGCCCAAGAGCACTGGAGTGCCAAGGAGCTGGCAGCTTCCAACCGCCCCTACCCGTACCCTGCTGCACATTGTAGATGAGGGCCTGCAGCTCGGGGTGAGCTTCAGCCTTCTCACGCAGGGCGTCCAGGAGCAAATGGTTCTGGGAGGAGCCTGCCATATCCGTCTGCCTCAGTCGGCCCTCCAACAGCCGGATCTGGGCTTCCTTTTGTGCCACTTGCAGCCCCTGGGGGCAGGGAACAAAGCCTGGAGTTACCCCTCCTGGGGGTTGGGAGTCCCCCATATCACACAACCTGCACCCCTCAAGACACCTTGGAGTGCTCCCTTCCAGCTCCCAACATCACCCTTGTACCTGGCACAGACCTGAGAGCACCGCCAGCCCCCTTAGCTCCCACATACACACATTAAGTGAAGGTCACCTTAGGACATACCCTATTATGGGCTAAGTTATGTCCCCCCAAAACTCATATTCATCTACAGCCAAGGAGAGAGGCCCCAGAAGAAACCAGCCCTGCCAACACCTTGACCTTGGACTTCCCGCCCTCTCTTGTTCGAGGCTCCCAGACTGGTACTTGGTTATGGCAGCCCTAGCAAACTCATAAAGTCCCCAGACACAAAGCGGAGCTGAGAGGAGCTCAGTGGGGCCCAGAGGAGGGGTCAGGCGGCAGAGTCTCCTGCCTCCTTCCAGAGTTACACAGATGCACACCATGTAGGGTCTGTCCCCAGAGACCACAGGCCCCAGGAGGGAAGGAGGCACATCCTCTGCTTAGCTCTCTGTCAAGGAGAGAGAAAAGGAGCCCAAGAAACATCGAGGGACACCTGATGTTCTGGTGTAAACCCTCCTGGGTGGAATGTGGTCTGTCTGTTGTTCCCCTACCCCCACATACACACACTTCTCCCTCCACCTCCAACAGACTCAAGCATAGCACTGCTTTGGATAGGCTTGGGCCAGACACCCAGAGTCAACTTTAACAGAGGCCCTGTTGTGTGCCAGGTGCCAGGCCACGTCCCTTACACACAGCATCTCGTTAAAGCCACGCAACAAGCTACAAGCTTGGTATGGTCATCCTCTCAGCTTTACAGCTGTGGCATGGGAGGTGCAGAGGTTAGGCGGCTTGTCCTAGCCTGTGAGTGACGCAGGTGAGGAGGCGCCAGGCCCCTGGGCTTCACACTAGGGTATATCACAGAGGCATCTGTGCCCATAAAGCCCCCTGCCCAGGTACGCTCCCAGCTTACCTTGTCAATGGATGCCTTGAGGAAGTTGTCTAGCAGGAGTCGGGCTTCAGCCAACGAGCAGGAGCTGATGACCACGGATGTGTCTGTGGAGTCCAGCTCCTCCTAGGATCGGGAGGCAGAGAGCCCCGTCACCTGGGGCTGCCCCTGCCACCCATCTCTCCCGCCTCCGCCTCAGCAGGCCCAGCCCTGCGGATACCTTGGTCTCCTCCAGCTGCACGATGGTGGCCTGGCAGTCGGTGATGCTGTCATTGATGTAGTCAATGTTGGCTGCCAGCACCTCGATCTCCTCGGCCAGCTCCTGCAGCCCCTTCTCCTCCTCGGGGCTCTCAGCCTGCAGCCGCTCCCGCTTCCTCCTCAGTGCCTCCTGCAGGAGGAACAGCTCCTCCCTTTTCTGGGGTCAGAGGGGAGGGTGGTGATTGTGATGAAGGAGAGGCCTCAGGTAGCTGCCCAGCCCTGCCCATAGCTTCCACCACAGGCTGGCCTGTGAGGTCCCCCCAGCACCTCTGGATTCCAGAGCAGGCAAAAGGAGCAGAGGGAGGTGGGGCAGGGAAAGGTCTGAAGAGCCAGAGAAGTTGGAGGTGTCAGAGGACAGGCAGAGGGGTGGGATGGAAGAGAAGGGGGAGGCAGGGCTCACCTTGATGAGTCGCTCCATGTCAGCCTCCAAGTTGACAATGGTCATTCTCTGCATGACGATGTCAATGATCCGTCGCTCCAGGGACTGCCACTTGAGCCTTGCCGCCTTACTGAAGCTCTGGCTGGCTCCCTTCTTCTGGAACTTCTTTCTGGGAGACACAGGCAAAGGGGATTGGATGGGACTCCTTTTAACCTCTGCAGCTCCACTGAGCCCCCATCTGGAGTTGATAGCCACGGGGACCCGGAACACTCCCGAGAGCTTCCCTCTTCCTCACCCTGGCCCTGCCCCATATTCCCACCCCCTCTGCCTGCACAGGCCAGGGGACTGCCAGTCCACCTTACCGGGCAGGACGGGTGCCATTGACAGTGGGCGCAGGATGGTCCCCCAAGAAGTGGTTGATTTTGCGGTTCCACTGGCGCACGATGCTGGAGACAGAGCGGGCCCCTGATTCAGCCTCAGATGAGGTAGTGCTGGCCGAGACCTCAGCCCCAGAGTCCAGCATGGGTGGCTTTAGTCCTGCACGCCCTGCCACCCGCTCAGACATGGGCTTGGCCAGGCGTCTCAGTGCAGAAACCTGGGGCAGCAGGGAGAAAAGAGGGAGCCGGTGAGCAGGGTGGCCTGGAGCCACACAGAAGGGCCCAGGTTGGGGTGCCGGGCAGCAGGAACACAGAGGCTGCTCTGTGCTGGCCTGGGCTTGGGCTGCAAAAGGGCCAAGAGGTCTCTGTTTGATGTGACATGCACACAAAAGAGGCTGCCACCTTCTTTTTTTTAACGCACAGCTCAGGCATTTGGGAACTGGCCTACAGTCTGCCCTGCAGCCTGAGCTCTTGTTGAGAAAGGCCCTTCTAATAGGTTGGACACAATTTGGACACCAACTATGCTTGCTGAATGGAAGGAGGGAGAGCCAGGGCCACAGGCAGGGCTTGCTTCCCCTCCCTGACGGCTCTGGCAGAACTGGGAAATACCGCCTTTATTCCACCGCCAGGAAGTTGGAGGCCCAAAAGAGAAGGCAAGCAATGCACGCATGCACGCACACATGTGCAGCAGGGCCAGGGCCTCGCCAGCCCCTCGAGTGAGCTCACCTCCTGGGTCTTCCTCCTCAGGACCATCTCCTGCTGCCGCTTCTGGGACTCCAGAGCTCGGATCTGAAACTGTGGGAGACAGAAGAGGGCTGGGCTCCACACTCAGGCACCTTAGCCCTCTCTGTCTGTGCACAGGCTGGCTAGCCCTGTAGTTGAAAGCCTGGGCTTCAGGGTGATTTTCATGCAGCCAAACTCTTGATAAAGTGGGACCCAGAGTTGAGCTCCCCTCCCCAGAGGTTGCAGTGAAAACTGCTTTCTCCACAAGGGCAATTTCCTTAGCCTCTTCTTCCCTCCAGCGAGGAGGAATCCTGGAGTGGAGGGCTCAGCCCTACTGGGGCTTCTCTGCAGGGCCTGAAGCTGCACATTTCCAGCTTGCTGGTCACCTTGGGCAAGTTCCTTCCCCTCTCCAGGGCTCAAATCCCTCCTCTTAACATGTGGGGGCTGGACCAGAAGCCACAGGGTCTCATCTTGCTCTGACAGGCTGTACTGTCCTCCAAGCATGACCATTACCACTTAGGACAGTGGAGACTGAGGCCTGCTTGGTCAGGAGGGGCAGCCAGGTGCACCAGGAGGCTGGGAGTGCTAGGGCCAAAGGCTCCTGGGAGGCTCAAGGTCCACCACTCACCTCCTGTCGCCGCTGCTCCTTCTTGAGCTGTGCGATCTCCCGGTTCCTCTTGGTCTCCACTAGCCGCCGCCGCTGCTGCTCCTCACGCATCTGCTTCATCAGGGCCACCTGGGATGGGCAGAGATGATGGTGGTGAGACAGGGCTGGGAGGCAGGTGGCCCACACTCTCCAGGGAGGGGCCAGCTCTGAGGGCATGGGGCAGGGATAGTGGCTAGCCAGGCAACACTGGCTCAGGGCCTGGGGGTCTGAAGTGAGGGGTTCTACCTCCCACTCCTCCATAGGAGCTTAAGCCACCTGGGCAAGCTGCCAAAAGGAGTGGCCTCACAGCCAGCCCAGCAGTGCAGGTTCCCCACTCTGCAGGGCCCAACTGTGGCCCTTGCTGCTTGGAATGCCACAGCCCCTGGTGGCCCTCACCCACAGCCACTGTCCTGTGTCTGGCCATTCCGGAAACAGTCTGGGTTGCTGGAGGCAGGTAATCCTCTCCCCTGCTGAAGGCTGAGCTGCAGACAGGGCTGAGGTGAAGATCAGGGCCCTCATGGCCAGGCTCACAGTGACAGCAATAAAACCCACCATTATTTACTGAGATCCGGCTGTATGCCAGGCATCCTCCTCATGACAATCATGAGAGAGGCATTATCGTTCCTGTTTTATAAACAAGGAAATGAGCCTCAGAGAGACAAAAGGACTTAAAGTCATAAAACTAGTAATGGATGGCCATATTCCGAAAACAAATCATCGCCTCCCAGTCAGCTCTTCCTGCAGCCCCAGGGATGGCTCCATGGTAGGTCAGCAAAGCTAAGGACCAAGCACAGAGAACCTGGACCCCAGAGTTGTTGGAAATGTAGCCAAAGGCACAGAAAGCACCATTAGTGCAGCCGGAGGCGACCCAATGTGCTGGGAAGCCACTGACCTGGGGCCCTGCAGCATCTGCCTCCCTATTCCTGGTGCCCAGAACATAGAAGTGTAATGTACACAGGGCTTTGGATACCTTCCAAGTGACAGGGGCATAAGGAACACATGACAGTTGATCCTTCCTCTGCCACTGAAGCCTCGAACATCACCAGGAATGTCATCAATCTGCCCTGCCCTCAAAACAGTCAAGAAAGGAAACAGGCCGAGTGCAGTGGCTCACACCTGTAATCCCAGCACTGGCACTTTGGAGGCTAAGGTGGAAGGAATGCTTGATTCTAGGAGTTCAAGATCAGTCTGGGCAACATAGTGAGACTCTGTCTCCAACAAAAATAATACAAAAACTAGCCCGGTGTGGTGGTGTGTGCCCATAGTCCCACCTACTCAGGAGGCTGAGGTAGGAGGATTACTTAAGCCCAGGAGGTTGAGGCTGCAATGAGCTGTGTTAGCGTCACTGCACTCCAGCCAGGGCAACAGAGCAAGACTCTGCCTTTAAAACAAAAAAAAAAAAAAAGAGAGAAAGAAAAAGGAAATGGCATGAGGGAGTGGGCTAATGGCCAGCAGGGTCGGCTTCTTTCTAGGAGGGTGGGAGGGCAGGCAGGCTCTGTTGGGGTGAATCTGCAGAGAAGAGGAGGGATTGCTTGCTGCTGGGGCTTTGGGGTCCAGAATGAGTGTTCTCCCAAAGGACTGGAAGAACAAGTCAGACCCTTGGCTAAAAGTGGACCTGAAAACTCCAGCATCCCAGGAGCTGTGTGCAAACCCAAGGTGTCAGGTGTCTTCCGGGGTCAGGGGCTTAAGGCTTCCTGGGGAGGTGCTATGTCTTCCTGGTCAAAGACTCATCCACCCGACTTTGCATGTGTAGCCAAGCACCATGGTGGCTACCACAGAGGCAAAGGTCTCAGAACAGGTGAGCACATTCCAGGCACATGACACGTGGAAACATGCCATGGTACCCGAGACCAGCATCACTTCACAGGTTTAAGGTAGAAGGCATTGTGGCCTCTCCCTGGGAGACCCTGTGGCTGCAGGCCCCACCCCAGTTCCATTCTGTGAATCGCTGGGGCCCTGTAGCTGAACAGCCATGGGAGGATTCTGGGGCACTGGCTCTCAGTGTCTGATTTGAATCCTCGGCTGCTGCACCCTCTGTCCCTCCAACAGAAAACCTAGGCCCCTCCTGGGATGACCCAAGGGTGTTCCTCTCTGCTTCTAGCTCTGGGTTCATAAGAACACAGTCAATGTGGACAGAGCCGGGCACGTGGCTGAAGGAGCTCAGCAATCCAGAGACTGAAACACAGGTCTACACATGAGCCTTCTGTCAGATGCATCTTGGCGTTACATTATTTGCCAGGCTTCAGAGCCATACAAGGATCTTCCCTCATGAGGCTTTCCAGGGCCTCCGCAGCTGAGATGTGAGTTGGCCAGGACAGGATGGAGTACCCCGCAGTGACATCAGCTGGGAACTCCCAGGGAGACAGAGTGGGGACGCACATAAGCGCATCCCAGAAGCTGCAACAGCATGTGCAGGCCCCTGTTGGGAGTGCTGCTCCACCCCAGAGATAATGAAGGCCCCCCAGCCCCTCCCTCAAACCATCAGCAGGTGCAGGGGCCCTTGGGTGATCTGGGTACTTGAGTCCACACTTGAGTCTCAACACCCCACAGGGTGAACGCACTGAAGGAGATGGTGCAAACAGGGCTCCTTGGGGCCAGCCCAGGCCAAGCAGGTCTGAGCACAGCAAGGCAGGGACTTCTCCACTCTAGTCAGGTTGATGAAGCCTCCGGACCTGCAGCCCAGGCTTGGGCACAGAGCCTGCCCAGGTGAGGTGGCTGGGCCTCAATGACAGCTATGGGTCCACCACCTCTTCTGAGAATCTACATCAGCCACCACTGCATTGCCTCTCTCCTCTGCACACTGAGTCGGTTGTGAGCATGTAGCTACCGATGGCTGCTAGATGCCCCATCAGCCCCAAGCACTGGGGAGCTCTCCTTTCCTATGTCTCTGTCCCCAAGGCCAGCCCTTCACAGCTTACTGGGGCTGCCACCAGTGCCCAGGGCCTAGCCCAGGGCTGTGGGGATCTGGGCTCCACTGAGGGCTGAGGATCAGAGCAGGCAGGAATGTAGGACTTGGAAGGCCCAAGGGGAGGGAGGACTGAAAGGGAGCATGGATCTGCTGAGCCCCAGGCAGGAGTCAGAACACACCAGACACTGGAAACACAAGACTTGAGCCCTGAAGTCAGAAGCACAGGGGCAGGCCCCAGGCCCCAGAGACTAGAGCACTCTGAGTGGTGGCAAAGTAGAAAAGGGAGGCATTGTGCCACCCGGAACACACAGTGGCTTGGGAGCCAGAGAACTGAGTTCAAATCCCAGTGCTACCTCTTGGAAGCTGGAATTAAGTTCTCTGAGCCTCACTTTCTCATACATAAAAGAATAATAATAGACTTCTTTCAAGAGGTTCTTCCAAGGACTGAATGTGATCATGCGTGTGAGATGACTAGCCTGGAGCCTGGCCATAGTAAATGTTCAAACGATGGTAACTGTTACTATTATCACTCAGGGCCAGCTTGCACCAAATGAGAGGCCTCATGTGCGCTTTGCGCAGACCCGAAGCTAGTGTACTGCAGTCTCCCCAACAGGAGGCAGCACCAAGTGGGGTCCCCTGAAATCCTCACCTGCCCTGAACACGACCCCCATGCACCCCAGCATCCCCGCACACTGGCCCCACTACTGGGCAGGTTGTTTCACCTTGGACGATGCACTCAGCTAAGAGGACCGTGTCAAGGGCCAAGACAGGGTCAAACTAGGTAATGCTGTGTGTCAAGAAGAGAATCCACACTTGACAGCAATGATTATTTTTACCATGGTGAGTGGATTCTAAGAAGATGTCACATGCACTCCAGGCCCTGCTCCTCACACCCTCGGCCCCTACCTTGGCCTTCTTCATCTCAGCCACCTCGGCCTGTAGCTTCTTCAGCTCCCTCTCATAGCGCGACTGGTTCTTAAGCAGCCGGGCGTGCTCTTTCTGGGCAGCCTGCAGCTTCTGCAGGTCCCGGTTCATCTCCCGCAGCCTCTTCTCATAGTCTGCCTTGATCTTGTTGGCCTTCTCCTCAGTATAGCACTCCATGGTGCCTGAGAGCAACGAGAGGCAGCTGTCAGTGCTGGGTCCCTAAGGGCTCACACTAAATACAGGGTCATCAAGGGGGAACGCAGGAACCCTCTGTTCCAGTCTCATTGTATGACCTTGGGCAAGTCACACCCCTCTCTGAGCCTGTTTCATCATTTGAATGAGGGGGTCAGACTAGTTGATGCCCAAGGCCCCTTCCTGCTCTGACATCCTATTGAAATGGGCAGGGGTGTTTTCATCTTAAGATCGCTGAACCCCTGGTCCCCAACTTCCCACGAGGGTCCTGTAGCTCACTCATGCTGGCTGGGTTTGACCCATGATCCAGTGTTGGAGGAAAGAGCTGGGGCCCGTGGGAAGGGGAAGAGTTTGCAAGAGAAGACAGAATGGTGTGGGCCAGGGCAGAAGGAATAAGCTGATTTTCCACTCTTGGCCTCTCCTACCAGAACTACCAACAGACATCTCCAACTTAAGAGGTACAAAACCCAACTCCTCATTTCTACCCCTCTCCCATCTCAGTACACAGCATCACGCTCCTTCCAGAAGCTCACACCCTGAGGCATCCTTGGCTCCCCTCTCCCTCACATCTACCTCCCAGCAAGCAATCAACAAAGCCTTCTGTCAACCTGAAAAACATATCCAGAATCTGACTTCTCACCACCTCCTAAGCCACCTCTCCTGGGATCTTTAGAACAGTTTCCTAAGTGGCCTCCAGCTTCCACTTTCACTCCCCCATGCAGCAGCCAGAGTAGTCTTTTAAAAATGCTTTTAAATTTGGTATCATGTAGCTCTCTTGAAACTCCACACATCCTGTCTCCCTCAGAGTATAAGGCAATGTCCTTACAATGACATTTCTTCTCCGACCTGTCCCCTCTCACTGTGCTCTAGCCATCCTGGTCCCCTTATCGTTCTGCCAAAATGCCAGGCACATGGCAGCCTTATGTCCTTGGCATCTCCTGTTCTCTCTGTCTGGGACACTCTTCCCCTGGTTGGTGCTGCTCTAGCACTATCAACTCCTTCAAGTCTTTGCTCAGTGAAGTCTTCACGACCATCCTTTAAAAAACTCCAATTTGGCCAGACACGGTGGCTCACGCCTGTAATCCCAGCACTTTGGGAGGCCAAGGAAGGCGGATCACAAGATCAGGAGTTCAAGACCAGCCTGGCCAATATAGTGAAACCCTGTCTCTACTAAAAATACAAAAATTAGCCAGGCGTGGTGGCAGGCGCTTGTAGTCCCAGCTACTCAGGAGGCTGAGGCAGGAGAATCGATTGAACCGGGAGGCAGAGGTTGCAGTTAGCCGAGATCACGCCACTGCACTCCAGCCTGGGCAACAGAGAGAGATTTTTGATTTGTTTTGTCTCAAAACAAAACAAAACAAAACTCCAACTCACTCTTCAGTAGTTCCTGTTCCCCTTCCTGGCTATACTTATCACCATTTGACACACTATAGATTCTGCTCTTTCGTTTATGTTTGTCTTTCCCCACTAGAATGTACGCTGCACGAGAGCAGGGATTTTGTCCACTCCAATATCTCTAGCACTAGAACAATGTCTGCTCTGTAAGACATATTCAACATGTGTTTGCTGAATAAGTAAATCAATGAATGAATAAAAAATGGAATGAATGGGCTGAAGAGCAGCATAATGAAGATAGAATGTAAGAACGCTTACAAACAGGTCCAAAGGAAAAGACCCAAGGAACTGAGTGCAGGAGGAAAGGCTGGGAGTGTCATGTTCGCATGCCTAGGTATATAAAGAATTCTAATACATGACGTGATAGCAAAGAAAAAAATCAATTTACAATGTTTCATAGGAACTAGGGTTAGACGTAAGAACTTTTAACTGTGGGTCAAAGGACCACAGTCAAAGGTTGGGAAGTTCCTTGCCTAGAAGGCCAGGATAACACCAACACACCAGCTGCTTTTGACAGAGGAGGGGCTCAGGGGAAATGGAGGGTCCGGATGGGGTGGGGGGGCATGGCGGTGGCCTCACTGAGGTTCTGCAGCACGCGGTCGCGCTCCAGCTGTGTGTCTCGGATCTTGTTCTGCAGCAGAATCAGCTTTTCCTCATACTGGTGCTTGAGCGTCTGCAACCGCCGCTGGCTGTTCTCCAGCTCGTCGATCAGCTTCTGCTTGATTTCGATCTCACAAGTCAGGTCGGCCAGGTCCGCCTGGAAGTTCACCTCTACGGGGGCACAGTCAGGCTCAGCCCAGCGTTAGGGCGAGGGGCAAATTGGGGAGCAGATGTGCCAGTCCTGGGGAGCTGGGACCCTCCTTTGGTCAGCCATGACCAATTAGTGACCAGAGACTGGGCAAAATGATAAATCCCAATGCAGGTAGAATGCGGCCAGAAGGAGCAACACATTTAAAGAGCAGTTCCAGAAAGGCAAGGTAGGGCTCAGGAGCTGGCAGGGGGGATCTACACGTCCTTCCCAGCCATTCCTGAGGCCAGCATCCACCTGTTCCAGATGACATGGGACCAGCTTCAGTGGAGGAGGGTGAGATGGCTGAGAACAACTTACAGGGCTAGGGCCAGGGCTGGCAGCAGGCAGGGCTGAAGGGGCAGGCATCTCCATTTAGAGGAGAGGGCTTTGGCACCAGTCAGGCCTACATTCATGTTTGCTCTGCATGGACCACACTGGGGAAAGTCGCTAAACCCCTGTGAGCTTGTTCCTCTGTGGTGATATAGGGAAGCTCACCACCCCTATGCATACAGTTGCAGTGAAGACTGAAAGAACCTAGCCACTCAAAGGGTTAAGGTAAGCACAGTGCCTGGCACCTAATGAACGACCAGGAAGTGTTTGCCATCATTCTCATCATGACTGCCTGTTGTCATTGGTTTCACGTCTGGGAGTGCTGGGGCCTGGACACCATTATCTTTGAGCAGGGCCCGACCCCACACTTGGGCACTGGCAGCCAGGCATTGCATCCCCCACAGCCCACAGCTCAGGCCCACGCACCCTTCTCCTCGGGGTCTGAGTCTGAGTCCACCAGGCTCTCTTCACTGCCCGAGTCCTCATCTTCATCCTCGCGCCCTTCCTCCTCCTCACAGCCACTCTCGTCTCGCTCTTCCTCCTCCTGGGCACCAGGCACCATTGGGGTGGGCCTGGCCTCAGAGAGGGGAGCCCAGAAGCAGAGGCGCATCCCGACACAATGCCTCAGGTGTGTCAGGAGGGTGGGGATTGGGGCAGGCCACAGCTGAGCCCCCCTGCCCACCCCCTACTCCTGGAAGAGTGCCGCCTCCCCCAACACCACCGCAGAACCCCTCTAGGAGGGCCTCCCCACCTGCATCATCCGTTTGGGATGAGGTGGGGTCCTAGGGGATGGAGATCACCATGGTAACCAGTCAGAGATATAAGGAAGTACAAGGATCAACTGGATGCAGACCTAACCGCCTCCTTCACTCCATACAAGGATGCGGATGGGGCCCCCCCAACCCCAGCAGGGACACAGGGCACGCATGTGGTGAGGTGCGGCGGCCCGTGCTCCTCACCTCCTCTGCCTCGTTCTCATCCGTCTCCTCGCTGTTCTCCTGTTGGAGTTTTGCCCTCTTTTTGAAGGCTTCCTTCTCGGGGCTGCTCAGGGAGGACAGGGAGGCTGGATTAGGAAGGCTGCCCCTGCCTTGAGCACATGGGCAGGACGGCGGCAGCGGCAGAACAGGAAGGCTCTCACCAGAGGCCGGGGAGAGCACTGGCTCCTACTCTGCAGAGACCCCCACTGCTCTTCCCTAGGGCGACCCAGAGTTGACCTTGGCTCAGCTCAATCCTTCCTCTCCTTGGGGGAAAGCAGATGGCATGGGAGAACGTGGGGGAGGGAGGTTGCCCAAAAGGCTGAGCAAATCTGCGCCATGAATTCCCAAGCAATACTGAGGCAGCCCCTGGGGCTGGGGGCGTGGAGGTTCCCTCCTAAACACAGGTGGGCAGCAGTCCTCCTTGGGGACGGGCAGGGTCCACTGGGGCGGTCTGAGGGCTCTCAGGGGCGGGGACGACACTCCACTCACCTCTTCCTCCGCTGCCTGACCTCCTTCTTCTTTAGCCGCTCCAGGTCCTGCTTGGCCCTGCGGATCACCTCCGAGGCATCTTCCATGGAGCTGGCAGGGCTGCCCCCGAAGGCCGGGGCGGCTGGAGAAGCACCCAGGGAGTAGGGGCTCCTAGCCGAGGCCCGTGAGAGGCTGCGGCGCAGGGACTCGTTCATGGCTTCACTCTCTAGAAGCTTAGTCCTGCACAGGAAGAACGAGTGGACGGCGCCGAGTGAGCTGCCCTTGGCGTCAACTGGCCGAGGCCCCCAGCCCGCGCACACCTGCCGGGGCTCACTCACTCACCGTAGCTCCTCGATCTCCCGGATGTAGTTCTGGATCAGCGCACCAATGGCCTCATTGCCATCGCCTGGAGTGGGAAGGCGGGAAGAAGGGTGCGATAAAGAAGATAAATAGGCCAGCGCGGTGGCTCAGACCTATAATCCCAGCACTTTGGGAGGCCAAGGCGCCAGCACTTTGGGAGGCCAAGGCCCCGGATCACCTGGGGCCGGGAGTTCGAGACTAGCCTGACCAACATGGAGAAACCCCGTCTCTACTAAAAATACAAAATTAGGCGGGCGTGGTGGCGCATGCCTCTAATCCCAGCTACTCGGGACGCTGAGGCAGGAGAATCGCTTGAACCTGGAAGGTGGAGGTTGCGGTGAGCCAAGATCACACCATTGCACTCCAGCCTGGGCAGCAAGAGCGAAACTCCGTCTCAGAAAAAAAAAAAAAAAAAGATAAATAGCAGCAAGGGTCTTCACCACCACTGATACTACTGCTCTTATATCTGTGCCTCTAATAGGGCAGCTCATATGGGCCTTTTCCAAAAAGAAATCTATAGAAAAAATACTTTGCACAGAGGTATACAAGCACTGTTGGCAATAGCAAGAAACTGGAAACAACCTAAATGCCCATCACTAGAAGGCTACTATAATAAATTTATTCATCATTGTTACATATGGGACACCATGGCAGAAGATTAAGAGAAGTAGGTTTTATTAAATTTTTATTTTTTGGTTAGAGCCAAGGTCTTGCTCTGTCGCCCAGGCTAGAGTCACAGCTGACTGCAGCCTCAACCTCCCGGGCTCAGGCAATCCTTCCATCTCAGCCTCCCAAGTAACATGATCTACAGGCATGTGCCACCACATCTGGCTAACTTTTGTATTTTTTGTAGAGACTAGGCGTCCCTATGTTGCCCAGGCTGGTCTCAAACTCCTGGGCTCAAGTGATTCTCCTGCCGTGGCCTCCCAAAGTGCTGGGATTACAGGCGTGAACCAGAAGTAGGTTTAATATGGAAAGATTTATAAAACATAATGCTAAATGAAAAAGGGAAGTCTTAGAGCAATATATATAATCTCATACATAGAAAAAGTAGTCTATATCATACACACATTTAAGAATGTATATGAATACATATTCATACTTGAAACAAATACTGAGAAAGGTGTGGGAAAATACACACCAAGCTGCTCATAGAGGTTCCTTCTGAGAAGTAGAGAGGGCTTGGGGTGGAGGGTTCAGGGAGAGGCGATTTTAATCTTTCACTTCATATAGTGATGTATTGTTTGCATGTTGGACAAGAAGGACGTGTTCATGTATTACTTGTGCCATACAAAAATGTTTTAAAATCAAGTGAAAAAAATGCATAAGTGAGTTGAACTATGAATTGACTGGCTGGCTTAGTCCACCTGATACTCTGGGGTGGATGTCGGGTGAGGGAGTCCTAGCCTGTTGGTGCTCTGACCTGGCCTGGCACAGCCCAACTCACCGGCCTTGGCTAGCAGCAGGTTGGCCTCCTGGCTCATGAGCTGGGTGACGCGGTTGTTGATGGCGTCGATGGCCTCCTGCATGGCTTTCACCCGCAGCCGCAGGGCCCCATTCTCCTTCTGTAGCATGGCATTCTCTCGGAACAGATCACTATAGCCCTCGGCACCATCCTCTCCTATCACTCGCTTGCCCTGGGAGCAGGGGCAAAGGGGAGCAGTCAGGCAGCAGAGCTCGCGGTGTGGGGGGAAGGGGCTGATGATGCCCCTCCCTCTGCCAGCGCCCTGGCCTTCCTGGATATGGCGCATCACCAGTCTCCCCTGCCCCAGGTTTCCTAAAACACAGCTACTGGCCCCCAGTGATCAAAAACCTTACACAGTTCTCCTTGACAATAAAAAGTCCAAATTTTGTAACCAGCCACTCAAGGCCTCTCACAATCTTACCTCACCTAACTTTCCACAGTGTATTTTCATATCTCCATAAAGTCTAGTCCAAGGGTCAAAACCCTCTCTGCCAGGCAGTTGGCATAAATGAGTCAGGCTGGTTGTAAGACAATAGGGAGTGGTAGAGACTGGAACTAAGAGAGTCCCAGACTCAGTCTAGAAGGGGCAGCCCCTATGCCTCTCCAGCCAACTTGGTACCATGAGTTGTTAGATCTTTAAAATTTTCTAGCAAAACTGAAACTCCCTGATTTTCAGAAAGGTTGACAACTAAGTTGTATTCTTTTAAAACAAGTGCAAGCCAAACCTAAACTCATCTATGTGCCAGATTTGGGCCATGGGCTACCATTTGGTGACTTCTGTCTTAGTCACATAGAATTAGACATTTACCCCAAAGGACCCATTTTTTTCCCACTCTGTTCCTTTGTGCATGGCTTGTTCTTTACCTAGAATGGCTGCCCCATCTCATTTTGCTGTTACCTCATTCATTCTTCAAAATCCATATAAAAGGCCCCTTTTTCCATGAGGCCCTCTCTGACCATCCATGCAAGTAAGGCCAACTCTCTCCTCTGCCCCTCTGCGGCACATTGGATACTCCTGTGGGCCCCTCTATCAACGATTCTGTGCCAGTCTAGCAGTCTTATCTGTTCCAACACAACACATTCAGCAGACATGAAAACACCCTGGAGAGTGTCTGCCCTGTGCATAAGATCTATGCAACAAAAGCCGGGGAGCCCTTCTTTCTTGGACTTAGTATTCTAAAATCTTGAGGGCTCAGACTATGCTTGATTGACATAGGTGAGTCCCTAATAGTGAGCAGCATGCCTGGCACACAACTGATGCTCAAGAGTCATGTCCAAAGTGGATGATGGTAATAGGGAGGTGGGAGGGATGCTGAGGAAGTTAGGGTGAGGCTACAGGGCAGAGGGTGCATATGGAGCACTAGCTCCAAGGGGAGTGCTGGGCAATGCCCAGGAGCATGCTCACCGCCTTATACTCCATCAGCTCCATCTGCAGCCGAGCAATCTCAGCCCGCAGTGCACTGATTTGCTGGCTGGTCTTGTCCTGGTTCACTACCACCTTGTTCTTGATGTTGCGGGCCCGATTCGCATATTTGAGTGTGTTGAGGGTCTCCATGAAATCTCGGTCTGAGGGGCTCACACAGGCGATCATGATGGTCTGGCTGGGGGTGCAGAAAGGCTGGTGTGAGGGTGAGGGACACAGCCAGCCCCCAGAAGCATTGCCTCAGGGCAGAGGTCCTGCTCCCATCCCATTCCCCCACTACCTTAATGCCCAAAGCACGTGGGCATTCAGGACAGAAACTGGGATGTGGGGAGCTGGACCATCTGGCCAGGAGTTTTCACTGCAACAGCAGGTAACCATAGTAAAGGCAGCTACCAAGGCTGGGGAGGTGGTGATGCATAATTGCCAGAGTCCTTTGCTTGGTGATGAGGATGAGTCACAGCCCTGCATTTTCTAGCATTTCTCATCTATCATCTCGTCTGGGTCATATGACTTCCCTTAGAATGTCTCTCTCTGTTTTACTGATAAGGAAACTGAGTCTGGCCATAGCTGCCTGAAGGTCATAAAGCACCTCAAGGTTCCTACCTCCTAAACCTGCAGCCTAGGATGGGAAGGCCTCCTCCTCCTGGGGCAGGCTTGTGCCATACCCACACAGCACTATTTTCCAGGAACCTCCCTGCCTCCCCTGTCCCTTCCCTGGGTGTTAGTCACCAGATACCTGTTGCCCCCCAGCGAATCCTGGAGGAGCCGAGTGAGCTTGGAGTCCCTGTAGGGAACGTGCACCACCTTCTTGCTCTGGTCTCCTAAGGCGCTGATCACATTGCCCAAGGCCAGCTGTGGGAGACAGACCCTGGCTCTCAGGAGTCACTCAGGGAGCGAAGGGTAGGGAGGGACAAGAAAATCCCCAACCCATCTGTACCTGCCTCTTTGGCCCCAGCAGCCCTCTTGCTCCTTGGGTGGGTTTATAGGCAGATGGATAAGTTGGTGAAATGGGGAAGTTGGGGACAGGGGTGAGGCCTGAGAGTGAAGGGCTAATTGGCAAGATGTCCAAGGAGGACTCAGCAGGTGTAGGACTGCAGGACCTTGGAGGGGTCTGAGACTGAGCTGTGTGGGTGCTGGGGCTGATGACCCACCATGTGCCTACCAGGCCACAGTTGATGGAGATGCCCTCCTTGGCCCGCTCGCCAGTAGCCCCTGTCCGCTTCAGCCGCTCTGAGCCGGCCAGGTCCACAAAGTGAAACTTAGCAGTGAGTGTCTCATACTCACTCGAGGGAGGTGTACCATCAGGAAGCCCGGTCACCGCCTCATTCACCTGCAGCAGAAGTCAGCTCTGACTCACCCAGCCCTCGCCCACCTCACTGGCTCCCCTGATCACAGTACTGCCATCCGGGAGAGGCACGGTGGACGGCCAAGCGCCTTGCCCTTCACACATGCAGAGCATCTGACAATGTGCACAGTATTTGCACAAGCCTGATTTCCATTTAATCCTCACAACACCATGATACAGAGATCATTAAGCCATTTTACAAATTGGGCAACAAGGCTCAAGAAAAATATAAAAATCAATAAATGGCAGAGGCCAGCCTCAATCTGGTTTGCTATTTCTGAATCTGTGGCTCCTCATCTTGCCCTTCCCAGGATACCCCTGCAGCAAGCTGGCTCCTGGCCCCCCTGCAGGCTCCTCACCAGGTCAGGCTGGGTGCACATGCGCATCTGGCACAGGTGGATGGTGAAGATGGCGTGGGAGCGTGAGCTCTGCACGTTCATCTGGGTGCTGGCTGTGGTGCGGGACAGGGCCCCCTGCTTCAGGCACTGGATCAGCTGGAAACAGAAGCAGAAGTGAGGGCTTGGGACTACCGTGGTGCCAGCCCCTGCCCTTTCAGGATGCCCTGGACCTGCTCCAGACCTCCAGCAGAGGCTCACCTCCTCCTGGGAGTGGATGAGGCGAGAAGTGACGCCAGTGGTGTAGATGCCACCGTTTGCGTCCTCGTGGATCTTGATGTTGGACCTGCGGTGGCGGGTGTCAGGGTCACGGGTGCTGTCAAACAGGTCAAGGATCTCCTCGTTGTAGAGCTGTGCAGGAAGGAAACAGCTGAATTCATAGGGCATTAACTGGGGTCCCAGGTGGCTGCCACATGCCTATAAACCATATCTGTTTTACAGATGTGGAAACTGAGGCTGTGGGTCCCCTCTGGGTTTTGAATCCCATGACCTTTCTGCAGGACAGGGGCAGGAGGTAGCTCGGCCCTGGGCAGAACTAGCTGGAGGCTGCACACTGTTCCTCATTCCCCAAGGAACCAGCAGCCAGCAGCTCGGTCCCAGCATGGGCTGAGGACCAAAAGAGGACAAAGGGACACGGGTCCCAGATGTAGGAGATAAGGAAGATGTGGCCACAATTTGAGCAGATCCTGTCGTATTCCTGGACTTGGAAAGAGTAGATGGGGACGTGATTCCAGATGAGGGAGGGCAGAGACAGAGCTCAGTGGAGACCAGGGGAGCTGTGCCCTAGCCCTGACTGTCTCTGAGGTGACCACAAGCTCTCGAAGGGGAGGAACACGCCTGTGTGCCTTGCCCTATGCTTGGCAGCGGGTGGGCATGGAGAGCACGCCACTGTGGCCTAGTGTCCTGGAGAGGGCCTGGTAAGACCATCGTGGGGAGGGGGCCTGGCCAGGAGCAGTCACCCCATTTCAGGTGGTCTTAGCCAACGAGATTCCTGTGTTTGGAACTGCTGGCATGGAAAGTGTCACCTGCTGAAGATCTGGGATGTTCAACAGGCAGGGAGCTAGCGCTGGGGAGTGGAATAAGGGATGGGGGCAGCTAGGGCAGCAGCCAAGAAAATGCTGTGGGACTAAGGGGGAGACTGCAGCCCTCTGACATCTGGGGCTTTGACAGCCCTAAAGGGACAGAAATACCCCACGTGAATGGGGAAGAGGAGATGGAAAGGATGGTGCAGATGGGGGCCTATAATATCTGTCTGTCTGTCTGTGTTGGGGTAGACACACACTATCATTTGACCTCTTGTGGTTCACCCTATGGAACTGATTTTCTAGGAACCTGCTCTTCCGGGCTTCTCCATGGCAACAGGATAGGGAAGGGACAAAAACAAAGAGATGTGAGAGAGAAGCTTATTGAGATCACAAGCAGCAGGACACAGACACAGACACGAACACAGACACACACACAGAGACACCCACATACAGACACAGAGATACACAGACACGGATACAGAGACACACAGACACACACACGCAGACACCCACACACAGACACAGAGATACACAGACACGGACACAGAGACACACAGACACACACACACACAGACACAGAGACACATAGACACACACACACAGAGACAGACACACACAGACACACACACAGAGAAACACACAGACACACACACGCAGACACCCACACACAGACACAGAGATACACAGACACGGACACAGAGACACACAAACATACACACACACAGACACAGAGACACATAGACACACACATAGAGACAGACACACACAGACATACACACACAGAGACACACAGACACACACACACAGACACCCACACACAAACACAGAGACACACACACAGACACACACATAGACACAGAGACACACACAGAGATACACACACACAGACACAGACAGGCACAGACACACAGACACACACACACAGATGCACACACATAGAGACACATAGACACACGCACAGACACACACACAGACACAGATGCGCACACACACAGACACAGACACACATACACACACACACAGATGCACACACACAGACACACATAGACACACACATACAAAGATGCGCACACAGACACATAGACACACAAGACACAGAGACACACACAGACATACAGACAGATGACACACACACACAGATACAAACACACAGTCATACACACATAGGCAGTCCATTTGTCAGAAGCAAAAGTCCAGAGGGGCAAAGAAAACCTCCAAATTCTAAAATGCAGGATACCCTAGAGGGCAAGCCACCACCTGTGTGCCCAGGAGGGAGTAGCTGTGTTGTGGTAGGCAGGGGCTGGGGTTGGGGAAGGCCTGGAGAGGGCCAAAGCCACATGCTTCCCTCAGAAGGCAAGCTGGACACAATCAGAGCAGCAGGGTTTATGGGATAAGTGCCCTTACTGAGTGGGGGCTCAGCATAGGCCCAATGGTCAAGAGCACAGAGACCCCCTGCTCCCCACTAAAAGCCCCTCCCTGGCTGCCACAGTCTGGGCCTGATATTCTCCCACAGACAGGAAGGGCCAGGTGCACAGAAAGACCTTTCCTGGAGGACCTTTCTGCCCTGGGGTCAGAGAAGACTCAGGGGACCAGGAAGCATCTGAGCCAGAAAGGGGCAGGATAGGATGCCCTGAGGCTGAGGGGGAACCCAGAGAAGGCCAGAAGGAAGGGAGAGAGCCAGGGTTCTCACAAAACCCTAGGGAAACAGGTACCACCCCATTTTGCAGATGAGGCTCAGTGTGGTAAATGACTAGCCCAAGGTCACAAGGCTAATCAGTGTCAGACCTAGAACATGTCAGGGTGTGAAGGGATCATACAGTCATCAACTCAAGCTCCATCTGATGCAGGAACCCCTTTTGAGTGTCCCACCAAGTAGTCCTCCAGCCCTTGCTTGGATTCTTTCAATAGCAGGGAACTCATCACCTGGAGATGCCCCCATGGTTCCCAGGGCTCATTCCACTGCACTGGAGGAAGGCCCAGCTTCCATGGTCCTGTTGTCCACCAAGCCTCCCACCTGCCCACCCTATGGGGCCACAGTACCTCCAGAAACTGGGCGCTGACTTTGAACTCAGGTCCAGCCATGCCCTGCTCCTGTGCCCGACGCTTGCGCTCGGCAATGCCCCCAAAGAGGTGTGCGATGGCCCTCGGGATGATGCCCTGCTCCTCCTCCGACGTTGCCATGTCAAAGCCGGTGCCCATGGTGTACGTCTTCCCAGCCCCCGTCTGCATTGGCAAAGATAGGAGGGTGTAACCCTGCACCCTTTGGGGGCACCAGCAAGCCCTGTACCTGGGCCAAATCCCCTTAGCTCATCTACCTCCCAGCCCGGTTCCCCTGCTGCTTTCTTGGTCCTGAAGCCACACTCTGGGGAAATCACTGACTGACAGCCCTCCCTCTGCTAACCAGCGGTGCAGCGGCCTCCTTAGACAACAGACAAAACCCTGAGGCTGTGTTTCAGCTGCTCTAAAGGTGGAGCTTTCTCTCCACTGGATGCAGGGAGACCAAGGCTGGAGCGGCCATAGGTGGGCGTGAAGATGGCTTACCTGCCCATAGGCCAGCACCGTGGCATTATAGCCTTCGAAGCAGCCCTCGATGAGCTTGCTCACACAGGTGGAATAGATCTGTTCTTGCCAGGTGTCCAGGTCGAAGACAAAGTCATAGGTGAAGGCCTTGTCCTTCCCCAGCAGGACCTGGGGCTCTCCCGGGGTAACAGAGGTACAGATGTGACAGCCCTCAATCTTCTCCTTCGACAGCTGGGGCCGGATCCTGCCCATGATGGAGAGAGCCCTGGGTCAGGCCCAGCTGGAAGGGGGCTGCCACAGGCCCCTCCCTCACACTGCCTGCCAAGCTGCCACCTCCCCCATGAGCCAGAGGAAAAGGAAGGAAGCTTAGGTGCCCCCAGAGGACATGGGCAACTTTTGTAATACAATAGTAATAACAATATCAACATCATCAAAACAGCAGTTGTTAACATTTATTGAGCATTCAGTATATATCAGATCTGTGTTCAGAGTACTTTCCTTAAATTAATTCATGCATTCTTCATTATAAACTTGTGAGGTACCTATTATTTGCCTAATTTTACAGATGAGAAAACTGAAGCTGAGAGAGTTTAAATGACCCTGCCCAAGGGTGTATAATGGAAAGTGATGGCGCCATGTCCAGGTCTGTCTGACATAAAAGCACATACTCCTGATTGGACCAGAAGCCCTAGAAATCAGCATCTCGTCAGGGGAGAGAAGGCGGCTTGTCCACTGCTGGGGAGGCAAAGCACAGGGCCAGGGCGGGGAAGAGAAGGAACTGGATGCTCCCACAGCTCTGGGCCACATTCCCAGAGCCAGGACTAAGTTCTAGAGGAGGTCAGAGCCTCTGCCAATGCCCATGGGGGCTGCAAGCAGGAGGCCGGGAGCTCCCCTCCCTGACACCAGACCAGGAACCCCCTTCCCAGATGCCAGAGCCTGGTAGACATTCTCAGGCTGGAGCTCTGCTTCCTTTCCAGGAGTTGGGCGGGGGAGGGCAGACCTGCATAGCTGGGGCTGACCAGGTCAAGTCCCAAGTTCCCTTGTGAAGGGCAGGGACCTCTAGAAAGGACGCCAGGCCAGCCTGGGGTGCGCTCCCAACCCAGATTCTGGCAGGCTTCCCTGTAAAGAGGAAGAAAAGCGGCATCAGGACTGAGAAGCCAGCCATGGACACAACTATCTCCATCCAGCCACCCCTTCCTTTCTCTCCCAAGCAGCCATCACCACGACAAGGTTCCCATGGCAACCAAGCAGGAGTCAGCAAGCATGCGTGTACAGGGATTGGCGGAAAGCACCACCCCCACCCCAACTCCCTAAAGTAAAAGGGGCTGGGGTTAGGCTCTCATGCCCATGGGCTCACACAAGCCAGCCCATCAGCAGGCACTTACAATGAGCTGCTTGTCAGGCCTCCTCTCCCTAAGCCAACACTCACCAAGAGAAGAAACAATGCCAGGGGCCAGGCCAGCACCCATCCTGGGCCCAGAGGCGCCTGGTCACAGAGTCTAGGGCCTCCAAGTCGCCGTCCTGTCTCTGTCCCCAGCTGCCCCAGCCCCCAAGGCCCACTCAGAGCTGTAGGCTGGGAAAGGTGCTCACCTGAGCCTGTTGCCTGCACTTCCACGGCAAGGGAGCTAAAGGGGAGTTAAAGGGGACTGGGGAGGTGGGGAAAGCCCAGCGGGGAGGGGTTGGGGGTGAGCAACACCAGGCTCAGTTCCTACCCACAGATGGGAGTCTGGGGCTTCTTCAGAAGTGTTTCCGGGGTGTGAACAGGTTCTTATGTCAGTGGTTCTCCCCTAAAAGGGATGGAAGCCCAAAGGAGGTCACCACATTTATCCAGCTGTCTTGCCCAAATTGGAATGGCAGCCCAGCTTCTTTGTCTCCCAACTGAATTGGCTTCTGCCTGGGAAGAGAATGGCTGATTCTTGCTCATCCTTCTGGACCTCCAGACTAGAAACTTGAGTCTCCAGTAAGAGCTCAGGGTCAGCAAGGCTCCTACCTCTACTTCTACCTCTACTGCTACTAAGGGCAGCGGACATGCACTGAGCACTCACTCTATGCCAGGCAGCATCTAAACACTACCGTGGATTAACTCTTGGTCCTCACAACACTGGGAGGTGACGATTATGACCCTCGTGTATGGATGAAGAAGCTGAGATGGCACACAGCCAGAGTCACAGGTCACAGACAGTCAGGAGCAGAGCCAGGGCTTGAACCTATGCAGTCTGCATGCACTGCCCTTTCAATGGTCTTATGCTACACCGTCTCTAAGGACCAGGGTTCAGAGTGCCAGGGGGAAAGAACATCTCATATATGCAGGGAGAGAGAGCAGGAGCAACCTTAGAGGGAGGAGCGTGGCATTGCACACAGGTACTAAACAGGAAACTGTCTCTTAGACCTGGCCCTGCCCCTGGGCTCTTGGGACCCAAGGCTAAGCACTTCCTCTCAGAGGATCCAGGTATTCCTAGGTAAACCAAGTGCCTGGCCTGGGCAGCCTCTGAGGACCCTCCAGCTCTGCTGGCTAGCACCAGTTCCTGAAGACGGCTTCCCTACCACGTGGCTGCCTGAAGTGGGATTTCTGGATTCAGTTCAAATACCATTTAATTACTGTAGGCAGATGGCAATGCTGGTGATTGGAGAAAATCGAATCATCATCCCTGGAGACAGTGGAGCAGGGGAGGGGGAGCAACAGCCCTGCTTGTCAGAGCCCTTCAATGAGAGGGGCAGCTTCTGCTTCAGCAATCAGCCCCCGGACCACCTGGGGAACCTGCCTTCCAGGATCAAGATAGTGGGCAGAACAGTCTGGGGGAGAGGATATAGAGGAGGAGACCCCAGGGTTTTAGGGTCCAGGAGTTGCGTGGTCAGTTGGGCATTCACCCTGGGGCCCTTTTTTGGCCCAACACATCCTGAGATGAGGGTCTTTGTGGTCAGAAAGAGACATCCAGCCCAATGCTGGTCCACTCTTAGCACCAGACTGCTTTGCCAGGGTGCAGGTGAGCATGCCTGAGCAGTGTCACCCAGAGAAACTGATACTGGCTGGGAGACAGGGGGGCATGGACCCTGGTTGAGTCACCAATTCCCCAAGCAACTTACCTGGAAGAGGGAGAGACTGTTGGACTGACTGAATGAATAAATGGAAATGGAAGCAAAGGAAAGCTAAGATGTCAGGGATGCTCTCCATGTGCTAGCGCTGGCTCAGGCACCTCCACAGGTTACCTTGCTTAAGTGATGCTATGACCTAGGGATTTAAATCCCCATTCTTCAGCAAGGAAGGTTGAGGCTTGAAGTGGTTAAGCCACACACACAGTAAATACAGTGAAGTTGGGCATCAACTCCTGATCTGGCTGACTGAACGCCCTTCCATTCCTCAAGCTGCTTTCTGTCAGAAAACTCTATGTATGTATGTATGTATGTATGTTTGTTTGTTTTTGAGACAAAGTCTCACCTTGTTGCCCCAGGGTGGAATCCAGTGGCGCAATCATGGCTCAATGCAGCCTCAGCCTCCTGGACTCAGGTGATCCTCCCACCTCAGCCTCCCAAGTAGCTGGGACAACAGGCACGCACCACCATGCCCATCTAATTTTTACATTTTTTGTAGAGACAAAGTTTTGCCATGTTGCCCAGGCCTGTCTCGAACTCCTGAGCTCAAGCGATTCTCCCACCTCGGCCTCCCAAAATGGGATTATAGGTGTGAGCTACCACGCCCAGCTGAAAACTCTTAATCCTAAAATCGCTAAATAAACTTCATCCCACACCACCTCCATCAGAGCCATGGGGGCTCTCTAGAAGGAGTCCTGCATGTCTGTTCACATATGCTCAGGGCTGGGCATCAGGCTTGCCCTGCCTTTGAGGGCTCACAGTTTGGCGGTGGCAGACACTGTCTCAGTCATCCTGGGCTCACTCTTTACCACACCCTGCCTAGTGGCAAATTCAAACTGACGCCCCACAGGTAGGAGACAAGAGGGCTGGGAGACATGAGACCAGGGTCCTTGCCAAGCCTCTGCCCTGGCTCTCTTGTGGTTTACGAGCCACTGCTTCCTTCTAGGTTATCTAGAAGGTCTGTTCCTGCTTTCAACTTTCTAAGAACTCCATTGCCCATCCCTCCAGCAGCCTCTTCTCCTGGTCCCACCCTTGGTGAGGTCACTTCTGTGGGCTGCCCTCAAAGTGACAGTGGCCTACTTGGCCCCAGATAAGCAGAAGGAAGAAGCAGTGTGGCGAGGATGGGCACCATCTAACAGTCCTTTTCCTCCCTGGGGGCATGGAAGGGGGGTCAAGGATCTCTAAGGTCTTCCTTTTTAAAACGTTTTTGCAGAGACAGGGTCTCACTATGTTGCCCAGGCTTGTCTCAAACTCCTGGGCTTAAGTGATCCTCCTGCCTTGGCCTCACAAAGTGCTGGGATTACAGGCATGAGCCACTGCATGTGGCCTCTAGGGTCTTCCAACTAAAATACAGGTCCTAGAGGCTGTGGACCAGAGCCAGGACTAGGGTGAGGCATTCACCCTCAGTACAAAATTTAAGGAGGCAAGGAAAAACCTCAGTAATCAAGATAAATTACAACTTAGTGCAATATTTTAAAAGTCAGATTAGCAAACTGTGGCCCACGGGCCAGCTGCCTGTTTCTGTCAGTAAAGTTTTGCGGCCCAAACATCTAGTGTCATTTCTGTCCAGGGTACCTGGAGGTCATCTCACTCCAGGCCCCACCCCTCCAATCTTCCTTCCATCCCTTCTCAAGGTTCTGCCAGGAGGGAGGGCCGGCTGGACAGCCCCACTCAGAAAGGCCCCCGGAATCTCCCAGAACAGAGCCGGGCCTATTTGCCACTTGGCAACCCGGAGGCTGAGCGGCGGGTAGAGCGGGCGCGAGAGCGAGGAGAAAGGGCCCGGAGCTTTTCAGAGTCAGGATCTGGCACAGGCAGCGAAGTTGCTGAGCTTCCTCTGTTCACAATTGAGCAGGAGCGGGTGTGATGTGGGAAGCCGTCCTCCACCCCCGGAGAAACGCGCACGCGGAGGCCAGGGACATGCGGGCAGCTGGGGAGCCCCCATCCTCCCAGGCTGACCCCACCCCCTGCCCCTGACCCGCTGGGTGCCTGCGGTGGCAGCGGGACAAAGGCTGCGAGCCTGGAGCACAGAGCTGCAGGAAGAGCTGAGCTCAGCGGATCCTCCGCTCTTAGGGGAGCCAGGAGGACGGGGCGGAAGGGGAGGACAGAGGAGACAGGGAGGAGGCAGCCCAGGGGTATGCTGACAGACTGCCAAGGAGAGAAAACTGCAAAGGGTACCGACTGGGCACATCTGGGCACGTGCTGGGAGCCCGCACCCTATCCCGCGGGCTTAGGAGGGGGAGGATGGCCCTAGCCGGGCCTCATCCCCAACCTGGTCCTTAATGACATCACACAAAGCCCACCAATCAGCCCTCCCAGGAGCTCTGCCCAGTGACCTTGGACTCCTAGGGGTTGGCTCAGCTTCTTAGGTGAAGTCAGTCCCACCCAATCAGCTGGCTAGGGTCCCTCCCTTGGTTCCTAACTAAGCTGCCTCCAAATCTTTACACTGAGGTCCCCATTGGTGCAGTCCCAGGCTCTTTCCACTTGAAGGGTCTGTCTTCTCACTGACGAGAGGTCACAGGCTATGGTATTAAAACAGCTAACCAGAATCCAAGAATTTCTTACAACTATGGTGCATGATCTGTGATTCCTGATGCCTTTTCCTTGCTAGTAATGGTAACACCATCACACTTGGCTTACTAAACTTCCTCAATTAGTCACCACCAACACATTTATAGAGCCAAGACTGCCTCTCATAGACACTATCTAGGGTGCTTTGCACATGTTAGGTCATTACATTATATCATTTAGTTCTAAGGTGGGTGTTTTTGCCCTTAATTTACAAATGAGAGCTCAGAGAGAAACTGATAACTCGGCTCAAGGTCACATAGCTAATATACAAAAAGGTTTTCACCTTTATTAGCCATCAGCCCTGAAGATTCAATCCAGGGGAAATCTGGGGAGAACTGGCATGCTCGCAGCTGCCCCCTTGTGTGTAATTTGCACTTTAGGGATTGTAGGCTGGCAGACACCCTCTTCCCTACCTCAAAGGCTTTGAGAAGAACCAGACAGCTGGACTAGAATCACCTTTCAGATGGCCAAAATGTTAGTCCCTTCAGAAAAAGCCCCAGGGGGGCTAAAAGCATATCTGCTCTTTTCTGCTATAAGACCCCTGATGCCTTTCTGGAATCTTGAAAAGGAGCTCCTAGAAGCTGGTGAGACAGCCTAGGGAGGGACTGCAGAGTCAGCAAGCCTAAGGGGAAAAGCAATGTCTGCCCTGATTCCATGATCTCTGCTTGTGCCCAGCCTCCAATTGGCATGCCTGGCTCAGCCTGGGCAGTGGGACAGAGCAGAGCCAAGTTGCTGTACCCTCTGTGGTGGATGAGTGAGTGTATGGAGGGGACACAGAGAGAAGCCCGGTGATGGCTAGTCTGCCTGGCACACAGGGGTCACTTAGCCATGTGGTGACTTACCAGGCACCAGCTCTTCCTCATCAGTGAGAGGGCAAGATCAAAAGGGAACTCAGCTGTAGCAGGAGGGATTTAGATAAGCTAGCAAAAAGAACTTCCTGCCTGCAAAGATGATTAAGCCTGGGAGAGGAGAGGCTGGAGGGGTCTGTGGAGACTTCCTCCTCAGAAATCATTCGTCATTGATATCCCTCTTGCCTTGTTCTACGTGTTCTTCACCACCTAGGACTTGTCTGATGAGGACACATACTACCTAGTACTTTTTAAGAGCCTATGTGCCAAGCTCCTTTATGTACACGAACACATGTAATGTGTTAAGACAACCCTGTGAAGCCGGGGATATGTGCCCCGTGTTACTAAGGCTCAGCAGGTGAAATTTAACAAGCTCAAAGTCACACAATTTGTAATGGTGGAGATGAAATTCAAACCAAACCTGCCTGTGCCCAATCCTGAAGCATTCACCAAGCAGCTCTGCACCAGGGTGGGAAATAGGTTGGCTTGGAGAAAAACGATCCCTTCAGAGAATCTCCCGGACTGAGGACTGATCGTACCGACAGCTGCCAGCAGTACCACAAGCTGTCTGCTGGGAAAGCGTTTTCCCTGTCTCATGCTTAAGAAAGCTGAAGCCTGGAGCAGGGAGAAGTACGGAGTCGGGAACCCAGGAGGCTGCTTCCCTGTCAGAGGAAGGCGGCTTTCCTCTGTGGCAGAAAGAGGACGTCTACACCCCACTTTAATGAGCCTCCTCTCCTCCTCCCCATGGCAGCCTGCCAGCTCTGGGGAAGGCGGCTGGAAGCAAAATCCCTGCTCTCAGGGGAGTCTGGCTCCCAGACACCCGGGGGCTTTTAGCTGACAGCCCAGACAAAGCATCTTCCCATAGAGGCCAGTCTTCTATAAAACAGGGTGGCAAGATCCAATTTGGGGTGCTTGCCCTTTTAGCTGCAGGGGTAAGGTGTGGGGAGAGCCCAGTATTATTGGGGGCAGTGCCATCAGAGCTCTGTGGCAGCCAGAGGGTCTTGTTGCCCTCCCATTTGTCCCTCCCCTGGCCTCTCAGACCCTTCCCCAGGACAGCCCTCCTGAGACTGCCCTCAGGACTCTGAACCCCCAAACAAGAAGGCTTTGTATTATGGGGCCAAAGAGCATGGGTTTAGGAGGCCTTGGCCGGCATGGTGCAAGCAGTCTGTCAACTCTCTCTGCCTGATTTTTGCCCCCAATCACTTTCCTGTCCTGGGTGTGATACTCCAGGAAAACCTACAGGAGGCCTTGGGGTGTCAGCTTGGGATGCTTGGGGTTCAGGACTCTGACCCCACCCCCTCCTCTTGAGTGTCCTTGACCTTACTCTTGCAGTTCTTCCTAGGGTCTTGGCCACTGGCTTCTGAGTAACGCTAAGGGTCAGGCAGGCTAACGGGAGGGGGTGCCTGCCATGAGGCACCTTGAGAGTCCTGTTGTCTATGGCCCTCCAGGGCATCAGGATCTCAGCCGTGCAGAGGAATCGGGCCAGCAAGGAGAGTGCGGTGAAATGCCAGGGAGCAGGGATGTTCAGGAGGAGCTGAGAGAAGGGGCCAGTCCCTGTCCTGAGTTGGATATATCCCCAGCCTGCCATTGGCCGCACAAGCCTGGCTGTGAGCAGGAGCCAGGAACTTCCTGGGCCAGGGTCGGACTCCTCCATCTCTGGGGCCTGGGAAGAGGGTAAACCCAGCCCAGGGAAGTACTGCTCAGCTGTGCTGCACCGCCACTCTCCCTGTCCCACCCCCATCTCGGGGCATCTGGCAGGGGTTTCCCATGACCTCCCCAGAGACAGGAGACGCTGCAGAGTCAGGCTTCGCCCAGAGCCCAGAGCTGTGATGGTATCGGCATCTGCATCTGGTGGGGAATGGCCAGTGGGGACTGGGCCCTGGGGATGCTCCCCTGCTGAGGAATGCAGAGCAACAGAAGGCTGGCTGTGGAGGGCAGCAAGCCTCTCCCCACCACACCGGCCCTGGCCCCCTGTCCACACTGCATGCAGGACAGCTCTCTGGGGTGCACCTTAAGTCAGCCTTAGGTGGGACCAGCCCAGCCTTCATAAAGGACAGGGGGCTTCACCTCAGGAAAGCAGAGGGATAGACACTCAGGCATTTGGGGATGGGATGGCAGCATGACCTCCTTTCCACACCCCAGAGCAGCTGGAGGTGAAAGAGAAAGTCCTCCAGAAACAGGGTACTGCAGCCAACACTGCTGCCGCCTGCCCTGGAGCTTCACATAGGGATCGAGGGGGGTGGATCTCTGGGGCCAAGGAAGAGCCGTTCCAGTCCAGCTTCCCTCACGGCAGGGAAGCAACCTCTGACCCCCACCCAGCCCAGGGCCCTCTCAGTGCCCCTCTGGCTGTTCTAAGAGGGAGGGGCACAGAAGACATTGCTTTCCTCCTCAATGTTCTCAATACTTTCTAGAGGGTAAAATGAAAGGCTAGGAGACCTAGCACACATGGGGTTCCGCCCTTTGGTGTGTGTGAAGTGGGGGGCCAGCAAAAGACTTGGCTGCCTCCAGAATATCCTTCCTGAGAGAGTGCCAAGGTGGAATTCAGGCAGGAAGACACATGCCAGGGATGGCTGCAGTGATCTAAGAAAGGGAGAATGTGGCGGGAGAAGCTCCCCAAACACCAACGATGACAGCACGGATTTAGGAGCTAGGACCATGGTGGTGCCAGGCAGCCCCATGCTGCTAAGCAATCCCATACAGGAGAATCTGGACAGCCTCAGCCCTGCCACACATCTGCACAGCACCATGTGCCTTTCCATTTTCACTTTCCCACATTCATGTTCATGGCCACTGTGTGTAGTAAAGCATTTGAAGAAACTGAGGCATAGAGACTTCAAGAACACAGCTAATTAGCACCTCAATTAGGAGGCAGCTTAGAGGTGCATGAAGAGCATGTGTTCACAACTGAGAATACCCTGGGTTCAAATCCAGCCTCCTCCATTTACCACCTGTGTTTGCGCATCTATATGATGGGGATAACATCAATCACCTAGCCAGCTGAATGGGATGCTGTAGGCACAGGGTAAGTGTTCAATACATTATAGTGCTTAGCCACCTCCTGGTTCATACTCCTCTCCACCACACCGTGCATTCTGCTCTAAATTAATATATTAATCAAAGGACTGGAGGTGAATTCAATTTACTAAATAGTTCACTAAAGCTTAAACTACAGAGACATCTCTTAGGTACACTTACATTAGGGCCTATTTTATTTTATTTTATTTTATTTTTGAGAAAGATTCTTACTTAGTCACCCAGGCTGGAGTGCAGTGGCACGATCTCAGCTCACTGCAACCTCCGCCTCCCAGGTTCAAGTGATTCTCCTGTCTCAGCCTCCTGAGTAGTTGGGACTACAGGCATGCGCCACCATGTCCGTCTAATTTTTGTATTTTTAGTAGAGATGGGGTTTCACCATATTGGTCAGGCTGGTCTTGAACTCCTGACCTTGTGATCCACCTGCCTCAGCCTCCCAAAGTGCTGGGATCACAGTCATGAGCCACTGCGCCTGGCCTAGGGCCTATTTTTTTTAAAAAAACATTTTATTTATATTCAATTCCTCAGGAATCTACTCTGCATTTTGTTCCCTCCAAAGATTTTATGTCCGTCTTCCTCCAAGCCACTGCTCTTCACAAATGAACAAACCAGAACACAGCGGTTCCCATTTTCCAGTGGGTAAAACTGAGGCCCACAAAAGACAAACAGGGAAGGTGCCCCATGACGAAGCCAGTGGATGAACTGCATCAGTTCCTGCTCTGCCCTTTGCCCCCAGTGTTGCAAAAATAAGCATGCCAGGCACATATCACCTCTGCCACCTCCCTGGCCCAGGCCTGGGCCCCGCCTCACCTCCACTTGGAGGTTTTCAGAAGCTGAGATCCAATCAGGCAGGCAGGCTGGGTGGTGGAGGGGGAGGTTTCCGGGGCCTGTGGTTACTACACTCCACTTCCTTATGATGACATAAACCCTATTTCTGCAGCAGGAGGCCACCACCAAGATTCTCAGGTCTCCACACAGCCCACGTGAGGCCCTGTATGGGCCTCAGTTTCTGAGATCTGTAAACTGGACACAGGTGGCATTGATTGGCATTGACTGGCTTTGGGACTCGGAAGGCACCCCAAATACCCATTCCCCCACAGTTTCTTCTGTCTTCTTCAGTCTTTCTCTCCCAAGCCACCACTGCTCTTGGTTCAAAATTCAGTCATTGACCAAGATTTCAGAGTAGCCTAGAACTAGGGAAATAACTGCAGCTAGAGAACCCAAATGGGAGAGGGCTGGGGTGCAATCTAACATTGTCCCTTGGGTCCCTTGGATCCCCCCCAAACCCCTACCTATCCCCTACTTAACCCTGTAGTCTCAACAGATGGATGCTGGGCTGGCCAAGCACCGCCAAGCAGACTAAAGGAAGGAAGCTTAGGGAAGCCAGGCAGAGATAAGAGGGGAGGGGGCTAGGCAACACTGAGGTCTCCCCTCATGGTGGGGTCTCAGAGCTGGGGACTTGAAAGGGTCTTAAACAAATTTGCCATGTGACTTAGCTTCCTTCCCCAATTTCAACTTTGCCAACTTGCATTTCTTAACAGCTACCCCTTTCTCCCCCCATTTGTCAGGCCTATATCTCTGCAGCCTGGGGCAGGTCACAGCTCCGCCCCACCTCTCTCTAGCCTTGCTACACACCTCCTCCCCCAGGTGACTGCCAGTTCTAGTCCAGCCCAGGAAGCTGAGAATCTTTACAGTACAAGGGGATTAATGGATAAAGGGATCACAGGGTAGGCTGGAGAGGCCAGCCTGGGAATCCCTTGGTGCAAAGCCGACTAGCCTGGGTTCAGGGACAGATGGGCCAGATTCCATCTAGCTGGGGAGGCCACAAGGTGGGGCTTTTGGGGTCTGCTCACCCCTGGACTTTCTTCCCTTACCCTGAGCCCCAGGTCCTGAAAGTTTCCTCCTCCGGCTCTCCAGGAGCCCAGGCCTTCACTGGAGCGTTTCACAGCCAGCCAGCTTCGATCTCTTCACCCCAAACAGATTGCAGGGCCAAGAGCCTTGGGCCTGGCACTTCTCACCTAGTCTAATAGCCCTGGGGCCTCTCTCCTCTACACACACACACACACACACACACACACACACACACACACACACACAATCAGACCACACCTGTCTCATTCCTGGCCTTCCCTGTCTGAAGAGCTGGACTCCAGGCTCGCTATGTTATTCTCATGGAAATTCAGAAAGCACTTCAGTTGGATACAAGAAAGGACTTCCAGAAAGTCAGAAAGACAGCTGAACCTGGCAGGAGGTAGTGAGCCCTGGGGCTGGACTAGGCCCTGGGCAAGCCTTGCCCTTCCCATAAATGGTCTACTCTAGTGCAGCCCACCACCCAGTCTTTCAGGTGAGAGAAGTGATTTCTGGGGGTGCTGCGGGGGAGGATGGGTAGAAGAGGACCTAAAAACAAGGAAAACTCCCCCTACAGCCCATCACTGGCACCATCTGCTCTCCTTCCCAGCCCAGCCCAGCCCCAGCTCAGTCCTAAGCTCTCTGATTAGAAACTGGGTTCTGTCCAGGCATTGTCTGCCTTCCACGGCCGGCTGCCCATTGAGGTCTGGCGTGTGCCGGGGCTGGGCGCTCATGCTGGGGTGGGAGGGGAGGAGTGGGCAGGGCCCTTACCTTCCCGGAGACCCTGAAAGCCTGACTTCTGATGCTCAAATGCCCCACCCCCAATCCAGATCAGCAACTGAAAGGCAAGGCGTGGGGGCACCCAGACCCCACTTAGGGCAATCTGACTGGGAACCAGAGATGACACACATCGTCCTGAACTGGGTGCAGAGGGCAGGCATGATCCCTTCTCTGCAGAAAGGGTCCCGGGAAGCTTCTAGAGGTGGCAGTGGGAAGAGAACATCAGCTTCTCCTCACTGTGCCAATCCCATGAGGCTCCCCGGGTGGGAGACCCACATCTTTTCAGCCCCAGTCCAGCCTGGAGACCTGAACAGAGGTAGGGGGCCTTTGTTTAGCTCTCTCCAGCAAGATGGAATCTAAAGGAAACCCCCTGTGGAAAGGGCACCCCCAAGCCCCTTCCTTCCCAGCCCTCGTTCACAATGGGTGGGGGCCAGAGCTTCATTTCCCTTTTATGGTGTTCTCGGACTCTCCCAATCTGCTGCAGATGCCATATTTACATTTCTCACTCCCACCCCCCAGCCATGCACCCCTCCCTCGACCTCCACAAGATCCTGCTGCAATGTCAGCCCCAGCAGCAGCCTGGCCCCGCCCCAGTCAGCCCACCAGGCACCTGCAGGGCTCCTCTTTGTCTCTCTGGCTGCTCAGGGCCAGGAAAGCTGTGCTCAAGTGATTCTTGAGTGCTGCCTAGGGTGCATGGGTGGGGGTGCCTCAATCTCCTTCCCTCCACCCGAGCACTGATCAGTGTCAGCTCCTCTTTGGGCTGCAGAGGCCTGGCCAGGTGGCCGTGGCAAGGGGCATCTGCCCTGGGGCAGGAAGAAGAAAGCTTTTTCATTGCCATCTCTGACTCTGTCTAGGAGCAACCTCCTAGGACCCCTGGAATCTGGGTCACTTATGACCCAAGGGATCTAGAAACCTGAGAGACCTACCCTAGACCTGGACAACCCCCTGCCCCCTCCATCATACAGGGCTGGGGCAGAGATAGATGTTCTTTCCACATCCCTACCTTGGTGAGCAGCTCCAGATTGGCACTCTGCCGCCAAGACACCCCTCTCAAAGAGAAAAACCCAAAGCAAAAACTGGGAGAAGTGGTGAGGTGTGAAGCGTCTCCACCCAGCACAAAGAACACAGATGGCTCAATTTCACAGCATTTCCTGCTCCTGCACCTTTGTGTACCCCTCCCAATAGAACCCACCCAGCCATGTCCTCTCCCCTGTCTCATTTCTGCCGGCTCAAGTCCCGGAGCTGTTGAGAATGGAACCCCAGATAAGTCTAGGCAACCCTCCCCTGCTCAATTTTATCTGAGTGCCTGAGGATGGGGCATCTGCATCACACCCTCCTGCCCTCTCAGAGAGAAGCACCTCAGATACACCTCTTCCTCCCTTCCTAGGCCCATCTCCTCTTGGGACAGGACTGGTAGGATTCTCCCCCATAGCCACTGACTTCCCACAGAAGGCCAAGGCATCATCCCAGCTTTTCCGTTGGTCCCCGCACCCGATCTTTGTCTGCAGATCTGGCTCCCAGGGTGGGTGTGCTGCCTTTGCTAGCTGGACCAAGAGCACATAACTAGCTGACTCTCATGGATGAGGGGAAATTTCCCTCTCTGGTATCCCCGTATGAGACAGCAGCCTCGTGGGGAGGCGAAGAGGAAACGCACAGACGCTCCGGCCTGGGCCAGAGCTGGGTGTGAAATACCGGATTTCCTTGTTTATTCGATTTTCTGATCATTAAGGGCTCCCAAGAGGGGCCCAAAATTACCACCCAAACAAAGCCACCTTCCAGTAGTCCGCAGGGTCGCCGCTCCCCTGCGGCAGACTGGCCAGCGCGCGGCGCCCTCCATCCCGTCCCACGCCGGCCCCTCCTCCGGGAGTGCAGGCTCCAGCCCAAGCGGTGCTCGCGCCCCCCGCCCAAAGCCCACGCGAGACAAAGCCCGAGCCTTCTCCGCGCGCCCCCTTCCCCGCCCCGGGTCCCTACCTGACGGCCACCTTGACGCAGCAGTCCCCCTGGCCGGCCATGGCCCTCTGGCGCTAGGGTCTGGGCGTGGATCAGAGGCGGGGGTCTGGGGGCCAGTGCCCGAGGCAGCGGCTGCGGCTGCGGGAGGCGGGGGCGCGGGCGCGGCTGGCGGAGGCTGCGGCGGCGGCGGCTGGAGGTGACATGCTCGCGGGCGGCAGGCCGAGGGGCTCACCCGCGGCCGGCCCCCCGGGGCTGGGCCCGCGCGCCTCCTCGCGCCATCGGGCGGCGGCGCGGAGCTAGCTGACAGCCGGCAGCGCGACCCGCCGCTCCCTACGGCGCGGCACACGCGCACACACCTCCCACCCGGCAGCCACCTCCCGCCGCAGCGCGAACAAAGGGGGCGGGGGCCGATCCAGCCCCGAGCCCGCCCCGAGCCAGCCCCGAGCCCACGCCGGGCCCCGCCCCACCCAGGAGCCGCCAATCGAAAGCCCTAATGAGTAGTGAGGGCGGGACTCGCGCCTTTAAAGGGACCTCTTGGCTCGCGGCCACGGGGTGGCTGGGGGTAGGGGGCGGGATTGAAGGGTGGGGGTGGGGGTAGGGGTGGGAGTAGGGGTGGGGGCGCTGGACGCAGACCACGTTAGAACCTCGGCTCCAGGAGTAGCAGAACCTCGGCTTCAATGGGACCCTCATTTCATAAATGAAGAAACTGAGATTCAAAGAGGGGAACTACCGAAGGTCACAGAGCGAGTTCGTGGGTAAACATGGTAAGAACCCTCGTCTCCCGGGGATCCCACAGCGATTGAAGGTTTATAATTCAAAAGAGCCAGGAAAGCTTCCCTTCTGCATTTATTCCAGTAAATTCGCCAACCCTTCTCGAAGGGAGTTCTTGCTAGCCCCTAACTAAAATTTCCCCCACCTCCACCCTGCAGCATTTTAAAGCTCATGTTTTAGTTGATTCCTGGCCAGGCTCCTAGCCCAAAACTAGCCCCTCTCTACTGCTAGACGACTGTCCCATTGACCTTTATGACCCACAGATGACCCCACTGGGCCTGGCTCACACTCTGCTTGTTGTGGCTGTGGGGCCAGAGGGTCAGTGTGGGAGGCCTGAGCTGCCCTGGGGGAAAGGAGGGAACAAAGGGGGCCCTCAGTTCCGAGCACCTGGGTAGAGAGGCTGGGCGGTGAAGTGGGTGGGGAAGGGAAGAAGGAGGGCAGCTGCCTGCAGGAATGGGTATAAAGGACAAGGAGGACCATGGAGACTTTAACGCTGGGCCTGGATGGAGGAGGAGACCAGTGCTGCAAAGTCACAATTCCCTTCCCAGTCCATCTCCCTCCCTCTGAGCCCAGACGCCTCTTCCCTGCCCCCTGCCTCCCAACATTGGGGCCATTCACAGGGCCCCTCACCAGCTGCCCTCACTTCACCCAGCTCCCTCCCCTGGAAAGGGCCCAAGAGGAGGACCCAGCTGCAGCTCCAGATGTGGATGGGGATCTCTGGGGGAGGGGAGGAAGGGGAGTCTGACTCCAGGCCTCTTACATCACCCTCAGATGATGAAACCATGTCAGAGATTTTGGCAAGGGTGTGGACTGGGGTCTGAGGATGCATCTGTTGGTACCATCTTCCTCCCCTTCCCTCCTCCACTCACACCCCCCTCCCCGCCAATAACTGCTTCATGCAGTAGCTCAGATCCCTGTTTGGCTTGACCTATTAAGGTCAAATCAAAACCAAAGATAATTTCAAGGGCAAATTTCAAGGGCCAGTCAACACATCCTTTTCATCCCCATGGCAAACAGGAGGAGCACCGCCAGCAGTGCCCCCACGATGGGGGCTGGAGAAGAGGTCTTGGTGGTATCCTGGACCTTTTATTAGCATTTGAATCTAGAGGAAGCTCTCCCTGGGGCCAGGGGATCACCTCTCCTGGACCAGGAGGTTAGCAGAATGTTGCAGTCATATCCTGCAACATTCCTCCCCATCTTCCAACCAGAATAATTCGTGGGGAGGAGACTAACACATATGGACCACCTACACAAGGTATTTTATGCACATATTCTCATTTTTTCCCTGTAACCTTGTAAGCTAGGCTTTTTTATTCTTTTTAAATTTTGCAGATGGGGAAACTGAGCCTCACATGTATGAATTCCAGCATATAAGCAACAGACTCCGGATTTGGACATGTATATCTTGTTCCAGACTTCCCAGATGACCACCAAGGTGGAAGGGATGATGATGTCCAGGCAGAAGGGAGCTAGGCCGGCCCAAGCTTTTCCTCTAGGCACAGCGGACTCCAGGTTCAGCCTTCCCGGATGATAGTGTTGCATTCTGAAGAGCTACTTTCCCGCCAACTCATCTCTGGACTTCTCTGGGGCCCAACTCTGGTTTCCTGCCTGCAGGAGGTCCCCTCTGACTTCCGACAGTAGATGACCCTTCTGACTCACAGTTCTACTGCTGGGAAATGCCTCCAGAGCTGCTGCCCACCCCCTCTGCATCCCTCCAGGTCACTGGGTGTCGAGTCAGGGGAAGCAGGGATGCACATGGGCGGGAAACTCAGGCCTCCTAAATGTCAGAGCCTCAGGACTTCGGCTACTCAGAAGTAGCTCCCTCCTGGGCCACCAGGGAGCAGCAGGGCAGCCAGCATCCAGACATCCCCCCTGGGCTCTGCTGCTCAGAGGCTAGATGGAGAACCAAGGTGGGAAAGAGGCTTAAACCACAGCATGGGGAGATTTAGGTTAGATGGGTCAGAGGAAGTTTAGGACAAGCCTTGCCCTTTTCAGTCTCTGTCCAGCTTCAGCATAGCCACTGCTTCCTCTCTTTGGTTTTTTCCCATCCCCTTCTCTCCCACCACCTCTATCCCCTTCCAGCTTTCCTTTCCTTCCCTCCTTCCCAAACCCCAAAGTTTCTCAGGATTAGCTGCCCGTGTGCCTATCTCCCCCACCCCCATGCTTTCCTCACTGTCTCACAGAAACAGGCAAACACACACACATGCATACAACCATGAGCTGGCCCTGAGAGTTCTCTGACTGGACTGGGGTTGGAGCCCCAGCTCTTGTCCTGAGCTGAGGCCCTTCCCCCAGGTATCTTGGGGCTTCCATCATTTCTCTTGACAGGAGCTGTGGGCGTCTGGGCAGATGGGAACCTGGGGGAGGTGTGGGGAGCCCTCTCTGAGGCAGGAAGCTCCCACGCTACTGTAGTTAAAATACTCCAGCAGCAACTTGGGGCAGCCATCTGGGATGCCCAGATCTCCCAGGACACCCAGCTCTCAACAACAACCCTATAGGAACAAATCAAAAACCTAAGAGATACTTATAGGCCCTGGAAATGTCTCCCAAAAGTGGCCTGAACTTGAGCCCTGTTTCCTTTTATCTTCTTCAGGTTAGCACTGGGCATTGGCATTTGCAAAAACTCTCTAAGCATTAAGCAAAACTTGTAGGAGTGGAAGATACAGCGTTCTGGACCTCCAGTCCTAATACTCAGCCACACCCCAGCAGCTATGCATGGTTCCATGGGAGAGCAGGCATAGCCCATCCTGCTGGCATGTAGTCCAGCCATATCTTCCAATGCCCACCTGGAGACTGAGCCCAGTTCTGCCCAGCAACAGGAGCTCAGAGCTCCAGAGAGCCTCTCCTGGGGTGCAGACTCAGGAGATCTTAGCTCAGGAGCAGACTTAGCCTGACTTCCTCTTTTATAGGAGGAGACAGACTTAGTTACAGAGGAAACCAGAGTTGTTATAAATAGCAAGGAAGGGAGAAAACTGCTATGGATTACAAACACGCCATCAATCTTAAAACAAACTATTTTTAGTTTCAAATAATAACGAGAGTCTAATTAATGCTCTGTATAACTTCAAATGTGGGATCTTTATCTACCTTTCTACTTTGTGATGCTTTCTAACACAGTATTAGGGCCAAAGGCAGGAAGAGATGTGGGCAATTCTCAGTGTTACCAAATCCTAGATATGGAAAGAACCTGAGAAATTTAGTCCAGCCCTTTCATTTTCAGTGAAGAAACTCAGGCCTAGAGAGGTAAAAGGACTTGTCCGAAGTTGCATAGTAAGGTAGGGACTGAGCAGTGACTAAAAGCCTAGTCCCTGTACTCCAGAAGCAGAACAGTTTCCACAGCAGCACAATAGAACCCAAAGGCTAAACATCTGTGGTTGGGCAGTTGGTGAGTTTATAGCCTGGATAAAAGTCAGGTCTAAGCCAGGTGTGGAGGCTCATGCCTGTAATCCCTGCACTTTGGGAGGCTGAGGCAGGTGAATCACTTGAGGCCAGGAGTTTGAGACTAACCTGGCCAACATGGCAAAACCTCATCTCTACTAAAAAATACAAAAATTAGCCAGATGTGACGGCACATGCCTGTAATCCCAGCTACTCAGGAGGCTGAGGCACGAGAATCGGTTGAACCCGGGAGGTGGAGATTTCAGTGAGCTGAGATCGCACCACTGCACTTCAACCTGGGGGACAAAGCAAGACTCTGTCTCAAAAAAAAAAAAAAAAAAAAAAAGTTCTGAATGAAATAGCAAAAGACAGCCCAGAAGCTGAAGTGTGGTCTTCTGAGTCACAGAGTTTTGGGTTCACATCCCAGCTCTGCAACTGACTAGCTATGTAACCCTGGGCCTATGTGTAACTACTCCAAGCATCAGCTCCCACATCTCAAAATGAGAATAATCACACTCACTTCATTACAGGACTATTATGAGGTTTAAATGAGGTAACGTGGGTCAAGCGTCCAGCACAGTGCTCAGCAGAAAATAGATGTTAATTTCCTTCACATTTCCCTCGGATTCTCTACCCCTTCTTCAATGGATTCTTATCCTCTAACTGGACAGAAGGGCAGATTTGTCATAAAGCGGTCACGTGAGGGATAAGAAGTCTCAGATGAGTGTGAATGAGGCTGGGGGTGGGGGCATAGTTTATGGCAATGAAGTTTGCATGGCACAAGTGGTCAGTGTCAGATCCAGAGGGTGGGAGAAGACAGATTTGCAGAAAATTATCCGTCCTCTGCTAACCACTCAGTGACGGGCCTCGGGGTTCAGGGTCAGTGTTTACAGGGGAGGAGGGAGGCTGGGCATGCTGGGTCCTCATTGTACACAAATACCCCGGGCCTCAGCCTCACCCATGTGCCACACTGTGCCAAGGGTGTTACATAACATTTCTCTTTTAATCCTCACAACAATCTATGAGGCAAATACTGTTCTCGTCCCCATTTTGCAGAAGAGGAAATGAGCTCAAAGGTCACTTGGCTAGTGTATAGTCATTAGTGCTGTCTCCAAATATTTCCGGCTCTCTGCCTTCTGGCACAAGGTAGGACTGCATGTTCTCACTCTTTGATGCTAGCTGTGGACATGTGACCAACTTTAACCAATAAAACGTGGCGGAACTGATGTGCGTCAGCTCTAGTGGAAGCATTAAGACTCTGGCACCCTCACACCTATGTTGTTCATAGAGTGTAAATGAGAAATAAACTTTTATTGTTAAACCACTGAACTTACAAGTTGTGTGTTGCCATGGCAAGCCTGGCCTACCCTGACACAGTTAGGAAGGGGCAGAGCCAGAGTTCGGAGGCCTGGTCTGTAAAGATGCCAGATGGCGTAAGTACCTTCCAGAGATTGACCTGCTTGCCTAAGACACACAGGAGCCCCTTTTTGGGCTACTTAGAACCCTGTGGGGCAGGGGAGGAGGGTAGGCAGCCTCCCTACCCTTATCTCTTTCCCCCCTGATTTGACTGTGATTTTGCGGGGTTTCCAGGTTGCTGAGCCGGGGGGACTGACTAAATGAGTGTGGTTTTGTATGAACCCTTAGGGGCTCATAGTCTTCTGGTTGGCTGTGCTGAGCTGCTTATCAGGACTCTCCAGGAGACAGTCTGAGAAGTAATTGGAAAATTCCGACTTCCTCTCTGCCCATCACCCAACTAGGAAATAGTTGGGTATCAGGACACGCCTGCATTCACTCCCAAATCAAAGATCGACCCTGTCAAGTCACTCTTTGTTTTGGGACTCAGTAACTCCTCTGTGAAATGGAGCCACTTCAAAGGGTTAGGGTAACTGCTCGGAGATTCTAGAGGAAGCCCATTTCGGATTGTATAGATCTTCTCAGAGGTGCCTGCAATATAAGAACAGCTACTATTTCTGAACATTGTGCTGGGCGTTGCACTAAATGCTTCAGATCCATACAGTCATGGAATGCTCACACAACCCATGGAGGTAGGAACAGAAAGAAAACCAGGACACCAAGAGGGGCACAAGGTCACACTGCAAGTGGTGGGCAGGGTTCAAACTCAAGCATGCTGCCTGCCAGTTTCGTCCTCTGCTGAATTACAGGGAGGGAAAAGGATGAATCTTGTCTTGGCAGCTGCTGAGCTGCCAAGAAAGTGAGCACAGCCCCCTAAGGAATTATGTGCTTCACGTGTCTACATAAAGACTTGCCCATGAAAGACCCCAGCAGCTTTGTCATAGGCCCAAACTGGAAACACAACAAATGTCCATCGACAGGGGAATGGATTAAGAATCTGTGGTATATCATATGGTGGGATACTATTTAGCAATAAAAAGGAATGAACTATTGATACATGATACAATATGGATGAATCCCCAAATTAATTATGCTCAGTGAAAGAAGCCAGACCAAAAAGAGCACATGCTGTACAATTCCACTGATATACAAATCCTAAAAAATGTAAACTATAGTGTCAGAAAGCAGATCATTGGTTGCCTGGCAAGGGGAGGGAACTGGGAGGGGTAGGAGGGCATGAGGGCATGAGGAACGTTTTGAGGTGGTGGGTATATTTATTTATTTATTTATTTTTTTTGAGACGAGGTCTTGCTCTGTCACCTAGGCTGGAGTACAGTGGTGCGATCATGGTTCACTGCAGCCTTGAGCTCCCTGGGCTCAAGGGATCTGCCCATCTTGGCCTCCTGAGTAGCTGGGACCACAGGTGTGCACTGCACCACCATGCCTGACTCATTTTTGTATGTTTGTAGAGACGGTTTCACCGTGTTGCCCAGGCTGGTCTTGAACTCCTTGGCTCAAGCAATCTGTCAGCCTCAGCCTCCCAAAGTGCTGGGATTACAGGCGTGAGCCATTGTGCCTGGCATATTTATTGTCTTGATGGTGGTGATGCTTCCATGGGTGTATGCTAATACATTTGTCAGACTAATCAAATTACACACTTTGAATATGTGCAGATTATTATACATTAATCATATTAAATACCTCAATAAAGCTGTTGAAAAGTAACTTGTCCCAACTTCTTCTTTGTTCAAACAGAGGTGCAGAGTGGTTGGTGACTTCTCCTGGGCCATGAGGACAGTCAGTTAAAGTCCTGGCTACCTCTCCCTGAGCCCACATATCCTATGGCTTCACGGAAGGTCCCACCTCCCAAGAAGGGGCTAGTGGCAGGGAAGTTGAGAAACAGAGAGACGGAAAGGTGGCATAAAACCAAAGAGGGGGACACTGGAGAGGAGCCGGCAAGAGGCCAGGCTGGGGACGTCAGAGAAGAGGAAAACAGAGATGAAGCCACAGGCCTGGGGACAAGGGAAGATGAGAGACAGGAGATGGAACCCCTTCCCAGACCTGGTGATGAGGAGGAGGCTCTGAGCAGTCCTAGCCAGGCCCCAGAGAAGCCATTCCCTTCCTTTGACAGATGCCACCTGTGTACGCCCCTGCCCGCAATGAAGTTAACAAATCACCACCACCACCCTGCCCTGGCCTGGTTGCTGTTGACATTCAGTCTCCAGGATGCATCATTTTCTTGGATTTTAATAGACAATTGCCTCAGCCAGACCCTGCAGAGCAAATTGCCAGCAAATGTTCATTGAACACTTTAAAAATCGAGGGGAAGAAGAGAGGGCTTGGAGGCAGCATGTGGGGAGAGGTCAACCTCTAAAGTGCCAGCTCTCCAGAAATGCAGCCGGACTGAAGGTTTGAAGGGATGGTAGTGAATGGAGCACTCCAGGCAGTGTGTGTGCTGAATCTCAGGGCGGTTTTAGCACTTCAGAGGCCTTTTTGACCAAGATATTCACGTTGGCCTGAGGTGAAACAACTCTTAAAAAGTTAGTCTGTGTCCTCCCTGCAACCCTTGTATTTCCTGACACTTGTATCAGTAGACAGAGGAGACCCTTTGCCTTAAGGAGAATTTGGGAATTAGGATCTAGTGAGGATGCGGAGAAGTAGGAAAAGGCCCTTTTTTCTCTTTAACTTCTAAACTCGGAGGATCCAAATAGCAGGCCAGGACTGGGTGGAGCAAAGACTTTAAGTCATAACCAAAATTAAAAAGAACGTAGAGGAAGAGGCCCTTTTCTCCTACCCTCTAGTGATGAGGGTCCCTTGGCCTGGAAAAGGGGAAGGAGGAGATAGGGGGCTAGGCCTTGAAGGAAGTCAAACCCTAAGACAAGAGGATCAGATTTGGGGTGCTGTAAGAGGCGAGGGAGGTCTTCCTGGAGAGACAGTCAAGCTCTGACAGTGGCTGGTGCTAGAGTGGCTGGGCCCCCACCTGCAGACCACTCCACATTATCACTGAGTCAGCCTTTGCCTCCCCGCTCAGAGGGGACTCAGAGGGGACCTCTCAAGGTGGTCTCAATGAGAAGAGGTACAGAAAGCCCCCATCAATTTCGGTCTGTATACTGCCTAAGAACCACCCTCCTTGGTAAGCCCCCATCCTAACCCTTTTGTGTGGTCAAGACACATGTAAACTGTCCCAAAACAAAAGACAGAGAGCAGAGACTACCAGAGGGTGAGTGGAGGTACTTGGGTGGGTCTGGCTAGTGGGGAAACACCCTCATTATACCAGGTGAAATATAAAGTTACCATTTTGTAGACAAGAAGGCATAGAATATTGGCAATTTCAAATGATCCCATCTAATATGTTCTATGTAGCAGTCTCTTGCATTTGCCCACCTTTCCTCCCTCTCTCCCTTCCTGCTTTCCTTTTTCCCTTCCTTCCATTTTTTCCTTGCTAGGAATACAAAGTTGATAAAGATTCAATGCCCGCCCTTGAGAAACTCACAGTATGCTTGGAAAAAACAAAATACAAACCCCTAATTAGGATATAGGGTAATAAATGCCAGAATGAGAGTTATCAGGTGCTCTAAGAGCACTAAGGAAGCAGCAACTAAGTTTACTTGGGTGATCAGAAAAGACTTGCGGGAGACACTGTCAGGCTGAGACCCAAGGAGGAGTTTGTTGGGTTCAGAGACACTGTCAGTAGAAGCCTGAGAGTGTGTGGCCTGTGCAAGAGGGAGTTGTTGAGTTGCGTGTGGTTGGGCTGGTGCTTGGCAGGTTGTGCAAAGGGTTTCAGGCCAGATTAGTGGAGGTTGAGTGGGGATTGGAGGGTGGGGGTGGATTGTCATGTGAGCCTCACAAGAATACAAGAAGTAAGAGGCTTAAGAATAGTGGCCAAGCTCCTGCTAGACACCTGGCTTCATCATTTCAGGGCCAAGTGTCTGCAACTAATTCACTCCTCCTTTCTGAACCTCCGTTTTCTCATCATAAAATGAGATTAATAGTAATACCTATTTTATAGGTGTTGCAATGATTACATGATATGAAAGGCAAAATGCTTAATGAATCAGGCTTAATGTATGTTATAGCCATTATTGTTCTACAGATGAGGAAACCAAAGGGCAGAAACATTTTTAGGAGAACATACAAGTGGGAATGGGAATTTGTGTTCTCCAAGTCCAGGGCCTCACTCTGCTGCACCCTGCACGTTTCAGGACAGCCTTTCTGAAGCTTGGTTGAGGGAGCCTGGAGTCTCTTCCTGGCTCTTCTCATGAACTTAGTGATGTTCTTTCCTTCCCCAGGTCTTCATTTACCTTCTTCCCACCATGGAGTCTCCTCTTTCTTCATTTGACTTTATTTTTATTTATTTGTTGAGATGGGGTCTCACTCTGTTGGCCAGGCAGGAGTGTGATGGTGCAACCATGGCTGACTGCAGCCTCGACCTCCCAGGCTCAAGGGATCCTCGCACCTCAGCCTCCCAGGTAGCTGAGATGACAGGCACACACCACCATGCCTGGCTAATTTTCTTTGTTTCTTTCTTTTTCTTTTCTTTTTTTGTTTTGTTTTGTTTTGTTTTGTTTTGTTTTTGAGACAGAGACTCACTTTGTCACCCAGGCTGGAGTGCAGTGGTGTGATCTGGCTCACTGCAACCTCTGCCTCCTGGGTTGGAGCAATTCTCCTGCCTCAGCCTCCCGAGTAGCTGGGATTACAGGTGTGCACCACCATGCCTGGCTAATTTTTGTATTTTTAGTAGAGATGAGGTTTCACCATGTTGGCTAGGCTGGTCTTGAACTCCTGACCTCAGGTGATCCACCCACCTCGGCCTCCCAGAGTGCTAGGATTACAGGCATGGGCCACCGCACCCAGCCTCCTCTGAACCTTTCAAACCCCAGTGTCTGTCTCACCAAGGTATGTGACACCATCACGTTTTCAGCTGACACTCAATACCAGAATCATCACTTGCCCCTTGTATTTGTGGCCAGTTTATTTTAAAAATGCTTCTGTGCTTTGGTTTCCTCAACTGGACTTTAAGTTCCATTGAGACACACAGTTATGGACCACAGGGGAAAGTAGCCATGGAATTAGAAGGCTGGAGGGCACATCCCAGATCTGCCACTTACCAGTTATAGGACCTTGCCTGTCAGTGGCCTCATCAGGAAAATGACAGGAGGATGACCTGTGGTGGGGTTGGCACTGTGAACTGTCAGCCCCAAGGCTGGGGTGACATGGTACTAGGGATCAGATGCCAGAAGAATGGGGGCAAGACCTTGTGAAATAGGAGTTGGGGTTAAGGTCAGCCTTGTGTTGGCAATGTCTTCTCTAGCAGTCTGGGGCAGGAGCCGGCCTCTACATCCACGCCAGTTAGTGAGAGCTGGCAGGGCCTCTAGGAGGACGAGGCCTGGTGCTGAGGTGTGTGGGCTGCCTGTTGCTGCTGCCCCGTGTCCCCTAAAGTGCCCGGGAACCCCCAAGGTTGGCTTCCTCCTGTCTTACAGGTCTGACCCCATCACTAGCCAGCATCAGACAGAATCAAAACAACAGCTTCCTTCCCTACCTGTGCCAGGCCCTTCACCTGTGACATTCGTATCTCACAACCACCCTGGGAGTAGGAATGACTTTCCCATTAGATAGAGTGAGGAGCAGAGACTTCAAAGGGTTATATGAACTGCCTGACCATCACTCAACATGGACACAGGGGAAGGGGATTCGGGCTTCCAAGGCTCTGCTCGGAAACACCTTGCAGACAACAGCCACCTCCCTGCCTTAAGAGCCCAGAAGAGGCAACTTGGCAGGAGGAGTCCCTCAGGGCCAGGGAGCTCCTCCCCATTCTGAAGACATACGGGAACTGGGGCCCACTGTCTTCCACCTTTCCAGAGACCCTCCAGCTGAGCTCCGCGTCCCCCAGATGGAGGGCTCCCTCAGCCCCCACAGCCCCAGCATGCAGCTTTGTGTCTATCCCTCCTGCCAGCCACACCCCGCCCCTTCTGGCAGATCCCCCCACCCAGCAGCTGGGTCCCATGTCTGCAGGGAACTGTCAGGGAGAAGACAGGGGTCTGGCACACAGTCCCTGGCCAGTGCCCCCAGGTAACAGAAGGGAGCCCACCTGCTCCTACGGGTACCCTGTCTCTGTCAGGGGGTCCTGCTGAGGGGCGTCTGTCTTCTCTGTATTTGCCCACTTCCCCTCCCTCCCACTTCAGCCCTCATCCTGCCACAGTTTGTTCCTTTTAGGCTTTATTTGAGGAGCCTGGCAGTCCTATAAGGGGAAACCCACCTATTACTTCAAGCGAAGCTGACGCAGAGGTAGGATTTTGCATAATCTGATAAATTACAACATCTTATATGTTGCAAAGGAAAATGCCTGAACTTTTCCATAGGGTGAAGACCTAATAGGAAAGTTTCTCAGAGCCTGTGTTTATACATGTTATCTGTTACTTAGGCAGGGAGGGACGGCATGGATTTGGCAAATGGTGTACAGTTAAGGACGTGGAATTGGATGCTAAACTGCCTGGGTTTGATTCCCACCTTGGCTCTCTTACAAGTTGTGTGGTTAGGCAAGTTACATTTGTTCTCTCTGTGTCTTTTTTTTTCTTTTTTTTTTCACAGTTGTCGCCCAGGCTGGATTGCAGTGGTGTGATCTCAGCTCAATGCAACTTCTGCCTCCTGGGTTCAAGCAATTCTCCTACCTCAGCCTTCCAAGTAGCTGGGATTACAGGTGTACACCACCATGCTAGGTTAATTTTTTGTATTTTTAGTAGAGACGGGGTTTCACCATGTTGGCCAGGCTGGTCTTGAACTCCTGACCTCATGTGATCCACTCACCTCAGCCTCCCAAAGTGCTTCGATTACAGACGTAAGCCACTGCACCCGGCCCTCTCTGTGTCATTTTTGCAAAGTGAGGATGATGATACCTTTCTTAATTGTTAAGAGGATTAAATAAATTAATATATGCAAAACCTTTGGAAGAGGGCCTGCCATATAGTTAGCTTTTTTTTTTTTTTTTTTTTTTTTTTTAGAGACGGGGTCTCATTTTGTCACTCAGGCTGGGGTACAGTGGTGCAATCATAGCTCACCTTGAACACTTGGGCTCAAGCAGCTCTCTCACCTCAGCCTCCCAAGTAGCTAGGGCTATCAGATCGTGCTACCATGTATGGCTAATTTTTAATTTTGTGTGTGTGTGTGTGTGTGTGTGTGTGTGTGAAGACAGGGATCTTGCTACATTTCCCAGGCTGGTCTTGAACTCCTGGCCTCAAGCAATCCTCCCACCTTGGCCTCCCAAAGTACTGGGATTACAGGTGTGAGTCACTGCATCCACCCTAGTTGGCACTCTATATGTGGTAGGCATTACTATAAGATGTTCAGATCCCTCATAAATAAGAGTGTCCTTTTATAAAACTTTACAGCATAGACTTATGTTCCATTTTATCTTGTCTTCCCTAGAGATGAGCCAATTGAGCAGGAGACAATGTAAGCAGCTGTGGGGGTGTGGAGTACTCCCTCCTGCCTGTGGGAGCTGCACCGTGGAGTCTAGCTTGTCACCCTCCGGAGGCAGAGCCCCTCCTCCCTGCCTCCTCTTGGTCTAGATGGACAGCCATGGCAGCGGAGGCTGCAGAGCTGAGCAGGTGATACTGGGCAGCGACCCTGCTGCGGGGAGGGTCCACACCCCACAGCTCTTTACTGCATTTATTTAACAAGCGACATTGAGCCAGCAATCTCTGCTGAAAAGTGCTCAGCCCTGGAGAGAGAACTGTGAACAACGTGGACACAGCTCCTGCTTTGTGGAGCTTGGTGTCTGGCTGGGGTAAAAATAAACAAGCAGTTACAACACAGTTACGATCCCTACTGTAACGGAGGAGAGACGGCGGCCAAATTTCTGGGCCAGGCTACAGAGAGTTTGGGGGTGTTCAGGGAAAGCCTTTTGCAGGAAGCAATAGCAAAGCTGAGGTTTGAAGGGTGACTAGAGCTCAGTCAGGTAGAGGGCTCAGAACATTTCCAGAGAGAACAGTACATGTGAGCTCAGAGGTGAGAGCTCCCTCTGGGTGGGGCGAGTAGGAGACTTGGGCAGGGTCTGATCTGGGAGAGGCTTGTGAACCCAGGCAAGGGTTTTGCTTGCTATTCAGAGGGTTTTGTGGGTGCCTTTAAAAGTTTTCAGCAAGGAGACAAGATGAGTGGTTCTTCCTTTTAGAAATATCAAAGACAGATGGGAAGGAAGAGAAAAGAGGAGGCTGGAGGCCCGTTCAAAGGCTGTCACAATAGATAAAGCATGAGATGATGGTTGAACGAATCAAGAAAGTGACCGTGAGGATGAAGGGAAGGGAGACAGATGTGAGAGATACTTAGGAGGGCAAATGTGTGGGGCATGGTGGGAGGGGGAGGTAGGCATCCAGGACAACACCCAGACTTCTGGTTTGAATAAGGATTGGGCTTCCCCGAGACCAGCAATACCAGAGGAGTAGCAGGCTTTGGGGAAAGGATAAGAGGCCACCGCTGGACAAGGTGAGCATTAGGCACAAGTGAGACGTCTATGCAGAGTTGTCTGGGGGGAACAGGATACAGAGTCCTGGAGTTCAGGGGAGATTTTGACTAGAAATATGGATTTTGGAATTACTGGCACATACATGCAACTAAGATATGAACGTGTACTACATGAGAAGAAAGGGTCAAGGAGACAGAGTCTACCCGAGAGGTAGGCAGGCCAAGGGGGAACTCCCAAGGAAGCTTCAAGTTGGAACACTCGAGGGGTAAGAGGAAATTCAGGAGATCTGACACTCGGGGGAATTTCAGGCAGGGAGCGGGCTAAATTGTATCTCATGCTGCCTAGAAGTCAAGTAATGTAAAGATGTGAGAGTCCACTGGGTTAGCAACCACATAGTTAGTGACATTGGTGAGCGTGGTTCCAGAGAAGGGGTGGGGCAGAGGAGGATTGCCTAGAGAGGAGAAATGAGAATGGAAGGAGAAATAGAAATGTGGACAAGGAGACCACCCAGGTAAGAAGTTTGGTCCTCAGTCAGCAGTGGTGGCTCACGCCTGTAATCCCAGCACTTTGGGAGGCTGAGGTGGGTGGATCACTTGAGGTCAGGAGTTCAAGACTAGCCTAGCCTGGCCAACATGGCAAAACACAGTTTCTACTAAAAATACAAAAATTAGCTGGGCATGGTGGCACACACCTGTAGTCCCAGCTACTCGGGAGGCTGAGGGAGGAGAATCACTTGAACCCAGGAGATGGAGGTTGCAGTGAGCTGAGTTCATGCCACTGCACTCTAGCCTGGGTACCAGAGTGAGACTGTCTAAAAAAAAAAAAAAAAAAGATAGATCATAGATGATGGATGGATGGATGATGGATGGATGGGTGGATGGATGAATGGAAAAACAGAGAGGGAGACAGAAATAGGGAAATAGGATGGCTGCAGGGTCAGGCTGCTAGGAGGGAGGCACCTGGAATATGTTCCATGCAGCTAGAAGGGGCCTGTGGAGAGGCAGAGAGAGGGGATAAGTGCTGGGGTAGAATCCGAGCAGCTGGCAGGAGAGAACTGGCTTCCACTGGGTCAGAAGGGAAGGAGGAGAATGAGACAGCAGAAACAGGTGGGTTCATCAGTGTGGGGACAGGAGCTGAGGGAGGAACCTTCTGGTAGCTTCTATATATTTTTGTGTGTGTGTGGAGAAGGGAGCAAAGCTAGCTGCTGGTGTTGGGGTTTGAGGAGAGAAGGGCGTTGAGATTGCTGCACTGACAGGGACTAGGAAGCATTGGGGCCCTGTTGAGACTGGGGGCAGGGACGTATAGTGCATTAAGAGTGTGAGCGTCCCTGCCCTGCATGACTGATACCCTAGGCCCAGCTGAGAAGCCCAGAAGCCGACTGGGGGTTCGCTAGGAGGCTGCATGGGGAGGCCAGCGTGGTTTCCACAGCAACAGCCACAGAGCAGGCGCTTGGCACAGGTTTAATGATGGAATGGCGAGAAGAGCAAAGAGTCCAGTGAAGGGGGAAGGATGCTGTGGGGACATGGAAGGCCCGGTGCAGAGTCCTGACCTTGCCTCTGGCTGTGCACCCAGGGCTGTCCCATCACCTCTGCATGCCTCAATTCCTTCATTTTTAACGTGGAATTCACACGTACTTTGCATGGATGTGGTGGCAATAAAATGAATATTGTACATGAAGGTGCTTTGTAAACAACGTATTGCAGCCCCTGGCATGAGAGCAGGTGTGTAGGTGGCACGCAGGAGGCACTTGGTAAATAGTAGCTACTGTTACTCATAGTTACTTGGTGTGGCTAAGAGGAGCCCTGGAGAATGTAGATCTTTGATATTCAAGGCAATAAACAGGGGGCAGTTGAGGGCTCTGAGAGCCTGTGTTGGCAGTGGACTCTGGCCAGTGCAACATGGTCGTAGCTTCGAAGATGTTTGGCCATGGTGTGACCTGGGGTGTGCAGCTGCTTCTGAGACCACCAGTCCTTTCTGGGGCTGCTTGGTCCCAGTCAGTGGACTTGGCTGTGGACTTCAGGAGAACCCACAACAGGTCCCTCTCTGCCTCATGCAGAAAAATAATCCAGATGGCCCCTCTGTCTTTCTCCACAGCCCAGTCTCCCAAGCCCATGGGCAGGGTTCCCGGGGAAGGGACTGGGGGAGGGGGAAACACGGGTGTAGAAGAGTCCAAAAAACTGGACAAGCAGAGGCCAGTTGCCAGTGTCACAGGCCTGGAGATTTTAATGTCCTGCAGGTGGGAGTGGCCCTAGGCCAGACAGGCACTGACCAGGCCTTTTTGAATGACATTAGAAGCTCCATCCAATCATGCCTCTTGCTGGTGAGGGGCAGGGCCTGTCCAGCTACTTCCTCCGCACTTTTTGAGGTGGTTCCTGACCACCCTGCCTCAGGCCATGCATCTAGCTGCTGAGACGGAGGGAGGCTGCTGCGGTGGGCTAGCCCTTCTCCACCCCAGCAACTTCCCCACCCCCATTGGTCATGCCAGCTCTAAGCCCATGCTGATGCTGTGTGGGCATCACAGCCTTGGAGGAATAAGGGTCTCCTGGGAGCCCTGGTGTTGGTCGAGGCTGCCCAGGGAAGACCCGAGGTTCAGGCATCCCAGGGAGCTGGCCATGCCCTCTGGGGCCTCTCGTCCTTTCAGTAGCTCTGTTGCCATGATCTCCACTTCCTCTGGTTCCATTTGGCAGGCATCTGCCAGGGCCTGGCCTGTTGCCGTGATGAAGTTTGCATCAGCCGCCAAGGTGCCCAGGCCCCCTCGAACCAGAGCCTGCAGGGAGGAGAGTAGGCTGAGTGGGGTCTTCCTGGGGAGCCACCTCTGGGGACCTGCCTCTGTTGGCCCTACCCTCTCTCCACGCCAGGCCATCACAGGGCCACCACTCAATGCAGCCACTGCTGTGACCCAGCCCCTGGCTCACCTCTTGGATCAGCAGGGCTGTAGCTGGTGCTGAGCACCTGGAAGTGTTCTCCCCGGTGCTCCTGCTGTGGGGTGTCTCCTCATGCAGAGACCCTGGTGTGGAGCTCTTTCTGTCCTCAGGCATGGGGGACTCCACCCTGGGGCACTGTTCCAAAGGTACAAAAGCAAAGACCCCCACAGGGGTGCTGGAGCCCACCAATGAGCAAAATTCCAGATCATCTGAGGGCAAATCAACCAAGATCCACAGAAAGGGGAGGATGGAGGGATCCCGTCCCTTCTGTACCGTTGGACACATTGCTGCCACAGCCTTCCCCTGCTATGATCCCACTCCAAGTATCAGGCCAGGCAGGGTCTCTGTATGGAGTTTGCTCCCAGGCCTCTGCCACTGTTACCTGGCAGGGGGCAGGAGGTGCCTGGCCTCTGGGCATTGCCCTCTGGGTCAGCAGTCCCTTCAGCATCTCCACACAGGGTTTGCTGTGGGGTCCTGTATGCAAGAAGGGGCAAGGATAAGAGGGGCTGCTGACTCCTGCCAGGAGCCCCGAGTCAACAGAGGCTCCCTTGGCTGGCTAGCCACACTCTGTGAGAGCTCTGAGATTCTCAGGGCTGCAGAAGGTGTCTTAGAGGGTGGACACACGATGAGGCCCAGTCAACTCCAGGCCAGGCACGGCTGCCCCAACTTTACTGGCCCTGGTCGCTGTTCTTGAAGGTTTGGGAGAGGGGATAAGGGCCAGAGTCTCTGGCCAAGCTGGTCCTCTGTGGTCCCTGGGTGTGTGCACATTAAAGTGAAAGTGTGTTGGGGAACACAGCAGTATCCTTATTGCCACTAGCCCCCAGCATCCTTGGGGCTCCTACTGTCACACAGCAGTCTAGGACATACTAGACTACAAGATCATTTGCAGAAGGGCCCCAGAGTCAAGACGTCAGTGTGTCCAGGGGCTGCCCTTCCAGGGACCTGGGGCAGTGTGGGGACTCCTGTGCTGGGCATGGTGTAGGGGGCTGTGTGAGTTTCCCGGGAGGCCTGCAGAGGGCCCTTTAGCATGAATGGGCTTTCCCCCTTCCACCTCACTCAGCCACCTAGATGGTGCCCTGCTTCCCCCCTGGACAAGTAGCTGGTTCTGATGGTTTTCCCATTCCAGGGCCCAGATGATTGCCATTGGAACAGGCTCCCGAGGCAGCCCTCCCAGCCAAGTTCCCAGACTCTAAGAAAAGAGTGGGGCTTCCCGGACTCCTCTGGGAGAAGACTCAAGCTTCTTAGATGCACAGAAGGGACTGACCCAGGACCCTGCAGGGTTGGCCAAGGGCTCGTCCTCTGGTAGCAGGTGTCTCTGTCTCTTCTGGGAACTCCCTTTCATAGTGGACACTGAAATGGAAGCAAGGCTGGGTGAACCAGAGAAGGCTGCTAGCTCTCTCGGCATCCCTGCCTCTCTGGCCCCAAACACCCTTTTCCCTCAGAGCCTGTACAAGGCCAACCTAGTGTAGCAGCCATGACTCTAGGGCTGACGTTCCCACCACTGTGCCCCAGCCAGCCCTGACTCTCTAGGAGGAAGGAGTCCAGAGCATTCCTGACTCCACTCCTTTGCTCAGTTGCTCCCTCTACCCTTTCTACATTCTGTTCATCTTCCAAGGCCCAGCTGCAGCCTCCCAGCCTTTGGAACCCTGCTTCTCCATCTTGGCCACACATAGGATCACCTGAGGAGCTCAAAGGTGAGTGGTGGCTGAGGCCCACACCCAGCATCTGTGGTGAGGCCCAGGCATTGGGATTTGCAGAAGCTCCCTGGATTATCTAATGTACAGCCAAGGCTGAGAACCATTCTAGGTCTTTCCAGCCCATGGTGATCCATACCCCCTCTGCACTCTCAGGACACTAAATATCTGTTATTATTTGGTGTTTTTTGTTTATTTGTTTTGTTTTGTTTTTTTGAGACGGAGTCTTGTTCTCTCACCCAGGCTGGAGTGCAGTGGCACAATCAGCTCACTGCAACCTCCACTTCTTGAGTTCAAGAGATTCTTCTGCCTCAGCCTCCTGAGTAGCTGAGATTTCAGACATGCGCCACCACACCTGACTAATTTTTTGTGTGTTTTTAGTAGAGACAGGGTTTCTCCATGTTGGCCAGGCAGGTCTCGAACTCTTGACCTCAAGTGATCCACCTGCCTAGGCCTCCCAAAGTGCTGGGATTACAGGCATGAGCCACCACTCCTGGCCTCTGTGATTATTTGGTCCCAATCATATCACATAACATATCACCCAACAAGACTACAACCCCCTTCAGGGCAGGGCCCAGGGCTGATGCTTCTGTATTTCCACGTTACCTTGCACCATGGTGACCCAAAAAGGTACATGCACCCTTCAAGGCTTGTGGGCTGAATTTAAGGGGTCTCGGTGACTGGAAGGGGTGCAGGCAGCCCTGGCCATGAAAAGGGGCTGGCTGCTGCCCTGTCCTGCTTATTCCTGAGGCCTGGGACTAAGCCTTTCCAGGCCGAAGAGGCCTCCCAATCAGCTGACCTCCTGTCTAGAACAGAAGCTTTGCCTGAGCCTAGCCCCTAAGTTATGATTGCTGAGAAGTTCTCCCCCTCATCCTGCTGTTTTTTATGACACTTATGTAATCACAGATTATATTTAGTCTACAGCCCAAGGTTGGTGAGATGGGAACCACCCAGCACAGCGGGATCTCCTTGGAACCTAAATCCAGTGATGGAATCTTATTGTCCACAGTCTTTTGTGGTATGTGCTACCACCAAAGATCCTCTCCTAACCTATCATGCGTTCAATACGTCTCAGCTCCTAGACTTGCTGAAGCCGACGGAATAAAAGAACCTCTCATCACTGGGGTCAATACTGACATGACGTGAGGCTTCCCCCTGCTGGCCAAAGAAGCCTCTGCCATCGAGGTCAGCCTCTTACATTAAGGTTCAGGATGGATTGGGGCACAAAGGCAAGCAAAAGACACCCTACAAATTTGGGGTACCCTCTTCCAATCCAACCTGGAACCTGCTGACATTGTCCTCCCAGTACCTCTACATCCAGGGATGGCAGTGGCCGCCACTACCTGGAAAACACATGGCTGTTGCTATGGTTGCTGTTGCCATAGGCGACATTGGCGTTGGCATTGTTGGTATTGGCACGAGCCAGGGGGTTGGTGCGTGGATCTTGTGGGAAGTCCTCCAAGAAGACAGGTGACTCCATCTCTTCCATCTCTATCTCAGCAACCTGGAGGGGTCTCTGACTGGCCATGACGGGGGGCAGGGAGTTGGTCCTTTCCAGGAAGTTGTCCACCTGGCCAAACAGGCCTCCAGTCCTCTAGGGGCAAGGAGAAGAGCAGTGACTGGGGGTGAGGGCAGGGAGGGCATGGGGGGCTGTCACTCTGGGACAGTGGTATTGGGAACAAGCAATAGTATTGGGAGACAAATCTTATAAGGCCAAAGGAGGATGGACTGAGTGGTGAGATCAAAAGAAGAGAATTCCCACCCTTAGAAAGTTCTTCGTTTGATGGGGTAGACAGCACACACCTAAGGAGGTATATAGGGGACACAGGCACACAGAAGAGAAGTGTGGTGTAGGGAAGAGAGGGCTGAATCGGGAGTCTGCAGCACTGGGTTCTAGTCCCCGCTCTGAAACTGATTTACTAGGTGATATTGGACATCTCACATGATCTCTGTGGGCCACTATTTCCTTATGAATAACCCAAAAAGACCTAACCAGGTGTCATTAAAGACCTTCCAGCAATAAAGTATTATAAGAAACATGAGACAGAGCTAAGGATGGAGGACTGGCCTCAGTGGAGGCAGGCAGGGCATTTGATCCTGGAGGGCCTCTGGGAGATGGGTCATTGCCTAGGGCTTGTGGGGAGGAAAGGGAAGGGGTGAGATTTGGTAGGGAAATGTGGGAAAGAGTGTGTTGCATTTGACACCTCTAGTAGATCAGGTCATTGATTCTGAGTCCCAGGAGAGGTGGGTGGTGAAGTGGAGAGACGGAGAGGGGTATCTTCAGCTCCCATGTCCCCCTCTCGTGTGGCTGGGCTCCCGGCCCTCCTCTCTGTGAGACACTGCCACTCATGGTGTCTAGACCACTAGGGGTGCTCCTGGCTCTCCCTCACCCGGAATATTCCCTCCTCCATCGCAGCCTCCACCATGGCTCTCTCCAGCTCCTCCTCAGCAGCCAGGTCTCCTGAGACCGTGCGACGGATCTCGGGGGCTGCCTCTTCCTCAATGGTCCGCAGCCCTGCCTGGGGATGACAAAGGGACTCAGTTATCTCTCCAGCCCAGGAGAGGAGACCAGAACCACTTTTTTTTTTTTTTTTTTTTAAGACAGAGTCTCACTCTGTTGCCCAGGCTGGAGTGCAGTGGCACAATCTGAGCTCACTGTAACCTCTGCCTCCTGGGTTCAAATGATTCTCCTGCCTCAGCCTCCTGAGTAGCTGGGATTACAGGCATGTGCCACCACGCCCTGCTAATGCTTGTATTTTTAGTAGAGATGGGGTTTCACCATGTTGGCTAGGCTGGTCTCAAACTCCTGACCTTGTGATCCACCCACTTGGCCTCCCAAAGTGCTGGGATTACAGGCATGAGCCACCGTGCCTGGCTAGAACCGCTTCCTATGGCTTACTTGTTTCTTATCACTGTACCCAGGGCTCTCCCAAAGCCCCAGCCTAGGCCCCACTCTCCCTCTTGGGTTATTGAATGTCTCAGGTACCTGAGAGGCCACCAGGTCCTGCTCTGGCCTCTGGGATAGCCCACACCTTAATTGTTCCAATTGAGTCATCTCTTGACCCCATGGGTGGAAATTTCATGCCCTTCCCAGGCTTCCAGGTTGAGAAGTGTTCTTACTCAGTACAGTCTTCTAGATTGGTGATCTTTATTGATTGGATATGTCATATATATATAGTTGAGCAAAGTTAATATCACCAGTAATGGGACAAGTCAAGACTGGTGTCACCTAATAGCTTGTAATGAGAACGCAGAATCATTTCTGTGGCATTCTTATCCAAGATGCACATCCTAGTAATCAGACAAACCCCAACTGAGGGACATACTGACCTGCAGTCTTCAAGTGTCAAGATCGTGTCAAGGAAAGACTGATGAACTCTTCCAGATGGAAGAGATGAAAGAGATAAGGCAACTCAATGCACTGTCTGATTCTGGATTGGATCCTTTTGCTATAAAGGACATTTATTGGGACAGCAAATGAAATTTGAATGGGGTCTGAGGATTAGAATGTCGTAATGTATTAGCCTGGCATGGTGACTCATGTCTGTAATCCCAGCACTTTGAGAAGCTGAGGCAGGCAGATCACTTGAGGTTAGGAGTTTGAGACCAGCCTGGCCAGCATAGCGAAACCCCATCTCTATTAAAAATACAAAAAGTAGACTGGCATGGTGGTGTGTGCCTGTGATCCCAGCTACTCAGGAAGCTGAGGCATGAGAATGGCTTGAACCCGGGAGGCAGAGGTTGCAGTGAGCCAAGATCATGCCTCTGCACTCCAGCCTGGGCGACAGTGAGACTCTGTCTCCAAAAAAAAAAAAAAAGCATCAGTGTTAATTTCCTGATTTTGGTGGTTATGTTGTGGTTACATAGAAGAATTATGCAGGATAACGCCCTTGTAATACACATTTTGCCTTGAATACACATAATGCCTTGAAATATGCATTAAAGTGTTTTTGGATGATGGAACATCATTTTGGAGTTACTCTCAAATGGTTCAGAAAAAAAGGTTTTATATTATACTTGCAACTTTTTAAAAGTATGAGATTATTTCAAAATAAAAATAGCCATTGAAATAAATTTTTGAGCACAGCTCAAATGCATGTGTATTTGGGGGTTTTATAAATTATGTGCATTACAGTGAACACGAAAATAGAAATAAAACCAGATAAGGTAAAACAAAAAGTTCTAAAGTTTTCTTTTCACACCCAATGGGACATTTTTATTTATTTATTTATTTATTTATTTATTTATTTATTTATCTTTTGAGATGGAGTTTTACTCTGTCACCCTTGCTAGAGTGCAGTGGTGCAATCTCACCTCACTGCAACCTCTGCCTCCCAGGTTCCAGTGATCCTCCCGCCTCAACCTCCCAAATAGCTGGGATTACAAGCGTATGCCACCATGCCCAGCTAATTTTGTATTTTTAGTAGAGATGGGGTTCTACCATCTTGCCCAGGCTGGTCTCAAACTCCTGACCTCAAGTGATCCGCACTTCTTGGCCTCCCAAAGCGCTGGGATTACAGGTGTGAGCCACCGCACCTGGACCCATACCCAGTGGAACATTTTAAGAGCCCTTCATGGATCGCCTTTCTTTAGAGAGAACTGTTCTTTTTTTTTTTTTTATTTTGAGACACAGTCTCACTCTGTCGCCCAGGCTGAGGTTCAGTGTCTCAATCTCGGTTCACTGCAACCTCCGCTTCCAGGGTCAAGCGATTCTCACGCCTCAGCCTCCTGAGTAGCTGGGCACATGCCACCACACCTGACTAATTTTTGTATTTTTGGTAGAGATGGGGTTTCGCTGTGTTGGCCAGGCTGGTCTTGAACTCCTGACCTCAAGTAACCTGCTCACCTTGGCCTCCCAAAGTGCTGGGATTATAGGTGTGAGCCACTGCGCCTGGCCTAGAGACCACTGTTCTTATCTAACTTGTCTGTCCCTCGAACAAATCCTATTTTCTTTGGTCCTATCATCCAGAGATGAAGCGCCCCGGTTCTTTTTTTGAGGTTGAAACATCTTCAATCATGGACTACCCAGAACTGTCTTGACATTTTTTCACTCTTCTGGGCTTCCTTTTTCCCTCTATGTCTCCATCATTGGCCCCTCAAGGACATGGAAGGATAACTAGAGTCTGGAGACCTGGCTCAGTGGGGGAGCCCCTTGGAACGTACCTGGATTGGGCTTACCTGGATCTGTACAATGTCCTTCTTAGGCCGATAGCCATAATACTCCTCTTGGCGTTTCATGAACTTCCGGAAGTGCTCCTGGATGAGGAATGTGGCGTAGAACTTCCCCACTGTCACCTCATCATCTGCAGAGGAGCCAACAAGAGATGCCCTGAAGGCTAGTGGGAATCTGACACTGGATTCAGAGTGGGAGCCAGCTGTAGCCAGGCCCTGGCATGCAAGCCATCCTTTGTCTTGCTGACTTGGTCACTGGGCACTTTCCATCCTGAAGTTGGATGCCTGTGGGATCTACCTAAGGCATTTATGGAGGATCTGGTCCATTCTCAGATTCCCATGGGGCTCCTTGGAGAAGCTCCCCACTCCCATTCCTTGGCTGCTTCTGGACTCTGGTCCCCCAAAGTAGCACCTACCTCCTATTGGAGGGATGACCTGGTCCAAGAGCTTCATGCTGGTTCTCTTCCAGATCTTCTTGATGATGGCCCTCAGCTCCTCGTTGGCCTGCTCAAAGTTACCTGGAGCAGGAGAAAGGCAAAAGTTACCCAGATCACACCAACTGCACTTGACAAGGCCACCCAGTTCTTTCTGAACCTTTCAGACAGCCAGTCATTTACTAAGAAACATTGGCTGAGTTTTGCGGCAGCTGCCTTGCTGGGTACTGGCAATGGTGGGAGGGCATCACTGTCCCCCTGAGGCAGCCCAACTCTTGGGTCATGTACTTTCTCCCCACAGGCCTTGGCTTCCAGTGCCCAGAGTGGTTGGTTTTACAGGCTGTCATCTCCTGCTCTTCTTCCAAAATCTTTCAATTCCCCAGGCACTGTGGTCTGTCCCAAATACCCCCAGGCAGACTTGCTGCAGCTCTAACCTGCTCCTTCCTGACTTCTGGCCTTCCTCATCTTGCCCTCCTAATGAAGCTCACCCTGAGGTTGTCTCAGACTCCTGGAGTGGTCCCCGTGTGGGGATGGACCTGATACAGCTGGAGACTTGAGCCTGATACAGTGTGAGCCCTGAGCAAGGGCTCAGAGACAATACTGAGACCCCACCCTGACTCCTTCCCCTGCTCCCACCATGTTTGTCTTCCCAGTAGGTGACGACCTGCAGATTTAGTGGAGTCGAATGTGGACTCCCATCAGCCTGCCCAGTGCTGCCTGAGAACCTCCTCTGCTCCTGCTCACAGCCAAACTGCAGGGCACCCCTGACCCCTGTGCCAGCACTGGCCCTTCTCTGGCCCCGAGACACAGCTGAGGAGTGTGGGAACAGACCCTTGATGATCTTTGCCCTGCAGAAAACCCTCAGGCTCCCTCTGAGCCCTGAGGGGCATGAGGACTTTGTGCCCATGGCCTGGGGTCCTCCCTCTACTTCTTCCCACAGTTCTTAAGAGCAATCTTGAGCTCTGAGAATCTGGCAGAATCTGTGCCAGAAACAGCCTTTGGGAGAAAGGAGGGGGCTCACATTGGAAGGCACTCTCACCTTCTGTCTTGATCTTGAGTGCCGTGCGGACCAGGGCGAAGAGTGTGGCATTGAAGGTGACTGTGCCGTCGCTGTTCAGGGGCATGTTCATGCCCACCAGCCGCTGTGCAGGGAGAGGCAGTGGCTTGCCGCTGAGCTGGGACCAGGCCAAGCTTGGCAAGTCATCCTCACCCGGTCTGTGGACCGGGAGGGGATGGGACATGAGGGCTAGGGGTGTCAGCTGACCAGGACATCCTTTGTGAGGGGACAGAATGATGAGTTGGGTGACATTGCTGAGACTTCAGGTCCTTTGGGAGGAACTTGGGGACCCAGGAGATCCCGGCTCTAAAATGCTTCACTCCATCAGGTCCTCACCAGTTTCCCTCCACCTCAGTGACTCTTCCCCTCCCTGGGGCCACCCATCCCTGGCAGCTCTGGTTACCTTACAAGCTACCCGATGTGGGCAGAACTTCCCAAAGCCCAGAGGGGGCTGAATCCTTCTCAGCAGGGTCACCACGTCCAGATGTTTGATTCTCCCCCTGCAGGAGGACACACAGACTTGTGTACCTGCTACCCTCCTCCGCTGCCAGAACCTTTCTGCTCAGAGGATGGGCAATGGGAAAGAAAGCCAGGAAACAGGGGAGCATTTCCTTATTTTCCAACTGTGTTTAGGAAGTGGGAGCCCAGCTCCCTTTTAAAAGAAGAGACAATGTTAGGATTAACTGTTGTCTACAAAATGGGTACCCCAAAATAGGCTCTCTCTTTTGGGGCATTCCCTCAGATACGGGATCTCCAGGTCTGGAATCCAGACCTCATTTTCCCTATCAGGATCTTTCTTAGGTTTTGGTCAAGTTAATAGGGGCCCTTGGGCTATATTAATAGAAGTAGTGGGTGTAGATCAAAGGAGGTGGAAGCCCACTTCCAGAGGCTGGTCCAGAGCTGGAAACCACATTTTCATTGGCACCGTGACTCCCAGAATAGACATAAAACAGAACAACCAGGGAGGTCAGATCAAAAGACAAGCATGGCAAGAGCAGCTTGTGAGTGTTGCCTGAGAAAAATCATTTTGGAAAGTCCTACTGGCTTCCTCTTCTCTTTGATGGGCAGGCTGCGAAAAAGAGATGAAACATTCCCCGCCTGTCTTCAGAGGGCTGAATGAGGACTTGTGGGTGGCTGGTAGAGGCAAGTAGGTTTGGCTCCTGCTGATGGAGGCACTTTAAAGCATGGTTGCTATAGGCACCAAACAGACCTGCACTGTATCTTGGCACCACCTCTTACCAGTTGCATGGCCTGGGGCAACTTACTTAACCTCTCTGAACCTCAGTTTCCTCATCTGAGACTGAGACCATCGAGAGATGCCTATTTCCTATTGGGAAGGAAAGTAAGAGAGCCGTGCTCTCCAAGCTTTAAATGCATACGAATGTCCCAAGGCTCAGGTTCAGAGCAATGCAAGAGTTAGATTCAGTCAGTCTGGGAGGGGCCTGGGACTCTGCATTTTAATCAAGCTCAGCTTCTGCTGGTCAGAGGACCGCACTTTGATTTGGGGTCTAGAGTGTCTGGTGAGGTATACAGCTTCCTACTCCTAAGAGTGTTCAAGCAGGAGCTGGATGACAATTTCTCAATAAAGTCAAGGGTGTTTCCACCCCGGAAAGCTGTAGGATTCCCTCCAACCTGGAGAGACTCTGATTCTCTGATCTGAGACCTCAGATAAATGAAGGGGGAAGGAGAAGCCCACTCATACT